>NC_044980.1:18238517-18582903 GCF_008728515.1 Papio anubis | reverse complement strand
GAGTTGGAGACTGGAGCTGTTCCTATTCGGCCATCTTGCTCCCTCTCAATTTCATTTTATTTAGATAATATTTATTATTATTTTATTTTCCTTTTTTTTTCTTTTTTTCTTTTTATTATACTTTATGTTCTAGGGTACATGTGCACAATGTGCAGGTTTGTTATATATGTATACATGTGCCATGTTGGTGTGCTGCACCCATTAACTCGCCTTTTACAATAGGTGTATATCCTAATACTATCCCTCTCCCATCTGTCCACCCCACAACAGGCCCCAGTGTGTGATGTTCCCCTTAGTGTGTCCAAGTAATCTCATTGTTCAATTCCCACCTATGGGTGAGAACATGTGGTGTTTGGTTTTCTGTTCTTGCGATAGTTTGCTGAGAATGATGGTTTCCAGCTGCATCCATGTCCCTACAAAGGACACGAACTCATCCTTTTTTACGGCTGCATAGTATTCTATGGTGTATATCTGGCACATTTTCTTAATCCAGTCTGTCATTGATGTACTCATTGTATTATTTGTTTATTTCTATTATTCTTAGAAGCCACACCCATTTCCTAAAATATGATACACAAAATGTATTACAATGGCATGCTTTATCATATTTAATCTAAATAAAAAAGAAAATTAATTTTTAATATTTTATGTGCAAATCACTGTATCATATAATATTCAGCTTAAGAAGGAACTGGAAACATGGGCTCCATCTAAATGTATCAGACTCAGTTTTATAGTGATGCATTTATTTGAGATTTGGGAATCTTTCTGATGATCAAAAGTTTACATGCATTGTTTTCAACTTTTTAAGGTATGATTTCTTTTCATTATGATTGACTGAGTTATGCTATGACAACAAAGCAGTTTCTAAATTTAGTAACTTAAAACATTAATTTAGTAAATTAAAACATACATGAGGCATGCCCATACCGTGTCAGCTGAGGACTCACCTTGCTGAAATCACTGAAGAAACAAGGCTGATGGGGCTACAAGTAGCCACAGGCTTCTGTGATCACAGAGGTGGGAGTAAGAGGATAAACTGATGCACAAGGTGCCTCCGAAAGGCTTCTTCCCAGAAGTGGGATATTTTACTACTGTATTTTATATTATGTTTTACATGTCATTGATGGAAACAAAACATGTGATCCACTAGGATGGGATGAGCAAACTTTCCTTATCAAAGAACATCTAGTAGTTTATTTTTTTTCACAGAAGTACAGTCTATCCCAGGTAAATTACTAGAGAAAATCATCGAATTCTTTCTACTTAATTAAAATGGTAAGTTTATTTCCCCACTGTTAAGAAAAGAATATTGTAATGATTCCCATGCATATTTATCCATAGTGAATAACATAAAGAGAGCTGCAAAGTGAACTTATGAAATGATCACTGGATTTCATATATAATTTCCTAGTTTGGGTCATAGCTATAATACATATAAACCCTTGATTTTGGAAAACCTGGGTTATATTCTGCAATCTTTGGGTTCTTATACCTAAAATGTGACTACTTGTATTTATCTTACAGAGTTGTTCCGAAGACCACATAAATTGATGCGTACAAAGCCAGAAACTCTAAAGACATGCAAATTAGGCATGGTGTTATATTTTACTGTTCAGATAATCTCTCTATCTCTATGTGTGTGTGTATATATACACACACACACGCACATATATACACATTCACATATTCATATATGTATATATACATATATGTACATATATACACACATTCACATATACATACATACATATGTATGTGTATATATATGTGTGTGTGTGTGTATATATACCTCCAGTTTATCTTGAGAAAATTGAGAATATGTAACTGAATCCTATCAGACAAAGAAAAATGTGTATTTCCAATCCTAGGTGAAATATATAAAAGAAAAAAAACTTTGATATGCTATGTGGACATGATGTGGTTCATAAATGATTGCCTGATGTCATATAAGAGCAAAACCAGTCATTATTCTACCAACTTGTTTCTCTACAGGGACTAAAATCCTAGTGAAAGAAGTATTCCAAATTTCATAATGGAATGATTGCAAGCTGTAAAGAGTCAGAATGGCATTGAGTGATAAAGAACAGAGGAACAACTAAAGCAATGAAGAAAGTACTT
This sequence comes from Papio anubis, assembly GCF_008728515.1. Taxonomy (NCBI): domain Eukaryota; kingdom Metazoa; phylum Chordata; class Mammalia; order Primates; family Cercopithecidae; genus Papio; species Papio anubis. The sequence goes on along the minus strand of NC_044980.1, from coordinate 18,580,782 downwards.
CAGGGACTGGATGAAATATGTCTTCATGTCACTTGGTAATCACTTCAGTGAGATGCACCACTTTCATACCAGTGGAAATTCTAGGAATGACAACTAGAAAGAAAATGAATCCTGTAGAAACTGTTGCAGGTATGCAGTATCAGAGATTCCTCAGCTTTATTTTCAGAGCAAAAGCAATAAGCAAGGTTTTAAAAACTGCTCAAAAGTTATGTGGGTGCAGGAATGCTAATAATGTTAGCAGTGTGAGGAATAGCCACTGCCATTAAAGATCTTAAACTCTACATGTGGAAAAAAAGTTTAAAGATATTCAAATTTAAATGAAATGCAAGACTCACATTGAAGAGTTGTTGTAGTACACTGCTAACTTCTACCTGGGTTGTTTATATGCATATGTATTCATATATGAGAGATATTACCAGGAAAGGGGAGATTTTTTCAATTATGTATCACATTAACAAATATTTTTGCATATCTGCTATGTACCAGTAACTGTAGATTTTAGGATCACAGTGAGAAGAAGAGCAGGCTATGTCTTCATTGAGCATTGAAGCTAATGGGTGATAAAGTTAAAATAAGAAGTACACAAATTAATAAAATAATTATAAATCTGAGTAAGAACTATGCCTAAAATAAACAGACAAAGAAAAAGATACAATGTAATGTGAGAACCACAAAAAAGTCACAAATGGGGTAATGCATAAGAAAGCTGTTTTGCTTTTGTTTTGGTTTTGGTTTTTTTGCAATTACAGACAGTGTGTGTGGGTACAATCACAGACACTCATCTCTCACTCATGATTCTGCAAATTGGCAGTGGCCCTATTTGGCTCTGCTCATTATGTTTTACATCCTAGATTTCAGGCTGAAGAAGCAGCTCCCAGCTAGTACATGGTGTTCTGATTGCAGAAGGCAAGAACAAAAGGCTGAACAAATGCACAGAGGTGCATTGAAAAGTTAAGCTATGAAATACCCATAACTCCCTGAAAAAAGACAGACACACAGTGAAGTTCAACAAGGGACATGTCAAAGGTGGTATGTAAAATACTCTTCCAGGAGAAGATGAAGACAATTGGAGAAAATTGTACAATATACCACTCTGCTCTATTAGTCCTAAGTATCCATTTATCTCCCATATGAAAATGTAATCTTCTTCTCTGCAGGAATTAACCCCAAAAATGTCTCATCTAATCATGATACGAGGCTCAAAGTCCAGAGATTTTTAATATGCCTCAGTTCCAGATGCAGCTCTTCCTGCTGTAGCTGGCTAACAAGTAATAATACAAGTTACATAACTCTCTTCAAACACAGCATTCAATAATACAGAATAGCTCAAATGAGCACATTCAGAAAAGAGAAGAAGTGCACCTTTGTTACTGGTCCATAACAATTCTGAAATCCGTCTGGGATAATACAGTACTTTTCTCCTATTTGTGGGTAGGGAATATTCTCCTATTAAGCCCATTGTGCTCCCTGGGAGCACATACTCTGCCCATTTTTCTCTATGGCTCTTGTTTCTGCCTCTGTGAGACTGTCATTCTTCCATTCATCTCCTTGGTAACATCTGAATTTGAGAGACTATATTATTTCTGGAAGCTAAGCAAACTTTTTAGTTGAACTTCTTGTAGTTAGAAATGAATGAAAATACAGTGATTTTTTTCCTGAAATGGTCACAGATATTCTTAATCAGATGACAGTATGAAATATACAATAAGGTCAAAATGTTAACTTTTATAAAAATCAATAAATTTTGGGAAATTTATTATTTATTATAATTTTTTATTCCACACAGCCCCATGTGCCAATCATCATACTTATTTGCACACTATTTTCGTAGTTCTCCTTGAAGAGGTCCTTCACTTCCATTGTTAGTCATACTTATGATTCTTTTTGAGAATCTTGTCGCATGCTTTTTCTGTTTTTCTCTCAACTTGGTAAAAAGTATGTCGAGCCTATCAGGTTTCAATGGAAGTATGGCAATGCTCTAACTTCTCTGTGTGATTTTGTATAACTGAAATATTTACTGGGGACCACATTAAGGTAATTATGTGTCTTAGCAAAGGGGACACTAGCCAGTCTTTTGAATTTCTGTCTTTCCTGAGTGTAAGTTTCATTCTAAATCTTAATAGGCATTTGTAAATAGTAGCACTTAATAACTAATAATTTTAATTAGTCATCATAGATATGACTAACAGGAAAGTGAAGGACCTCTTCAAGGAGAACTATAAACCACTGCTCAAAGAAATGAGAGATGACACCAACAAATAGAAAAACATTCCATGGTCATAGATAGGAAAAATCAGTATAATGAAAATGGCTGTACCGCCCAAAGCTATTTATAGATTCAAAACTATTTTCATTAAACTATCATTGACATTCTTCACACAATTAGAAAAAAAACTATTTTAAAATTCATGTGGAACCAAAAAAGAACTCAATTAACCAAGACAAGTCTAAGCAAAAAGAACAAAGCTGAAGGTATCATGCTACCCGATTTCCAACTATACTACAAGGCTACAGGGACCAAAACAGCATGGTAATGGTACAAAAACAGACACATAGACCAATGGAACAGAACAAATTACTCAGAAATAAGACCACACATGTACAACCATCTGATCTTTGACAAATCTGACAAAAACAAGCAAGGGAAAAGGGGAAATAATTTTCTATTTAATAAACAGTGCTGGGAGAACTGGCTAGCCAACATGCAGACAATTGAAACTGGACCCCATCCTTACACCATATACAAAAATCAACTCAATATGAATTAAATACTTAAATGTAAAACCCGAAACTATAAAATCCCTAGAAGAAAATCTAGGTAATACCATTCAGGACATAGGCACAGGCAAAGGTTTCATGAGGAAAACAAACAAGCAATTGCAACAAAAGCAAAAAATGACAAATGAGATCTAATTAAACGAAGGAACTTCAGCACAGCAAAAGAAACTATCATCAGCGTGTACAGACAGCCTTCAAAATGAGAGAATTTTTTTTTGCAATCTATCCATCTGACAAAAGTAAAGTAATATCCAGCATCTACAAGGAATTTAAACAAATTTACAAGACCCAAATAAATAACCTCATTAAAAAGTGGGCAAAGGACATCAATAGACACTTCTCAAAAAAAAAAAAAAAAAAAAAAAAAAAAAAAAAAAAGACATACATGTGGCTAACATATTAAAAAAAAGCTCAGCATCACTTATTATTAGAGAAATGCAAATCAAAACCACAATGAGATACCATCTCATACCAGTCAGAATGGCTATTACTGAGAAGCCAACAAAGCAACAGTTGCTGGTGAGGTTGTAGAGAAAAAGGAAGATGTTTACACTGTTGGGGAGAGTGTAAATTAGTTCAATCATTAGAGATGACAGTGTGGTAATTCCTCAAAGACCTGGAGGCAGAAATACTATTTGACCAAGCAATCCCATTGTTGGATATATACCCCAAGGAATACAAATTTTCTATTATAAAGATATATGCACACGTAAGGTTCATTGCAGCACTATTCACAATAGCAAAGACAAGGAATCGACCTAAATGCTTCATCAATAATAGACTGGATAAACAAAATATGGTACATATACAGCATGGTGAAACCACCTTTGCAAAATTAAAACTGAGACAGTAAAAGAGATCTAACATAACCAACTCCATCTTCCTTCTAACCTCCAAGCTGTCTTTGTTCATTCCTGGATGCAGGCTGAACTAACTTTGGAAGAAACTCAGTTTACAGTTTATAGTTTAAATCAAAGACAATAGCGGTCCTTTCCCAAAGCAGACCTCCTTCTTGCCTGGGGACTAGATTTCCTTTGTAGGACCAACATTATCCATGAGATTAGAAATTATGGTTTAGGAGTCATGTAGCTGGAGACTACAAGATTCTGATCCTCCCTTAACTGCTCCTAAGATCAGTGTTTGAGATATTTTGCAAACTCTGCACTTGACGGATCAGTTGGCACCACCCACATGGATAAACTGACTCATCTGATCTTATGACCCCCACACAGGAACTGATCTATTGCAAGAAGACAGCTTCAACTCCCAATGATTTCTTCTCTGACCTAAACAATCAGCATGCCTGACTCACTGGCTTCCACCACCCACTAAGTTGTCTTTAAAAATTCTGCTCCTTGAATGCTCAGGGAGACTGATTTTAGTAATAACAAAACTCTGGTATCCTGCCTAGACAGCTGTTTGTGAATTAATCTTTCTCTGTTGCAATTCTGCTGTCTTGAGAGATCGGCTTTGTCTAGGCAGCAGGCAAAGTGAACCCATGGGGCAGTTACAATGGAATACTATGCAGCCATAAAAAGGAAAAAATAATGGTTTTTTCAGGGACGTGAATGGAGTTAGAAGACATTATCATCAGCAAACTAGCAAAGAAATAGAAAACTAAACACCACATGTTCTCACTTATAAGTGGGAACTGGACAATTAAAACACATGGACACTTTGGGGGGAACAGCACACATTGGGGACTGTCCATGGCAGAGTGGATGGGAAGAGGGAGAGCATCTGGAAGAACAGTCAATGGATGCTGGGCTTAATTCCTAGGTGATGGGATGATCTGTGCATCAAGCCACCATGGTCCACGTTTACTTATGCGTTTACCTATGTAACAAACCTGCACATCCTGCACATGTATCCCTGAACTTAAAATAAAAGTTAGAAATCAAAAAGTAAATACAATTATTTACAAATAATGTATGAGAATCAATTATTTTTCCAATCACACAATATCCAGAATTTCTGGTATTTATCTCTACTTTTCTTTTAATTCTTTCCTGCAATTAGACCAATTACTATTTTAGCTCATATTTTTATAGCACTCCATCACATAAAGTAAAGAGAGGTTCATTAGTATGTTCAAAAATGCAGTTAAATAAAAGGAATAAGTTCTAGTGTTTAATAACGCAGCAGGGTCTCTAGTTAACAATCATTTGTAATACTTTAAAATAGCTAAAAGAGAAGATTTGGAATGTCCCCAACACAAAGAAATGATAAATGCTTGAGGTGGTGGATAGTCCTATGACCCTAATTTGACCATTACACATTGTTTGTATGTTATAAATTATCACATGTATCCCATAAATATGTACAACTATTACGCATCATTTAGAAAATGAATCAACCAACGCTCACTACCAGCATTCTACTAATTTCCAGGTTTGGTAGATACGATAAATTTTCGTACTACAGGCAGATTGTATTCCTGGTAGAAATTTCTGTTTAGTCAGGTTTCAATACAGAAACAACACACACATGTGTTAGCTTATAGAAATGAAAATTCGTTTCTCATTCAGCTGTTGCCAGTGACTCTGCTAGGTTCTGGTTCTGCGTGACTCCGCTAGGCTTTACTAGACTCTAAGAAGTTGACCCAAATCACCCAAGCTCATTTAAAGTGCCCTCTCAAAAGGGGTGGCATGAAGTCTGTTCCAGTTTCATCTCATGCGACAATCAAATGGTAAACACATATGATGAATGTAGCGATAATCTGCCTATAGGAAGGGATAATGGACTAAATGTCATACCAAATCCATGACCTAAAAATCATTTATGTATACTTAAAATTTGTTCAGGATAAATCATCAAAACTAATTCTATGTTAAGTGTATTCATAGTTAGTGTAAGGTAATAAGAATAAAGTATTAGTATTTTAAAATAGAAAGTGCAACTAAATTAAATGATGAGTGCAAAGAAAGATTAACTTGCATTTTTTTAGTAATAAAATTTCTGTCGCTTTGTTTTTCAAACCGTTTGACCTAACAAACAGTAAAGTATAGTATTAGTATTGTGATGTAAACTATACACACGTATATGAATGTATGTATGAATATAAATATACATGTAATTCAAACAAAAAAATTACAAAATAATACTTATTTCTACTATATTTGATGTATTCTATTTTATTTTACTCTCTTTTATATTATGCTTTATTTTATTATTTAATAATTTTGGATGAACTCCATCAAATTGCAATGCTCACCAATGGGTAAAAATCAGCAGTCCAAAACTCTCAGACTTTGATTATAAATTGATAACACACACTGCCACTCCTAAACAATACTCTCATTTATGAGACAAATGTTTTCCTGTTCAATTTTATATTTTAGTAAAAATGGACTGAAAAATTACGTGTTTCTCTGTGCATTCTAGATGACTCATACTTAAAATCATTATAGTAAAGACCATCTAAGAAACAAAATATTACGTTTTTAGGTCCTTAAATTATATGAAAAATTAAATATATTTCATATATTAGTCCAAGTAAAATCAGAAAAATAAATACATTTTAAAGCAATTCATGTAAATTAGCTTCTTTATGTTTTATAAATTAATAGTGACTTTCAGAAAAAGATGAATTTCTTTTTAATGTCAGCCTGTCAGCATTAGATGCTGTCTAAGGTGTTGCATTGGCACTTACTAGTTAATTTTTAATCTGTACCCAAATTTTGAAAATTCTTTTTAAAATAATATATTCTTATGCATTTATTTTCCTTATAGTTTATATAACCTTTAAATATATAAATTAAAAAATATTAATTTTGTAAAAACAAATAGCTTAAATATACCATAAGAAGAAAATAATTATATTAATTATCTAAAACAAAAAGTAAATGATATGAAACATTTAAAGAATTAACTTTTTAATGTTTTGACTTGACAAATTATAGCACATTTTTATCAATCATTAACAATCATATGAATCCTGGTTATATTATCTATAACAATCATATGAATCCTGGTTATATTAAACAAGAGCATAGTATTTCAACTCTGCTCCTAAAGAAATAGTTAAAATGGTAGTAAAGTCTTTAATTTGTTTAAATAAGAAGTCATTTAGTTCTCTTAGAAAATAAATAAAATTTTATTTTGAAAGCATACTACAGTTAAAAAATCAAGAAGGGAAAAGAATATAGGTTTTTTTTTTATTTCAGAGGTAGTGTGTATGAAGGGGCATACTAAAGAAACATCAAATGGTTAGATACAAAGGATACAAATTTGTATCCTTACAAATTTGTTAGGTACAAATTCTCAGACACCAAGAAAGAATTGTGTCTGAGAATGTCTCTCTCACTGCTGGACACTCCTGAATCCCTATGTTCTGACATCTGAGCATAAGTATTATCTGCTTCCAGAATACAAGTGTTTGTGCTTGAGTCTCATTGCTAAATTTATCAATTCATGCCTTCTGCATCTTTTCTGGAGTGGAGATTTCAAAAGGTTCAACAATGATTCTAGGTCTCCAAATTGCCCTAACATCATAGTATTTTGAAAATTTATTCAATTTAGAAAAAATAAAACTAAATCAAATTTCGTGGAAGAATCTATTTTTAGGAATAATAATATTTGAAAATAATCAGTTATATCTAATCAAGATAAACAGCTCTCCATATGACAGTACTTTAAAGAAGTTAAATAATACAGAGATAGCCAGTGTATAGTTCAGTGCATTCGAGAGACAGGATAAATGCTTCTAGAGAACATATGGCATAATGAGATGTAATTTGGAAAATGATATTGTATTAATTCCAAGTGCTAGAACAAAGTGTCATAAACTAGGTGCTTTGAGCAACAAACATTTATTTCTTGCAATTCTTGGGACAAAAATCTGTGATGAGGCTATCAGTTTGGTCAGGTTCTACGGAGGGCCAACTTCCAGGTTGCAGACAGCCAACTTTTTGTATCTTTACATGGTGGACAAAAAGCAAATTAGCTCTCTGGCTTCCTACGTGAATACTAATCTCATTCATGAAGGCTTTAGCCTCATGGTTTAATTGCCCCCCAAAGACCCAACCTTCAAATATCATCACTTTTGTGAATAGATGTCAACATTAAATTTTGGGAGAAAGACACAAATATTCAATTTATAAAAATTATCTTGGTAAGTAATTTTGAATTTTCTCTTCAAATGCTAGCCCCTGAAAATGTTTAGTATATGTGAACAAAGAAAATTTGTAGAGAATTAAGTTCAAATATACCTGACAAATCTTGAATGCAACACGTTAAAATTATTATATCCTATTTTTAGTATATAGATTTCTTATATATTAGTGCCCATTATTAATATCTGAGAGTGAAACATGTTTCTTTGGATTAATGCTGTTCATGGTACACATTAAACACACACACACATACATGTACATACACAAATATAACTTAGTTGTTAAATACTGGATGCAAATGAATGCTTCCATCAAGATCCACTGGAAAGATGAATAAATACAAATAAAGCTGTTTGAAGGAACTGGCAATCAAGGCAAACAATCGGCAAATAGCCAAGGCAAGATTTGATAAATAGAAAACACAGAGAGCACACTAATCTCCTACAGATGCATTTTCTCTCATGGAATTTGCCAGTTTTGGACAGAGTAGAGGATCAAGAACCCAAGCCAAGGTGCAGTACTGAGAAGCAGAGACAGCAACAAAGAGTTGTGCGCTTTGGACTGAAGAGATGACACCTAGTATTTGACATGGGAGGCCATGGGATGGTCAAGTTCCCAATAAAAAGAGACACAGAAAAGTGAGTATGAACATTTGTCTTTTTTCCTTTGTTTTATTATTATTATTTAACTGGGCAGAAATCTAGACCAGCAGCTAGGGAAAAAAAACCTCTAAAGTCTGAATGTTGTCTTGTGAATTTCACAATCCTGAAGAGACAAAATTGACATTTATGATTCATAAAGTGGTTAGGCACTAATAAACAATACAAGATCTCAGTTGGGTTCCATGAACATTAGAAGCAGTGAAATAAAGAGTTAGGTAAATCTTTGTGCATACTATAACCCAGCCATGAACAGACTCAATCTCTAATTGAAATAAGACGTTTGCCACAATTCTCTTTGCTGAACAGACGAAAGAGTGAAGGTTCTCTGACAGAAGTAACATCACTGAGCACCTACAATATATCATACACAATGGCAGGATTTAAGTAAAAGTTACCAGGCATGACAATAAATTGGTTATACAGTGTGCTCCCACATGGTATCAAGAGGAAGACAAGTGGGTAAACAAGAAATATCAGTGAATGATTACATATCTTGCCCCACAAACAGAACACATAAAGTAGACACGTAAAGAAAAACATCCTGGTGGAGATTAATTCTAAGTTTATAAATAGGGCTTTGCCATAGCAGGAAACCTGTAAGAGAATCCTAGGTAAAATTCAGGATTCAAAGAAAACATGAAGCTCAGTATGGCCATCAAAGTGAAGGCTGGAGATGGAGGTGGCCCCAGAGGAGAGTCTGGAGACATCTGTGTAACACATACTGAGGAGGTTTAATTTTATCCCGGCTGTCATGTAGGCGGGCATAGGAAGAAGTTAACAACTCTAGAGGAAGAAATGTTCGTACACTGTTGCAGCCATTTTAATAGGAGATGCTATGGTCTGAATACTTGTGTCCCCCTGTGCACCCCACCACCCCAAATTCATATGGTGGAATCCTAACCTAAGGTGTTGTTATTGGGAGGTGGAGCCTTTGAGAGGTTATTAGGTCACACAAGCAGGGTCCTCAAGAATGACATTTGGTGGCCTCATAAAGGAGACTCTAGAGAGACCCTCACTTTTCTACCACGTAAGGTTGCAGTGAGAGGACAGCATCTATGAACCAGGAACTGGGGCCCTGACCAGCCACCAAATCTGCCGGGACTTTCAATTTGAACTTCTCAGCCTCTAGAACTGTGAGAAACAAGATTCTGTTGTTTAGATGCTACCCAGTTTACATTATTTTATTATAGCAGCCTAAATAGACTAAAGTTTTTGTTAAGGTAGTGGTGATGTTACTTGAGATCAACAATGAGTTGAAAAAGGCCAGGCTTGATCAATGATTTAATGCAGGAGTTGAGATGGGAGATTCCTATATGACCTCTAGGTTTTTTAAAAAGTGTTCGTTTTATTATACTTTACTACTTACATACATTTCACGTGTATTATTTCATGTGTATAAAATATTACCTACTGACATCTTTAACCCATTTCCCATTTATAAAAAAAAATGCAGTTCACTGCCAGTGCTCATTTAATTTTATACAAACATGCTCTTTGAGGCTGAAGCAAATCTGACTGATTATCAATGTGAAAATAAAATATAAAAACTGTTATTGGTGTTATTTCTAAACAGAACATTAATCATAATGCAATAGAAATATGTAATATTTTACATTAGGATTAGAGACAAGAGTGTTCACAGGGCAAATAGGAAATGGGTTAAGAAAGAATAAATCATAATCAATTCATGAGGACTATTTTTCTCAACTTAAAAGAAATATTTAGGTGGATGCTACATAGTCCCAGGCAAAATATAACTCCAGAAAAGTACACCACCCTTTCTCCTTGAATGTGGTTCATTTCTTCCCCTTCACCTTTTGGTGGCTGTCTCATTCCTCTGCCCATAAACAGAATCCTGAACCCAGTTTGAACACACAAAGATTATCAGTCTTTCGATCTTATAAGCATGTTAATGGGAAGTAACAGAATGATGGAAGGAGTGGGTGGGAGGACATAATTTAACTGAATAGCCTTTGACATCAGTACCACAGTTTAAAAAATTAAATACATGAAAGTTTGTTTGGGGTCTAAATAGATAAAGTAAATCATGAGGATAGTAAAATAATTAAAGACAGAAAAATAGATAAATAGGGATAATTGTATGGGGGAGGAAATTAAAAAATGGTTATATTTGTTGTATCAACTTAAGAAACTTAATAGTAAACTTTCCACAATGAGTGGATTTACATATTATAAAATCACGATTCAAAGCCAATTAATAATTTTTGGAAAATTAAGAAAAATAAGTTTTGGGGCTGCTATGTCTTCCATGATTCCAACTCCCTGATATTTGCACCTTGGTATTTATACCATGGTATTATCCATCATGATTGAATATGGACAGGAACTGTGACTTGTGTTGAGAAATAATATGTCTGCAAGTTGAAATGACATATGTCATTATGCATTTATGATGATGTAACATAAGACTGTAACACTTGTATAATGAACAGATCATCATGCTTGGTGATTGTGAGGAAGTAAGCTGCTGTATTGGAAAACCTCAAAAGGCAACAAACTCAGGTGACCTCTAGGAGCTAAGACTAGCCTCCATCTGACAGCCAGCAAAGAACAAAATCTCCCAGTTCTATGATTAAAAGAAACTGAGTGCTACCAGCAATGATGTGAGAGAGAAAACAGATCCTTCCCCAGTTAAGCTTCCAGTTGAGAACTCAGCCCAGGTCAACATTTTTATAGACCTCTTTTCCTTCTTATTTTTTAAATTTATTTAAATTTAAGGGGTACAAATGCCATGTTGTTAGGTGGATATATTGAGTAGTGATGAAATCTGGGCTGAATAGTGTACATTTTACCCATTAAGTAATTTCTCAGCCCTTACCTGCCTCCCACCCTTTCAAGCCTCCAATGTCTATCATTCTACATTCTATGTCTATGCATACACATTATTTAGCTTCCACTTACAGGAGAGAACATGTGGTATTGGACTTTCTGAGTTATGTCACTTAACATAATGGCCCTCTGGTTCCATCTACATTGCTGCAAAATACATGATTTTATTCTTTTTTATGGCTGAATAGTATCATCCCATTATATATATGAATATATATATGTATGTATACCTTTAATCAATCATCCATTGATAGATATATTTGCGATTTTGAAGAGTGCTGTGATAAACATATGAGTCAAGATATCTTTTTGACATAGGATTTGGTTTCCTTTGAGTAAATTCTCAAAAGTAGTATGGCTGGATCCAATGGTAGTTCCATTTTTAGTTCTTTGAGAATTATCCAGTAAAGTTTTAGTATACAAAATCAATGTACAAAAATTAGTAGCTTTCTATACATTAATAGTGATCCATCTGAGAACCAAATCAAAAAGTAAATCTAATTTACAATAGCTAGAAAAATACCTATGGCTATATTTAACCAAGGAAGTAAAAGGTTTCTACAAGTACAAACTTTAAAACACAGATGAAAGAAATTGTAGATGACATAATAAATGGAAAAAACATCTCATGTTCATAGATCAGAAGAATCAATATAATTAAAATTGTCATACTGGCCAAAACAATCTAAAAATTCCGTGCAATTCCTATCAATGTCGTTTTGCACAGAATTAGAAAAATCCTCGAATTGATACAGAACCAAAAAAAAAAAAAGTTTACATAACTAAAACGATCCCAAGCAAATATAAGCTGGAGGCATCACAGTACCTGACTTCCAAGCATACTACAAGGCTACAGTAACCAAAAAAAGAAACCAAGGTACTGGTATAAAAACAGGCACAAAAACCAATGGAACAGAATAGAGAACCCAGAAATAGGACCACATAACCACAACCATCTGAAATCTCCACCCTGATTTGAGATTTCTCAAATAAGATTTTTATCGTAGCCTTCCAAGACCCTAAGTTGTGAGAAACTAAAGCTTGACCAGACTCAAGAACCAGGAAAAGCGTGAGATAATAAATGGATTCTTTAATATACTAAATTTGTGGCAATATTGATACATAGGGATAGAAAACAAATGCAAGTTTTCAGAGATTTCACAGATATATTTTTCCAAAATAAGTAACTGACTTAATGTTTTCCTTAAATTATTTAAAGATTTGTGTTCATATTGTATCTTTAAAGTTGAAAATAGAAGTAATTAACCAGATTGGACTATTAATTCCTGTTCAGTATTCTGTGAACGGTTCTATTGCGTTCCTTTTCTCTTGAAGTTTACTTTAATATTTTTTGACGTGAAACGAGAAAAAAGTTATTTTCTCCAAATTCATTTGGCATTCTATTGAGGATCTTCTTCCTTTTTTTGGAAAGAAGCATAAGTTAACCAAAATAATTTTATTTTAGCTTCCAAGTCTTCAGGTACAAAATGAGATGAACATCTATTTTTTCCCGAGAATTCTCTTGATATTGAGCATAGAATTGCAGAATAAATACTCCTAAATTCCACCAAGGTAAAATAAAATATTGGTGTTTGATTCCAATGGTAAATATCTTTTTCTTCTCCTCCCAACTTTGGAACTAGTGGAGAAATAAGACAAGACTGTCCAAGGAAAACAAAATACCATTTTTTTAATGTTGATAAAACTAGTGGAAGAAGATATCTCTAGATTTTCAGACAGTGTTTTCTTAAAACCCATCAAATTATAGGAGCAACGATGCTGTTCTGCATGGAATAGAAAAGAAGGATGGCTCCAAAAATGGACCAGAGGAACTGAAACTCCTAGGTCCATGTTCTTCTGTCAAATTTCTGTCTTGTGTGTAAATCACTTTGTGCCTCATATAGTACGAAAATTATACATAACCTAAATTATCTTCACTATTATGAAGTTTAAAAATTTCAAACAATTGGGATATTACCGAAAATCCAATGCACTCTGAAAAATTTTAGCAAAGCTAAATTTAATGCGGCATTAGATTTCCCCTTTAAAATAAAATATATTTGAAGATTATTATGTGAATAAATTAAAAAACAGAAATAGACGAAACTGGTAAATGAAAACACTAATATAGACCTTGTATATAAGGCAATGGATTGACATTCCAGGTTTAATTTTGTGTTGACGGTTTTATCTTCACATTAAGTCAATCTAATTTTCTTGGCTGGGGAGATAGCCAAAGACAACTGAGCCACATAAAGTTGTTAATTTTATTGTCCTAATCATTGCTTTCAATTTAAATTAAACTGAATGGTTGGAATAGAAATTTGAAATGGAATCCTATCAAGGGTACTGCTATTTCTAATCCTATAAAGGGAACGAATGGGACTTAATTTCTGTTAATATAGCCACCAAAAAAAAAAAAAAATCCCTTAAACTTTCTTTTAGATGTATTACTGCACAGAGAACATTCAAACGTTAACTTAAAGCTTGTCTATTGCATACCATTAATTAGAACTTAATGTGCAGGTTCATTAAGAAAAGGCAACCTCTAGATTGACTTTGTATTTTTTTAATTGCAGTAGCTATAATATAAAAATATATTATCCTGCATTTTTAATTACAATGTATCTTTATGTAGTTTGAATTAAAAAATGATCAGGAATGCATGTAGCTTTCTTAATTGTCAAGACTTGTTATGCAAATCTGTTATCTCACATATTCTTAAAGATAGGTTCATATTTTACATCTCATTAAATTAAAAATAGAAAGGCACAAAACTATCAACTAAGAGTAATGATTCTTCTTCTCTAGTTTCATCTGAATAACAGACATTTATTGTTTACTTTCTGTTTTAAATTGTAATGTGCTGACTTGAATATTACAATAGGCTTCATTTAATTTGGTTATGTGCTACCAGAGGTAACTACAGGTACATGCTTTAATGCCTACTCTGACAGTTCCTCTTATGATGAAACTGTTATTCCTAGATCAGTACATTGTAAGCCAGATTCTGATTTATAGGTCTTAAAAGGACAAAAAAGATAAATTAAAAAAAAAAAGTCACCCTTATTAGAATTCAGCCAAAACCATTCTACTCTATTCTAACAGCATAAAAACAGGCAAGATAAACGCAATATAATTGTATAAAAGTGGGATGATTGTATCAAGAAAGAATGCTCTTCTGTTTTATTTATTCCTATCAAATTTATTAATGGAATTTATACTTTAATTAAAGGGTGATTATTGTCAGTCACTTTGTTTCCCAGTTTTGGGAGCTACAATTCAAGATGAGATTTGGGTGAGGACAAAGCCAAACCATATCAGCCTATTTTAAATTAATATACTTTTTTCCATGTTTCAGATAGAGAGTTTTAAAAATCCATATGTGGTAGCATAAAAAATTATCCCTGTTTATTATAATAAAAACTTAAAATGAGTTCTGATGAATATATAATGTGTATATGTTTTAATGCCTTATTCATTAAACATTAAGATGTTGCTCTCAATACTCTATTGTTTACTCTTTGTTGATTGTTCAAGTCTATATGTGAAAATATCTTCATAAACATCGATAAAGACTATGAACTTTGTAGTTTTATTATAGTCTTGCTTCATTAATCTATTTGAAAAAATAGACCTGAACAAAATTATGCTCCGTGCAACACTGACCATCTGCAGTAGCTGCCCCGCTGTTTTAAATTTTCTATTTTCATTTGGAGTTTATCGTAACTATATATACACAAGCTTTATTTTATCATCAAAGGTCCTTCTCTATATGGACTTTGTTACCTCTTCTGCATACCTGTATTATGTTCATTTCCACAGTTTCATCCTTTGCTAAATGATTTTTTTTTTTGAGATGGAGTCTCCCTCTATCGCCCAGGCTGGAGTGCAGTGCTGTGATTTCTCTCACTGCAACTTCCACCTCCTGGGTTCAAGCAATTCTTCTGTCTCAGCCTCCTGAGTAGCTGGGACTACAGGTGCACACCACCATGCCCGGCTAATTTTTGTATTTTTAGTAGAGATGGGATTTCACCATGTTGGCCAAGTTGGTCTCGAACTCCTGACCTCGTGATGGGCCCACCTCGACCTCCCAAAGTGCTGGGATTACAGGCATGAGCCACTGGGCCCAGCCTAATAATGACTTGTATTAGGTGCTTTCAAACCCTGAATTGACATTTAATAAAGAATTATTGCTTTATTCCAATGAAAATAGACAACCTTTTATTTCATACAGTATGGTAGATATTGCATCATATGGAATCTGACATAGTAGCCTATCCCTGAATAAACCTCTTCACTCTGTGCTGGAGGGTTATCTTACATGTATGCCGATTTTACTAAAAAACATAATCCTATACAGTATGGATTAAAAACATTATACTATACATTACATAATGTTATGTATTCATAACGCCAAGAATATTTTAATCTGGCCAGTATGACCTGTCTCCTCAAAGTTTTAACAATCTCTGTGTTAGAAACACCATGTCCGAAATTTAGGCCTACAATAAATTTAACAGTGTTACTTTTACACTTAGTTATTAAGATACTGATTGTTTACATGTTGTAGTCTTAGATTCTTAAAGAAATGAAGAAGGAGGCAATTAGCATCACAAAATTATAATAAATTCTGCAAAATATAAGATGCATGAATGTATAAGTACTGTATTAATGGAATAAGAGTTTTCCAGTGCTTCTTGCATATACTTAATGGATTTTATATTATTTGTAACATTCACAGTTACTTTCATGAGCATGATTCACATTTTTAAATTTTTCAGAGCACCAATTCACTGTGTTTTGTAGAATATGCTTGTATCCATGTGTGTTTTCTGTGTCTGTGTATGCATCTATGTGTGTCTGTATGCTTGTTTCTCTGGGTGTGTGTTTGTGTGTCTTGGTGTATATTTGTATATTAGAGTTACCTACACTAGATACCAAAAAACAATGTGCACACTCAATTACTAAAATTAAAACACACACACAAATTTGATGCCCCCAAATAAAAATAATTCTCAAAAATAAATTCTAAAATCCTGAAAAATAAAAATCTTCGTATTCTGATTCCTTTGTAAGAAATGTTTCCACATTAGCCATTTTTCCCTTTTCTATTGCTTTTGTGTGTTTCTTGGCAGTTGTTTAATTTTCTCAAAATATGTCAAATGATCATTTCCTCCAAGATATTTGGAAAGAGACATCAAACATAGATACTTTGTGAATACCACCATCTTATGCAGTTATGCTTTTCTTTCTCCTTCAACTTGAACATTGTGTGGCAAATGAGTCCCTGAACACTAATGGGATTTGCACTATCCTTGATACCCCAGAGCATTGCTTTTAGAATTGACACTTTGTAGGAAATGAAGCAAAAACTCATTGTGAACAAATTATACAATTAAAGGGAAAAGTAACAGCTGGGCAATGCAAAGATTTTATATGAAAATCATAGCAAACATTGCTTAACTTTATGGAACCAGATTTGCAATGGATTTGTTATCTGCTGTGGAGGATTTAGTGGGAAAAGCACAATTGCTAAGACTCACAGGGAACTTGCATTTCTGCAATATTTTCTCTTGTGGGTTGAAACAGCACCTCAATTATGACAAATAAGTAGAAAAAATGCATTCATTTGGAAAAATATATGTATTATAACCTGATAATGTACACTCTAAAAATTCAAAGTTGTTTACTAGAATTTAAGCAAAGCATTATATGTTATTTTAAAATTTGTTATATTCAAACTGTTTATTGTTAAAATGGTGTTTAACAGGAATATTTACTTAAGATCAGTTGAATATGTGTAATACATATATACACACATATGTTCATATATATAGCTATGTATACATTGTTGCAAATATAGCATACTTCTATCTCAGAGTTCTCACAAAAAATTTCATATGAATGTTGCTGTAAGTACTTATATTTTCTAATACAAATTACTTTTATTTTATTTGGAAATATAACATAAAACAAGATTCCATATTGATTGAATAAAGCTCATTTCTTCTTCTTCTTTTTTTTTTTTTTGGTCAAAACTAATGATAGTAATAATACCTTGATTCTAAAACTGACTTCTTTAGATTTGAATATTTCTGAAACTTAAATTCGCAATAAATTTTTTATAAAAACAAAAATTGTTGGCACTTCTCTTTTATCCTTTCATTATAAAATAATAGCATAATAAAACCAGTACTGGTAGTTTATTTTCTTAATAGAAACATGGTAGATAATAATAACATTTCTTCTCTTTTTTTTCTTTCTTTCTTTTTTTTAATGGACTCTTGCTCTTTCACCCAGGCTGGAGTGCAATGGCATGATCTCAACTCACTGCAACCTCTGCCTCCCAAATTCAAGAGATTCTCCGGCCTCAGCCTCCCAAGTAGCTGGGATTACAGGGATGTGCCACCACGCCAGGTTAATTTTTTTGTATTTTTAGTAGAGACAGGGTTTCACCATGTTGGTCAGGCTGGTCTTGAACTCCTGCCCTCAAATGATCCACACACATCTGCCTCCCAAAGTGCTGGGATTACAGGTGAGAGCCACCGCACCCAGCCAATAATAATATATTTGAAAACACTTTCACATTCATTATCTTTGTCTTTAGTTATCTTAAATTATCTTTAGTTATTTCATTTAGCAGACTGTCCCTGAATATTTAATATATAATCTGCACCAAGTATAACAATAAATTTGGCAGAGGTCCAGCTTTTATGAAATTCTGAAACAAGTGGCAAAAATATTTAAAATAACTGTTTAATATAATACAATGTTATAATCAAATATAATTTGCGGCTCAATCTATACAACACATAAATGATCAGAAAATGATTTTTGGAGGAGAAAACAGTTTAGTCCTCAGATATGACTATGCATTAGTAGCTTAGGGCTTGACATTTTGATATTACAAAGAGAAAGATTATTGGTCCAATTGTTTACTTGAAATTTGACAAGAGAGCAGATTTTAAGTGTTCTCACTGCACACACACAAAATGGTCACTATGGGTAGTGACGGATGTGTTAACGTCACTGTGGTAATCAGTATACAATATACGCTTATTAAATCATCACACTGTCCACCTTGAATAAATACAATTTATTTGATTTTTAATTGAAAAATAAAATTGCATATATTGATGGTGTACAACATGGTGCTTTGTTCTATTTGTACATTGTAGAATGGGTAAATCAAGCTAATTAGCATATATATTACTGAACATATTTATGTTTGGTAAGAAAACTTAAAATCTACTTTCTTAGCAATTTTCAAGTACACAATATATTATTGTTAACTGTAGTCACTGTAATGCATAATAGAGCTCTTGAACTTACTCCCCCATGTCACTGAAATTTTTGTCAGGTAAGCATTTTAAAATAATTATTTTGAAAAGGCTTGGAAATGAGAAAGATTACTCAAAGCAGTTTGGGACAACTGAAATTAAAGTAAGGGGAAAAGATAATACTAGAAAAGAACCGGCGCGGTGGCTCAAGCCTGTAATCCCAGCACTTTGGGAGGCCGAGGCGGGTGGATCACGAGGTCAGGAGATCGAGACCATCCTGGCTAACATGGTGAAACCCCGTCTCTACTAAAGATACAAAAAACTAGCCGGGCGTGGTGGCGGGCGCCTGTAGTCCCAGCTACTCGGAGGCTGAGGCAGGAGAATGGCGTGAACCTGAGAGGCGGAGCTTGCAGTGAGCCGAGATCGCGCCACTGCACTCCAGCCTGGGTGACACAACGCGAGACTCTGTCTCAAAAAAAAAAAAAAAAAAAAGAAAAGAAAAGAAAAGAAAGAAGGAAATAGAGCATCGAGAGTGTTGCGTGTTCTGACAAAGTGCTTGGACCTGACTCTTCGGACAACTGGGAACTGAAAATCTTGTCGCTTCATCCAAATGAAAAATTTTACTGGATCTTGCCCCTAAGATAATTTTTCAATCTTATCTCATATCCTTTCACGGGACAAGACAGGCAATGATTTCAATCTCACAAGGCCTTCCCTTTTTGAAATCTATTTTCTTCCTTTTTTTCCCTCAAAAACTAGCCAATTCTTGTATGTGCTCACCTTGTAATATCCAATAATAATACACATTATTATTTTCATTTTTTTTAAAACCACTGCTATCTAGAGGCTTCAGTTTTACCAGGTTGTTTTTTTTTGTTTGTTTGTTTGTTTTTTTGTATTTTCAAGTTTCTTTTTTTTTTTTTTTTTTTTTTTTTGAGACGGAGTCTCGCTCTGTCGCCCAGGATGGAGTGCAGTGGCGCGATCTCGGCTCACTGCAAGCTCCACCTCCCGGGTTCACGCCATTCTCCCGCCTCAGCCTCCGAGTAGCTGGGACTACAGGCACCTGCCACCACGCCCGGCTAGTTTTTTGTATTTTTAGTAGAGACGGGGTTTCACCATGTTAGCCAGGATGGTCTCGATCTCCTGACCTCGTGATCCACCCGCCTCGGCCTCCCAAAGTGCTGGGATTACAGGCTTGAGCCACCACGCCCGGCCGTATTTTCAAGTTTCTAACATGAATCTCCAGCTTTTCAAACTCCAATTTCATTTTTCTGTCTCTCATCTCCAATCTCCCATATGCTATACTACATATTTAAAGTTTAGTTTATGAATGAACCCAATTATATATTGATAAATATTTAACAAATAGCCATCTAAAAAATGAAAAACCCTGATTTGTAGTATTTGATTGTTTCTTTGGTATAAATATTCCCACCATGGGTGATTTGGTGCTGCCACTTTTCTGTTTATGATTGGAGAGCTGTGGTTTCTAGAACCAGCAACACGAAGTCCAATCCAAGACACTACTTTCTGTATGAGTTAAGGCAATGATAACAAAATTTCGATTCATCATCCTGATTATATTAGTAGATTGAAAATGGTCCTACATTTTTCATGCACTTTAAAATATAACTTGACTATAACTTTGTTCTTTCTCCCATGAAGAGGGAGTTTATTTTTCAGTTGCTTGAATTTTAACTCTCCCGTGATTTGCTTAGCCCTCTGGAAGTTACTCCGTGTTGTAGAAGTTACTCTGTGTTGGTTCTGGTTCCGAGTCTAGGTCTCAAGAGTCTTTGCATGCTTCCATCCTCTACTTCATTCCTCTGCCTTCACCTTGAGAGCAAGCCCAGACAGACCAGATGAGAGATGTTAGAAACAGGAGAAGAACTGAGTCATCAGCTAAGAATAAGCAGGAACAGTCCGTTTCCAGCAAGGTCACCACCCAGAAGCCACAGCAAGCCCTACTGGGTCCAGCCATACTCGACTCACGTGAGCAAAACCATACAACCATTCAACAAATGACTGAAAATTACTAATAGTGTTTGTTCTAAACCAATAAATGCAAAAGTGGTATTTTATGCAGGAATCGTCCCAGTATAAATTGCCACCAATTCCAACTATGATATTCATAAATCACACTACATTGATCCCAATCTGAAGTTTAAACCTTTTCTCACTTGCTTTGCACACTCACGCATGCGTGCACACACACACACAAACACAGACACGTAATTGCTATGCAGCAAACAAAATAACTTGTGCTATGTGTCTTCAGTGGTTGAAAAAGAATATATTTTAGGGAATTTTTGAGGAAAGTCAGAAAACAATAATCAGACTAACATCTTATGAGGTACCTGTATTCTTATAACTTTCCATAATTTAATTAGCTTGATTTCATTATTTCTTTAAAGAGTTTTTTTGTATTTCTGACGTGTCACTTTTTTGGTTATTAAAAGTTTATAGAAGCTTTGTTTTTAGGATTCATTTTGGAATAAAGTGTTTTATTATTGATACTTTCACTGACAAGTGCATGAAAAGTTTAATTTCATTTGATAAATTGTAACTCTGAATTGGATTTTCAGAGTTGTTACAGTAGTAACATAAATTGAGATGTATACTATTGTTTCTTGGCCGGGCACAGTGGCTCACGCCTGTAATCCCAGCACTTTGGGGGGCCGAGGCGGGTGGATCACGAGATCAGGAGATCGAGACCATCCTGCCTTATAGGGTGAAACCCCGTCTCTACTACAAAATAGAAAAAAATAGCCAGGCAACGTGGCGGGCGCCCTTAGTCCCAGCTACGCGGGAGGCTGAGGCGGGGGAATGGCGTGAATCCAGGAGGCGGAGCTTGCAGTGAGCTGAGATCGGGCCACAGCTCTCCAGCCTGGGCAACAGAGTGAGACTCCGTCTCTAAATAAATAAATAAACAAATAAATAAATAATATTATTTCTTTTAATTTTCTGCTTGTGTGGATTCTGTAAAATTATATAGCCACAAGCGATACAGTGATATTCACTAATATCAGTTAGCTGTGATTATGATTATTGTTCATGTCAACCTAAAAGGAAGAAGCTGAAGCACAATTAATATACAGAGTTTATTTGGGCCAAGGTTAAGGACTGCAGCCTGGTTGCCTTGGAGAGTGTTCCAAAGAAAAAGGAAGAAGATAGAGTTTTTAAAGAAAAAAAAGAAAAAAAGAAAAATCAGGGGAGGGACGTTTACAAAAGTTGTTTTTCAGGAATGTTCACTGGTTTACAAAAAAACATTGGTTTGTGATTGACTGTACATTGTTGAACTCTAGGGTGTATGACATTTCATGGCTTCTTGACATCAGTTTGTCTAGAGAGCCTGGATAGCAAATGCCTTCAAGAGGTAATTATTTAGCTCAAAGACGAGTGAGACATGACTGCTGTTACATTTTAAATGCCTCTCTGGGTCTGACAATTTAAAGTAACTCATATTCCTCAGATAAAAATTCTGGTATTTTTTCTTTCTCATTAATTTAAATGATATTTATTGAGCACTTACCATATGTAAGACATATGTTCACCTGATGCTAGAGATGAAGTGGTAAGCAGATTTGTTTCTGTTTTTGCAAAGATTAATGTTGACTAAGAACGAAACACACACAATAATCAAATATTCATCCTAAAAAATAGTTTTGAAAATTGGAATATGAAAGCTATAGGGAAAATTTGTGCTCCCATTCGAAACTCTGTATTGTTTAAAGCACATTCTTAGTTGTCTGATTCTGTTTCTGTGAAGGCTCTGGGCTTTCTTTGCCTTTGAGCTACTTTGCAATTCCATAAATTGGAGATGACTGATAGCAAAGACTATAATTCTGGTCTATAGATATGCAAATAAATTCTGTTCTGTGGAGAAATTATTCTTTTCTCCCTATGCTTCTGCTGCAGCTCCCGACCCTGATGAAAAAGCCAGGTTTGCAACTAGCCATTTGCAAATTGATTTCAGTAAAGTCGAACTACAAAAGTCTCTGCTTTTCTGACACGTGCTCATCTCATGTCTGCGTAAGGTTTGTGAATTTAACTTTTTTGAAAGTGCCTTTTAACAAAGCAGATTTCAAAGTAGCTGGACTTACGTGGTGGTTGGTGGTGTTGGGGCAGTTAAATCTCAGGATTTCCTGAGAATATTGTATTTTATCTAAAATATAAAGGTTTAGTAGGTGCTAATTAATGTCACAGTGAAAGAGCACTGTACACTTGTTAAAGACAGCAAGCCGGGTTTTATTCTGAGTACTGCAGTGATGGAGAGATTCCAGTACAAACTGAGCTCAACTCCCACTGAGACAAAAGTAACTGGGTTTTTAAAGGGAGAACAGAGAGAAAACAGAAAAGATCTATGGAAAAGCAAAAGAGGGAACAAACAGAACTAGGGGACTATGGGGAAGCGAATCGGGCAGAGTGAGGAGGAAATAGAAAATTACAGAAGGGGAGTAAGTGGAAAGTTACAGAAAATGGATAGCGACACAATACATTTTGTGGTGCAGCAGCATTGCTCTTTCTTGAGCGAAGACTCTGCATGGGGGTTGGGGTTGTCTTTAGTGGCACAACCTAGTCAGGTTTTAGCACAAGCTAAAGTCAATCTCTTAGCACAGTGTTGGAGAAGTTGTTTGTGCTACATGAGACTTCACAGTTCACATTAAGCACATTTATGATGGGTGCCTTCCTAGAAAGAAGGAGCCAAATGTGTAAGGGCTCTGTGATTGGGGGACCATATATATTCAAGGAAATAAAGTGAGGTCATCTTGGCCACAGCAAAGAAAATAATGGCATGATTAGTGAGGATGCAGGAGTCATACCATAGACGGGTCTGTAGCCCATGTTATAGATTTTGTTCTAATAATCTAAAACTAAGTTCTAGTGCTTCATCTATGAAGAACTAAAAGTTATTAAACAGGTTAGGTTGAGTTTGTATTTCTGTTTTTAAAAAACCAAGCAAACAACATCTATAAAATAGAATGTTTGAGTAGGCCGGGCGCGGTGGCTCAAGCCTGTAATCCCAGCACTTTGGGAGGCCGAGACGGGCGGATCACGAGGTCAGGAGATCGAGACTATCCTGGCTAACACGGTGAAACCCCGTCTCTATTAAGAAATACAAAAAAACTAGCCGGGCGAGGTGGCGGGCGCCTGTAGTCCCAGCTACAGGGGAGGCTGAGGCCGGAGAATGGTGTGAACCCGAGAGGCGGAGCTTGCAGTGAGCTGAGATCCGGCCACTGCACTCCAGCCTGGGCGACAGAGCGAGACTCCGTCTCAAAAAAAAAAAAAAAAAAAAAAAAAAGAAAGTGGTTAGAGTAGACAAAAGAAGATCAAGTAGAACTCTGTTGCAATTATCTAGGGAAAAATAAAAGTATACTTTGACTAAAAGTCAAGATCATAAAATTGTGGGAATCTCTAAAATATTTAAGAGGTAAAGCCAACAGCCTTTGGCGATAGCTTGAATTTGGAAAAGATAAGGAATAAAAGTATTCCCGCATGAACAACTGGTGTGACAGTTGTGTCTGTTCGTTTGTTTTTGAAGCTCAGGAAAAATATAAAGGACACAGCTTAGAAAGTGAAGATCATGAATTAATTCTTAAACATTTTGAGGTACCATGCATGGCATGTAGAGATGACAATAGGAAATTGTGTAAATTTGTGTATCAGAGTTGAGTCCTGGATTGGGAATATAAATTTGGAATGTATTCGTGTAGGTGATAACAGAAGCTAGTGCAGGGTTGTGAATAACTGGGGACTGTTACAAGGACAGCATGGGAGGTAAAAGAGAGAAACTCTGTAACTGGAAGAAACTTCAAAAATGTAAAGACTAGTAAAGAAGGGTAAGATTTTAAAACAAAGTTGAGAAGGAACAGACAGGGTAGAAAAAAAATGATGTATGTGTTATCAAAGGAGCCAAATAATAAAATATTTTAAGGATGAGAACATTTTCAACAGTGTCAAAGAGGAGCACTTTAAAATATTCCATAGGATTTTTGCATCGATGTTCATCAGGGATATTGGTCTAAAATTCTCTTTTTTTGTTGTGTCTCTGCCAGGTTTTGGTATCAGGATGATGTTGACCTCATAAAATGAATTAGGGAGGATTCCCTCTTTTTCTGTTGATTGGAATAGTTTCAGAAGGAATGCTACCCGCTCCTCCTTGAACCTCTGGTAGAATTCGACAGTGAATCCATCTGGTCCTGGACTATTTTTGGTTGGTAGGCTATTAATTATTGCCTCAATTTCAGAGCCTGTTATTAGTCTATTCAGAGATTCAACTTCGTCCTGATTTAGTCCTGGGCGGGAAACATTGCACACCGGGGCCTGTTGTGGGGTGGGGGGAGCGGGGAGGGATAGCATTAGGAGATATATCTAATGTAAATGACGAGTTAATGGGTGCAGCACCCCAACATGGCACATGTATACGTATGTAACAAACCTGCACGTTGTGCTGCACATGTACCCTAGAACATAAAGTATAATAAAAATAAATAAATAAAATGTCGATCCTTTTAAAAAAAAATTCAGGAGGCCAATCAGTGCTTCTCAATGTTTGATCCCCAGAGCAGCAGCATCTGAAATGGTTAGAATATGTAACTGTTAGAAATCCAGATCTTAGGTCAAAGCCTAGACCTGCTGAATCAGAAATTCTGAAAGTATTTTTGCATAATCAGTGTTTTATTAAACTCTCCCAACAATTCTGTTGCATAGCAAACTGTGGGAACAATTGTGTAGGTGATGGAGGGTAGGAGATGGAGGATGCAGGTGAGCTTAACATCAACTATTTTCTTGCGGAGATGGAAATTAGAGCCAGATTAATACTGAGTGGAGGATTAATAAGAAGTGGTAAAATAGATGTCAGGAATAAAGAAAACTGAAATAATTTTGGCTTGAAAGGAAAGGAGATCATTATGATAGCAACAGGAAGATACATGGTGAAAGGCTGGTTGGTTGCTTAGTTGATTGGTGATGTTTGTTGAAGCTTTAATATTGAAGATATTTGAGAATAGTTAAAAGGCAACAACAAAAAAATCTAGCCTGAAGAACAAGTTTGAATATAAAATAAAATAAAATAAATGTATCATAAATTCAAAAATGTCTTGAGAAGATTGAAAATAATAAAGCCCAAAGCAAATATTTTGAAGTTGAGTATTAAATTGTTAGTTGCTTTAGTGCAGATTTGGTAAACATTTTCTGTAAAGGACCAGTGTAAATATTTTTGGCTTCCAGGAACACACAGTCTCTGTTAAAACTACTCAACTTTGCCATTGAAGTGGGAAAGCAGACATTAACAACAGGTAAGAGAATGGATATTATTGTGTTCCTGTATAATTCTATTTGCCAAAACAAGCAGACAGCCATATTTGGCCCACATAATACAGTTTGCCAACTCTTCCTTTAAATAATCAACAACAAAGAAACAGAGGCTGTTGCAGCTACAGTTGCAGGTAGGCTTTTGTGTTTGTATATTTGTGGAATGAAGATGGAAGAAGTTGGCTTTTTCTGGTTTTTTTCTACAATATCTGTAACTGAGGAGAGATAATAATGTGCTGAACTTTTATATTTGGGAGGAATGATTAGATGATGACAACGGCATTTTTACAAAGTAATTTCAAAGTATGAGTTGATTTGGGAAAATTAACAGAATTCTCAGGTGTTGGGGGGTCATTTGAGTTTTGTGATAAACTTTGCCTAACTGCTCTGATGAAACTTTCTGCAACGACTCTCACCTGGAGAAAAGGGAAAGTTGAGTTTAGCCACAGTGAGGATATTGCCAGTCAAGTACCAAAAAAAAAAAAAAAAAAAAAAAAAAAAGTCAAAGGTATAAGGGAGTTGGCAGTATTTTAAGTATTGTTGGTGAGCTCACAATCTGTGAAATCTAATCAAGAAATGAACAATAGAAAATACTGCTGAATTAGGAAGTTTATTCTATTATAAACCTACATGCACATGTATGTTCATTGTAGCACTATTCACAATAGCAAAGACAACCCAAATGCCCGTCAATGAAAGACTGAATAAAGAAAATGTGGTACATACACACCATGGAATCCTACGCAGCCATAAAAAAGAATGAGATCATGTCCTTTGCAGCAGGGACATGGATGGACCTAGAAGCCATTATCCTCAGCAAACACAGAAACAGAAAACCAAATACCACATGTTCTCACTTGTGAGTGGGAGCTGAACAATGAGAACACATGGCCACAGGGAGGGGAACAACATACACTGGGGCCTGTCAAGAGGGGTTTGGGGAGGGAGAGCATCAGAATAAATAGCTAATTCATGTGGGACTTAATACCTAGGTGATGAGTTGATAGGTGAAGCAAACCACCATGGCACACGTTTACCTATGTAACAAACCTGTATGTCCTGTGCATGTATCCTGGAACTCAAAATTAAATTTAATTTAATTTAAAGCAATTAATTAAACATTTTAAAAAATATCTGATGTCAATGGACTTGAGGTACCCCTGAAGTAGAAAAGCCATCCTAGTGATAATCCTGGTAGAAAGCAAGGAGCTGTGGCTTCCAAACAAATTAGTGAGGGCGAACAAGTTATCCATAAGGGTTCAGTTATTTTTATTTGGAATTCATTGAAATTCATTTTGAGTGTACTTTACATGATTTAAGTAATCATCTTTTAACCAAATGTTGCCAAGCTATCCTTTGATACATGTTTCAGATTGTGTAGATAGCTTCAAATAGCAGTGCTAGTAGGAAAAAGACTGAATTCATGAAACATTTGCCATTAGTGAAGTACAAGTGGTACAAGATTGTGTTGAACTAAGAAAAATATCACAAAAGTTGCAATAGAGAAGAGAGAAAATTGAAAAATCACACATTAGACTTAATTAGCACAGAAGAATTTGATCTGTATCAATGATTTATTGTTAATTGGGCAGCATAAGCCATCGTATTAACTTTATTATTCTAATTTAAAATGTGTTTTTGTAGTTTTCTTTTTATTAAGTTGATCACATATGTTAATATCACAGTGTTATGATGTGGCTAAAAAATTGTTACTATTGTCTTGCTTACACATATCTCACTGGTATAATTAAAATAGTTTCATCAGAGAAGACGGTTCAAATTTAAATAATGGTATTACAGTTGATATAAACATTTTGGATAATATAAAGATGCTAAATAATAGTTCAGATGATAATTACGGGCCATATAGTGAAGATGAACATTTGCATGTGAAGTAGAAAATAAACTCTAAAATAATTTAGGCTAGCTTTGGCTGCTGTGTTCCACCATTCTTGGATATATTCAAATCCCTTTGGAGTCCAAAAGCCCTAATTAAAGCTATGATTAACTAGTTACATTTTCATAACTGAGGTCTAATTATAAGTTCAGACATTTCCCTGCCTAACAAAGAAAAAGCCATTGCTGCTGACAGCTGCACAAGCTATAAACACTGAGAAATAAGTAAGGGAATTTGAAACAGCTGTGTGACATTGTCAGGGTAAAACCCTGCCGTTTCTTTTATTAGAGGTGAGAGAAGATGTATCACTAGGCACACAACAAGACACATCTTTATATGAGGATCAACCAGTCCTCGTAGGTTGTAAACTTGTAACTGACAATTAAAAAAAAAAAAAAGACTATAAACTATTGAAGTTTTAAATAAAAATAGAAATATTGCAATCACACAACATTCACAAAACTTTTCTGGGAAAAATTGTATTCCTAGTGTTCTTGAGTTCTTTATGTAACATGACTAGATTCTTTTGTGTTGCAAAGGCAATTAGCTTCAATAACAGAATTTAGAGGTAGCCCTGCGGCAGTATGATAACTTAAAAATATTTTATAACGTTAAACATCAACATTTAAATTTCCAAATTTTGATGGAAAGAGTACAACAGACTGAAAATTGATCTCTTCATCTCATACATAAGTTGAAATTCTGAACCCAATGTGTTGGTGTTTGAAGGCCTGGTCTTTGGGTAGTAATTAGGTCACGGGGTTAGGGACCTAGTGAATTGCATTAATGCCCTTATAAGAAATGGCTGAAGAGCTAGCTAGCTCTTTTTCCTCCATGTGAAGGTACAGGATAAGTAGATTGTCTGCAACATGGAAGAGGGTCCTCACCAGAACTTAACCACAGTCATACCCATATCTTGTACTTCTAACCTTCAGAACGGTAAGAAATAAGTTTTTGGTTTTTGTAAGCAACACAGTCTATGGTAATTTGTTATATAGCAGCCACACTCACTAAGACAGAAGTTGGTACCCATAAGTTGGGTGCTTCTGGAAAAAAAATCTGACATTGTGGAAGAGCTTTGGAACTGAGTTATGGGTAGAAGTTGGAAGAATTTTGAAGTGCATGCTAGAAAAAGCCAAGATTGTCACTGAAGGGAATTAAGGTGGATCTGGTAAAAAAGAAGGAAAAGATGAGAGCTTCAAGGAAAGCTTTATTCATCTTAAGGCATACATGAATACTCATGTACAGAATGTTGCTAGAAATACGGACAATACTTTTTTTTTTTTTTTTTTTGGACAGAGTCTCACTCTGTTGCTCAGGCTGGAGGGCAGTGACTCAATCTCAGCTCACTGTAACCTCTGCCTCCCCAGTTCAAGCAATTCTCTGCCTCAGCCTCCCGAGTAGCTGAGATTACAGTTGCCCCCCATTACGCCCTGCTAATTTTTGTATTTTTAGTAGAGACAAGGTTTCTCCATCTTGACCAGGCTGGTCTTGAACTGCTGACCTCGTGATCCACCCGTCTGGGCCTCCCAAAGTGCTGGGATTACAGGCTTGAACCACCGTGGCCAGGCTCCTTATTTATTTCTCCATTTTGGAATGGGAATGTCTATCCTATTTCTGTCACACCATTTTTTTTTCAGAGGAGCATAACTCTTTTAATGTGATGGTTAGTTTTAGGTATCAACTTGACCGAATTAAGAAATAGTTAGAGAGCTAGTAGAGTATGATATCTGGGTGTGTCTGTGTGTGGCGGTGTTTGCAGAGGACATTGGTGAGTGAGTCAGTGGACTGGGTGGGGAAGATCTGTCCTTAATATGGGCAGGCATCACCCAATTGGCCGTGGGCCCAGAGAGAACAAAAAGTCAAATGAAAGGCAATTTACTTCTCTCTGTCTTGGAACTGGGACACTATTCTTCTCCTATCTTTGAACGTTAGAACTGTAGGCTTTTTCGCTTGTCAACCCCAGGACTTACACCAGTAACATCCTGGGGTTCTCGGGCCTTCAGCCTTGGACTGAGAGTTTCACCATCACTGCCCTGGTTCTGAGGCTGTTGGCCTTGACTGAGTCATGCTACTGGCATTTTAGGATCTGCAACTTGCAAACAGCAAGCTGTTATAGGACCTTTTCAGAATCAATCACATCAGCCAATTCCCCTCATAAATTTCTTCTCATAATTTTCCTTCCTTCCTTCCTTCCTCTCCTTTTCTCTTTCTTTCTTTCTTTTTCTTTCTCTCTCTCTTTCTCTCTCTCTTTCTCTCTCTTTCTCTCTCTCTCTCTCTTTCTCTCTCTTACTTTCTCTCTCTCTTTCTTTCTCTCTCTCTTTCTTTCTCTCTCTCTCTCTCTCTTTCTTTCTTTCTTTCTTTCTTTCTTTCTTTCCTCTTTCTTCTTTTCTCTCTCTTTTTTCTTCTTTCATTTTCTATCTATTTACCTGTCCATCTATCTATCTTATTTGCTTTTTCTCTCTGAAGAGCCCTAACAAATACATGAGAGTTTACAGTTTCACAACTAGAGAAGAATTTTGTCTCAGCAAGAATTGTACCTCAAATCTTAATCATATTTAATTCAGACAAGACTTTGGACTTTTAACTTTACAGTTGATGTTGGAGCGAGTTAATTTTAGGCCTATTGAGATGGAATTAATGCATTTTCATGTGGAAAGCATGTGAATTCTGGGAAGCCAGGAGTGGAATCCAATGAACTGAATGTTTGTGTTCCCCCAAAATCCATATGTAGAAAATTTAATATCAGTGTGATGGTATTTGAGAGTAGGGACTTTGGAAAGTAATCAGGTCATGAACGCAAAACCCTCAAGAATAAGATTTGTGTCCTTAGAAGAGGCCAGACAGTTAACTTCCTCTCTTTCTAACTTGTGAGGACACATGAAGAAGACGGCCCTCCAAAACTAGAAAGAATTTCCTCACCAAAAGCCCAACCATGCTGGAACCCTGATCTCAGACTTCCAGCATCCAAAATTGTAAAAATTAAAAATGTTTGTTGTTTAAGTTATCTGTTCTATAGTAATTTGTTATAGCAACCTGAACTAACACATATGGTGAAGTTTAATAGAATAATAAAAGTACATATTGTACATGACTATTTCATTTTCATATTAAAATCTTTTTACTAAAAAAATGAAATTTTCTTTACAAAAACCAGGAGTCCTAAGATTGATATAATTTTATTTTACTTAGTGCATTTGCTAATTTCATCATTAATAAATCAACTCATACTTTGGAGAGTTTTCCATTATGAGGCTGTATTTATACATTTATTCAACAAATATATGTGGAATTTGTTCAACAGTTAATATCCATCATATATTATCTTAGTCTGTTTGATCAAAGTGAATGCAATAGACACAGCCTTATTCAACTTTCAATCCAGAGGGAGAGCTAGCCAGTAAAAAAATGTAATAAAAAAGATATCCTTTATTTCACCCATACTAAAATACACATAATTTTAATTTACATTTTAACATCTCTGAACTTAGTATTCATTGCCTAATTAATAGCATATTCCTGTTGTTGTGGTCCAGGATGCAGTCTTTTAGTAAAAGTAGTTGTTATTATCTACCTATTTGTATATTGGTTTAGGCTGTTTGTATATCATCAAGGCAGTGGAATTAGCTATTATTTTATTTGAAAAACGCCCCATATGTTAGGAAAAGTGATTCACAGATATAGAAGTGCCTTTCAATAAAGTTAAAAATAATAATAATAAAATAAAGGAAAGGGAATTTCCCTTCAACTTACAAATGAGAGAAAGAGCTGCCTACCAGGCAAAGGATAAAGGAGGATGATTGAACTTGCTAAAATCGATAAATTGATAATAAGTGGATGTGATAAGGCAGCCCTGCTTGGTACAGACAGAGGTGTCAATAATTAAAGAACACACTCATGAAAAAGTGTGTCTGCTTGTTACTCCTAGTGTAATATCTGGAAAGCTACATCCATTGGTATTTCAGTACACAGGATGTTTCAGAACTATTTGAAGAAGAAGTAAGAGTGCAGAATCTTGATGACTCCTGCTAAGATTCAGAACATACTGACACCAAAATTTGCAAAATGTGTGCCAATAGCTGACTTAAAAATTGGGAAACAAAGGCAAAGCAATCTTTCAATAAATTATTTATTTATTTCCTGCATTTGCCAATCCCTTAACAGCAGGAAGGACATTGTTGCATGGAAAACATGAACAGCAATATCTGAATCAAAATACAACTTAGGAAAGTTGAACTTTGAATTCAAGGTTTAGGTTAAGGTTAAGGTTAAACGTCACCATTTATTTTACATATAGTTACAGTTTTACAAGGATAAGAGTAATTGTTGAATAAGAGTCAAAGTATCCTTTTCTAAAGTCTAAAAAATTATGGGTGATACAAAAGCAATATATCATTATTTAGCAAAGTTGTTGTTTTGCTAGTAGCATATACAATAATCTGGGCCACCAATGAGATACCAGCTTAATGAAATATATGATAATTAAAATATCTGCTTGAAGGAAACTGGGTAAGGGATAATATTCCAAGATGGAGAATGCTTTGTAAAGAACTATCAGGCAAGTTTTTTGATAAAGTGACATTTATTTTAAGAACTGAAGAATAAGAAGAGTTTGCTTTAAAATTATAGATTTGCCATAGAATTAGCCCAAATGTAGTCAATTCTGAGGAAAAAGGGGACACTCTTTAAAACGTTGGATCTTACCGAGAAAATCAATGAGCGTGATCATGCTAAACAAAATGGAAGTGAAGACTGTGGACAGCAGAGGAAAATCTTCAATAATGGAGAAAAAGTTTGGCATCAGAGAGTAACCCAAGACCATTTTCCTGGACTGTAATAGAAATGGAGATAGTGCTACTGAGATGAAGTACCAATGGCAAATGGGACAAGAACAAACATTGATCTTACTAGCCTAATGTAAAGAGCCAATACTTTATTCCAAGTGTAGTATAAAAATATTTTTGTTGAAATATTCTAGTTACTCTGTGGAGAATGGATTGGAAGGATCAAGAGAGACATCTAGAGATGAGTTTGAAGGCTATTGCAATAAGCCATAGAAGAGATCAACCAAGGTGAAGACAGTGGAGATCAGAAAAAAATGTACAGATTATAAATAAAATAATAAAATATAAGAAAGACTGATGCTTGAATATAATGGCTGAGGTAGAAAAATTAACTGAAAAATTGCTTCAATTTTTCTTGCCTGAATATCTGGATGAATTCCAGCACTGTTTTCTGATATGTAGTATTTTCAAGGAGAAAAAGATTTGGGGAGCGAAATGAACATTTCTACTTAGTATATGCTTACAATGCATGAAAGACATCTACATGAAGATGTTAAGTAGAAATTTAGATATATGAGACTGGTACTCAGAGGAAAAGTTAAGGCTAATGAGGTAAAAGTAAAAAGCATCAGCACAATATGTTGGCTAAAGCAACAAACTGTTTATTTTACCTAAGGAGATAGTAGAAAAAGATAAGAAAACAAAGATCTGAAGTATGCCAATGAAATATGGAAATGTGTAAAAAGGTCTGGCAAAGTAGGGTGAACAAAACATATATGTAAAAAAATGAAAGATCTTCATTTCAGGGAACCCAAGAAGATTATTGCAAGAGAAAGAAAGAATGGTTGAATAAATCCTTTGTTGTTGAATCATTAAATAAGATGAGGTAAGAGGAATTTCCAATCAATTTGGCAATAAAATTAATATGGTTTGGTTCTGTGTTCCCACTCAAATCTCATCTTATATTGTAAACCCCATGTGTTGAGGGAGGGACCTGATGGGAGGTGATTGGATCATGGGAGCAGTTCCCCCATGATGTTTTTCTGATACTGAGGGTGTTCTCATGAGATATGGTGGTTTAAAAGTGACAATTTCCCCTGTGCTATCTCCCTCTCCTGCTGTCCTGTGAAGGGGGGTGCTTGCTTTTCCTTCACCTTTCACCATGATTGTAAATTTCATGAGGCCTCCCGAGCCATATGGAACTGTGAGTCAATTAAACATCTTTTCTTTATAAATTACTCAGTCTCAGGTAGTATGTTTATAGCAGTGTGAGAATGGACAAGTACATAAAATTAGTACCTTTGGAGTTGGGTACTGCTATAAAGATAACCTGAAAATGTGGAAGCAACTTTGGAACTGGCTAACAGGCAGAGATTGGAACAGTTTGCAGGGCTCTGAAGAAGACAAGAAAAGGTGGGACAGTTTGTAACTTCCTAGAGAGTTGTTGAATCGTTTTGACCAAAATGCTGATAGTGATATGGACAATGAAGTCTAGGCTGCGGTGGTCTCAGATGAAGATGAGGAACTTACTGAAAACAGGAGAAAGGTCACTCTTGCTACGCTTTAACAAAGAGACTGGCAGCATTTTGCCCCTGCCCTAGAGACCTGTGGAACTTTGAACTTGAGAGAGATGATTTAGGGTATCTGGCCAAAGAAATTTCTAAACAGCAAAATGTTCAAGATGTGACCTGGCTTTTTCTGAAAATATTCAGTCACATGCATCTACAAAGAAATAGTTTAAAACTGGAATTTACGTATAAAAGGGAAGCAGAACCCAAAGGTTTTGAAAATTTGAAGCCTTTCTATGTTGTAGAAAAGAAAAATCCATTTACTGGGGAAGAACTCAAGCCAGTTGCAAAAATTTGCCTAAATAACAAGAAACTGAATGTTAATAGCCAAGACAATGTAGAAAATGTCTTTAAGGCATGTCAGAGATCTTTATAGCAGCCCCTCCCATCACAGGCCTGGAGGCCTAAGAAGAAAAAATGGTTTCATGGACCAGGCCCAGGACTCTGCGGCTCTGTGCCACCCAGTGACATGGCACCCTGCATCCCAGCCACTCCAGCTCCAGTGGTGGCTAAAAGGGGCTAAGTACAGCTCAGATTGTTGCTTTGGAGGGTGCAAGCTCCAAGCATTGGTGACTTCCATGTGCTGCTGAGCCTGCAGGTGTGCAGAAGACAAGAGTTGATGTTTGAGAACCTCCACCTAGATTTCAGAGAATGAAAGAGAATGCATGGATGTCCAGCCAGAAGCTGTTTCTGGGGTGGAGGCCCCATGGAGAACCTCTGCTAGGGAAGTGCAAAAAGCAAATGTGGGGTTGTTGCCCTGACACACAGTGCCCACTGGGACACTGCATAGTGGAGCTGCAAGAAGAGGGCCACCATCCTCCATCACCCAGAATAGTAGATCCACTAACAGCTTGTACCCTGCACCTGAAAAAGCTGCAGGCACTCAATATCAGCTGTGAAAGAAACCACAGGGACTGTACCTTCCAGAGCCACAGGGGTGGAGCCGCCCAAGGCCATTGGAGCTCACTGTTTAAAATCAGCATTCCCTGGACATGGGATATGGAGTCAAAGGAGATTTCGGAGCTTTAAGATTTAATGACTGTCCTGCCATTTGGACTGGTATAAGGCCTGTGGTCCCTTTGCTCTGGCTAATTTCTCCCATTTGGAATGGAAACGTTTACCCAATGCCTGTACCCCCTTTGTATCTTGGAAATAATTAACTTGACTTTGATTTTACAGGATCATAGACTGAAGTGACTTGCCTTGGCTCAGATGAGACTTTGGACTTGAACTTTTCAGTTAATGTTGGAATAAGTTAAGACTTGGGGATTGGGAAGGCATGATTGTTTTTTAAATGTGAAAAGCACATAAGATTTGAGAGGTACCAGGGATGAAGGTGAAATGATATGATTTGGCTCTGTATCCCCACCAAAATCTCATCTCTAATAGTAATTCTCATGTATTGAGGGAGGAAACTTTTGAGAGGTGATTGAATCATGGTGCCGGTTTCCACCATGATGTTCTCACGATAGTAAGAGAGTTCTCATGAGATCTGATAGTTTTTTAAACCAGGTATCAGTTTCCCCCATGTTCTCTTTCTCTCCTGTGACCGTTGAAAAAGGTGCTTGCTTCCCTTTCACCTTCCACCAAGATTGCAAGTTTCCTGAGGCCTCCCCACCCATGTGGAACTGTGAGTCAGTTAAATATCTTTTCTTTATAAATTACCCAGTCTCAGATAATATCTTTATAGCAGTGTGAGAACTCATACAAAGTTATTGAAAATATGCACAAATAGTAGAATCTGAATCAAACTAGCTGAACAGATAAATAAAAGGCAGATTGAGAAGTTAAGATATGATAGTGTGGGTAGCAGTTATCTCAGTGTCAACAAAGGCAACCGGAAGAATGAGGTCTAAGATGGAAATCAATTCAGTGTCAAGAGGGAGAATTATATTTATTATCATCACTACTATTATTTGAATGGGAATGTCCTAGCATAAAGATACATTCTTAGATGAGAAGGGAAGGCAAAATATAGCAGATAGAGAGAGCTCAATTGAATATGAGACAGCAAGAAGCAAAGCTACTGAGAAAGTAAGAACACTCTAAGAGCAAAGGTCGTTTCTAGGCCATGGAGACACTGGTGTGTGGGGAGAATTGCACCTCACAGACCTCCAACTGCAAAACCCATAATTGAATAAGTTCCCCTATTGCTGAGTTCCGATACCCATCACTGCATGTGCACCAAGGCTAAGCCTTTTCATGGGTGCTTCCCAGCCCCTGACTGAGTACAGGAGCAATGTGAATGCAGGCCCATTCCTGGCAGGTATGGAATTGCTTAGGCTGTGGACTTTGGCATGAGGACCCCTCAGTGGTTATTTTCCAAACCTTCTTTAGACCGAAAGTCCTGGAGATGTCACCTTCGTTTCCTTCATTTAGGGTTAGACTTGCATTGGTGTTTAACAGTTTCCCTGTCATCACACATCCCTCTTCTCATTTCCTCTCACACAGTTGGTTTCAGGTTCCTTTGATAAAATCTGTGGGTAAAATTTAATAAAAGTCCTGTCTTGTGTTTCACAGGATGTGGACTGATACAAGTAGCACTGAGAGTATTCCGAAAAAACTAAGAATAAATGTGGATTTGAAATGTAGTTTCTGGACCTATGTATTCTATTATGAACACAGCACCAAATAGAGGCCCCGGACTTAACAATACACTTGTCCTGAAGGAGAGCACTTTGTTCTTTCAGGATGTTGCCTTTCAGTTGGTATTTCAGCACTGTCTTTAGAAGGTTGTTCAAGCATTCCGTAAGGGCACCTGTCTCTGGATGTATTAGTCAGGGTTCTCTGAAGGTGAGAGGTGAAGCTGGCCGGGCTTCTGGGTCGAGTGGAGACTTGGAGAACTTTTCTGTCTAGCTAAAGTTTTGTAAAAGCACCAGTCAGCACTCTATAAAAACAGACAAATCAGTATGCTGTAAAATGAACCAATCAGTGCTCTGTAAAATGGACCAATCAGCAGGATGTGGGTGGGGCCAAATAAGGGAATAAAAACTGGCCACCCAAGCCAGCAGCAGCAACCCACTCGGATCCCTTTCCCTGCTGTGGAAGCTTTGTTCTTTCGCCCTTCACAATAAATCTTGCTGTTGCTCACTCTTTGGGTCTGCACGAACTTTATGAGCTGTAACACTCACTGGGAAGGTCTGCGGTTTCACTCCTGAAGTCAGCGAGACCACAAACCCAATGGAAGGAACAAAAACTCTGGACATGCCACCTTTAAGAGATGTAGCACTCACTGCAAAGGTCTGTGGCTTCACTCCTGAAGTCAGCAAGACCACAAACACACTGGGAGGAACAAACAACTCTGAACGCGCCACCTTTAAGAGCTGTAACACTCACTGTGAAGGTCTGTGGCTTCACTCCTGAAGTCAGCGAGACCACAAACCCACCGGGAGGAAAAAACAACTCTGGACATGCCACCTTTAGGAGCTGTAACACTCACTGCGAAGGTCTGTGACTTCACTCCTGAAGTCAAGTGAGACCACAAACCCACCGGAAGGAAGAAACTCCGGACACATCTGAACATCTGGAGGAACAAACTCCAGACACACCATCTTTAAGAACTATAACACTCACCATGAGGGTTCGTGGCTTCATTCTTGAAGTCAGAGAGACCAAGAACCCACTGGAAGGAACCAATTCTGGACACAAAGGGACAGGACTAATAGGATAGATGCATATATAAAGAGGAGTGCATTAAGGAGTATTGACTCACACGATCACAAGGTGATGTCCCACAATAATCCATCTGCAAGCTGAGAAGCAAGAAAGCCACGGCGAGTCCCAACACTTCAAAAGTAGGGAAGCCAACAGCGAAGCCTTCAGTCTGTGGTCCAAGGTTTAAGATTCCCAAAGCTGAAGAACATGGAGTCCAATAATCGAGGGCAGGAAGCATCCAGCCTGGGAGAAAGATGTAGGCCAGAAGACTAAACCTGTTTAGCCTTTTCATGTTCTTCTGCTTGCTTTTATTTTGGTTGTGCTGGCAGCTGATTATATTGGGAAAAGCAGACCCACCCAGATTGAGGGTGGGTCTGCCTTTCCCAGTCCACTGACTTAAATGTTAATCTCCTTTGGCAACACCCTCACAGACACATCCAGAATCAATACTTTGCATCCTTCAATTCAATCAAGTTGACACTGAATATTAGACATCACACTGGATAAAAAGGGCAAATTTTGAAAAAAGGAAAAAATTACAAAGGACATGTATGTACAGTTTTAAATTATGTATTTTAATTATCAGCATAGATAATGCAGGAATTCTTGGTACCTGTCTTGCAAAGAGCTGAGCATAAAAATAGCTTTAAATTTTTTGACATATTACTGAGATAAATTAATGTTATCAATGAAGACTAAGATATTTGAGGTATCCCCAATCATTGAAAGAGGGGTTGTCAAAAGATATGCATATACATGTCAGTGGTGGTGATGGTCATGGGAGCAGGGTGATTGGTGAAAGTTAGTCAACATAAATAAAGATTATGTATCAAGCCAAATATGACCATTCTCTGGCTATTCCAGAGGCTGTGGAGAAGATTTTGCAATTACCTATTCATCTTTCCACCAGTGCTTCTCACCCCAGATCCTCACTCTTTGGAGGTGGAAGTGAACAAACTACCCATGGACCATGTCTTCACAAATTGAAGAATAGAATCTTTCCCTTAATTTATCAGAGTAATATTACAAAACAAGATGATATGGTTTGACTGTGTCCCACCTCCAAGTCTCACCTTGAATTGTAGTTCCCATAATCCCCACGTGTTGTGGGAGGGACCTGGTGTGAGGTAATTGAATCATGGGGACAGTTACCCTAATGCTGTTCTTGTGAAAGTGAGTGAGTGCTCAGAAGATTTGATGGTTTTGTAAGAGGGTTTTTCTTCTTTTTTACTGGATAATTCTCCTAGATGCTGCCACGTAAAGGAGGACATGTTTGCTTCCCCTTCCACCATGATTGTAAGTTTCCTGAGGCCTCCTCAGCCATGCTGAACTGTGACTCAATTAAACCATTTTACTTTATACATTACCCAGTCTCGAGTATGTATTTATTAGCAGTGTAAGAATGTATTAATACGCAAGATGAATTTAAGGCATATACAAACCAACTAATATCTGAAACAATCAGTGTTCAATAGTCCAGTATAGCTTGAAGAACTATCACCATGAGGGTTCGTGGCTTCATTCTTGAAGTCAGAGAGACCAAAAACCCACTGGAAGGAACCAATTCTGGACACAAAGGGACAGGACTAATAGGATAGATGTATATATAAAGAGGAGTGTATATATAAAGATGTATATATAAAGATAGATGTATATATAAAGATGTATATATAAAGGGAGAGGTGAAAGAGAGGGCAGGCATTTTAGAATGCTTCCCAAGCACTCCTGTCACAATCCCACCACTCATCCCTGGACAATTTAGAATGTTTTTAGTAGTCTACTTCGTAGAGGGTAACTATGTTTCTTACCAAGTGACCCCCATTGTTACTGTCAACATGAACAATATTCAAATGTTACAATCAAATGGGCTCATAGAACATTTGACCCAGTTGTATCTACTATCTTGCCTTACAGGGGAAATCGTTAAATTATATATTTCATATTTCTATTATATAAAGAGATATACTAAGCTAGCACTGCCTAGCTAAAATGTTTGTAGAATGATCAGGGTAACCCTTCCTTAATAGACACAGAATTGTTCCTTTGGCTATAGTAATAGCTGCTTGTCACAAATTGATTGAGACAATACAGATAAGACCTGATTCAGTGGCTAAGACTGAAATAACCATAAAATTGCAAAGTCAATTAAATTAATTTAACAATCCTAATGACTAAATTGGATTGCATTGATGTACATAGGTTGGGGATGATCTGATTCAAAGCAGTTGGCTATTACATTTGTTGAGATGAAAATTAATCAGTTGTGGAAGATCCTCATATAAATGGTCCTATTGAGCTAGTTGGAATTGAATCTGTTACTCTACAAAATTAAATGCAGGCTTTTTTCTGCTTTAGAAAGTTGAATAGTGGTGGGAGAACAATGCAGGTTTTCAGAAATCGAAACATTATATTATTTTTATGGGTATTAGAAAATAATTCAGAAAAATTTCGTTACGTAAAAATGTTCTCAAAGTGGTTTTTTTTTCTGGAAATCAGATAGTAATACAGATTTTTTTTTCCTTCTGTTTTCAATCAGCTGCTCTCAGTATCATAATAAAAGTCAATCAGTAATGATGATTATTAATACAAATAGAACTCTTCAGATTGTGACCATGAAAATGATTATTGACTTGTCAAACTGCAGCCCATGATACCATTGGTGACATTGGGGGATTGACTAAGTAAAACTCAATTAAGGAAAACTTAATTGGAAATATGTATTTTTATTATATTTCACCAATATTTTGAACGATAATGATGAAGCCTTCTGACCTAACCAAAATTAAACTATAACAGCTGTGATATCTCAATCCCAACCCATGTCGAATGAGCCCAGCATTTAGAACATCTGTTCTGCAATAAAAAAAGGCTAATTACTGCAATTTCAATGGCAGTCGAGTAGAATTGCCAGATTCCAACAGAGAGAAAGAAAAAGTAAGTTGGAAGAATTTAGCATTCCCTAAAGTAAAAGCATTTTTTCAAGACAAAATATAATTTTACAGTA
The DNA here is from genome assembly GCF_008728515.1 of Papio anubis. Lineage (NCBI taxonomy): Eukaryota > Metazoa > Chordata > Mammalia > Primates > Cercopithecidae > Papio > Papio anubis. The sequence continues at coordinate 18,539,877 of NC_044980.1, read as the reverse complement.
AACTATTTTATAATTTTCAGGTGTTTAAACATACTTCAATTATATATGCTCTCTCTCTTTATATATATATAAATATATATATAAATATATATCAGTTCAAAATATATATAGTCATATATATATATATATATATGAATAGATAAATATATAAACCAACATAGTTTGTGGATTTCTCAAAGTAGAATCAGAAGACTGGGTCGTAGCTGGGTCACAAGCACCTCTGGAAATCTTATGCACCATTTTCAAAGGAAATAAAATATACATTTAGAAAATAGTTTTAAGGCATTCCTTATTCTGACATTCTCATGCTCCTGCATGTAAGATTAAAACACCTGTTTTAGAATGCAGGTTTTATTTGTGTGTGTGTATGTGTGTGTGTGTGTGGTCATGTTTGGAAACAAGAAAAAATGAGTAAAAAGGAGCGTGATATCAATAACTAAAATTAATTATATTACAATGCATGGCCCCTTGATTCTGAACTTCCTGTCATTGTTCTGTATACATCATGCTGTTTATTTCCTCCAGGCTTTCCTCTAAAGTTCTTCTGTGTGAATATTTGTCATTCTTAATATTATTATCACTCATTAGTTTCTACAAAAAGAAGGCCCCTTAACCTTTTCTCTCTAAAAACTACTTGTAGTCATATATTCACATCCCATGCATATATGACTAAAATTTAGCACTTGCCATTCTCTATTGTAGTTAAATTTAATAATTACTCCCCTCCTACCCAGTTGACTGTAATCTTTTCTTAGCAAAAACTGGATTCTAATCTATTTTGTAAACCTGGCAGCTAGTAGAAAACTGTGCACTCAACATATGTTGACTAAATGGATAAATTCAATTGAGAGGATCCCTGGTGTGGTGAAAAGCATATAGGAGCTTTGGTGTTAGAGCATTCTGGGTTAAAATGTCAACTCTATTGGTTAATAGTTCTGTGGCATTATGTAAGGAAGGTGATATTTCCCTGTCACAAGTATTTACTCATTTGGAAAACTGGGCTAATGTTGAACATAACTTTATGAGATTGGTTTTCATAATAACAATAATGTATTTTAAAGTAACAAACGTGGAGAAATTAAATAAATATTATTTTTCTCTCTTCCCATTACTGGGGTCACATCAGTTTACTGAAAGTAGAAAGGGAAAACTTTAAAGGGATATCTGACCTTTTAAAAATTAGTTGATCAAAGTCAGTAACCAGTATCTATTTGTAGTTGCCTTAATTTGTGGTTATTTAATCACTGCTTTGGAGTCTGGTAAGAGGGCAGTTATACTTCTTATTCATAACACAACTATATGAAAATTATAGTTCGTAGTAAAATTATACTTTTCAGTAAAAAAGTGAAATTATTTTAAAGCTTCTAATTTTAAGAGATGTACTTTAAAATGCCCTTAAATTTATGAGTATTTTTAGAAGTTTAGGCTTTGCTGATGTATATATTAATTCAAGCAACTCTTTAAGAAATCAGAATAATTTATAAAAACAATAGCATAAATATAATGAGATAGGTTTTATGAGAAAGTAAAAACAAATTTTGAAACTGAATTTGGTAAGAAGTGATTAAGAATATATAATTTTAGTCACAACATGTTTGCAATACTTTTTAAAGTTTGAGGCAATACAGAACTTTGGTCTAGCACATAATATGGTTGTTTATAAATAATTTTCCTCACTGTTGGGTGCCAATAGACTCATGGCCACTCAGCCAAAAAATTTCAAAATTACTACCTTGCGTGATCATTTTTGTCATTTAGGTTTTCAGAGAAACTTCTCTAAGTATGCTACTTTGACAAAAATGTGTGTTTGTCAGAAGTCACCATCTTAAAATTTGAACCTCAGAGTTTCTGAGTTTTTTCATTTTATTTTAATTTCAAAAGCAGATCCTGATGATTCTGGATGATTAAAAATGTTTACATTATAAAGTCTCTTAAAAATTATTCTGCAGAAGTTTTGGAAGAGTAGTTTTGTTTTCCTGTAGTTTTATATAAAGCAAATTCACTCATAAGGATATATTTTTGTTAAACATAGAGATAATAATATGAACCAGCAATTTCATTCCTAGGTATCTACCCAAGAGAAATCAAAACATATATCTACACAGAACTTTTACACAAATGCTCGTAGCAGCATTATTTGTAATTGCCAAGAAATAGAAATAGCTCAACTATCCACCAACTGATGAATGTACAAATAAAATGTAATATTTTCACACAATAGGTTACTATTTAGCAATAATAAAAATGAGTGAAGGATGTATGCATGCTACAACATTAAGGTATGTGAAAGGAGATAGTCACTGAAGACAACATACCGTATGATCCTATTTGTATAAAATTTCTAGAATTGACAAATCTACAGAAGCAGAATATAAAGGCATGATTTTCAGGAGTTGAAGGAGTGATGTGGGGGAAGGACATGATTATTAATCAGCATAAAATTCATTTTTGGGGTGACAAAAATGTTCTGAATTAGAATGAATTAATGATTGAACAACTCTGAAAATATACAAAAAAACATTGAATTGTATACTCAAAACAGGTGAATTTTATGTTATAAAAATTATATCTCAAATCTTTTAAAATATATTTTAAATGTGTATATGTATGTCTTTCAAAGATTAAAGCAACTTGTACTGTGTAGTATAATTGTTTTATATTTTAATAGAAAACACAAGAAAAATAAATATTAGTTTCCAATGATAACAGTAAGTCACCTCCTCAGACACTTTATCCTAAAATATTCAAGGTTTAAAATTTTAATGATCCTATCTTTATGAATATTAAAATATAATCATGGTAAATAAAAACTAGTTAGTAGTTGGAAATATATAGAGGTTTAAATGCTTTAAATATTACTTAAATTTTTCTGGTTTAGATTTTCTAATTTTTCTGTTTTAAATTTGCTAAGATTAAGATTTGCTTTTTTCTTTTAATATACAACAAGGTAATTTCTAAGTTGGCTTTTTCATCATTGGAGTAATTTATTAAAATAAAATAATACATTTTAAGGAATTATAATTGGCTATTACACAGACACTTGCATAGCAAAGGAAGCTGTATTCAGTCACATTTTATTACAGATTTGTATTTACTCTTTCATCATTTTCTAATTCTTCCATGGCAAGTTAGCCTCGTTCCTATCGAAACATTAACTTTATTGTTACATTATCATGAACTACTTATTCTTCCCGGTATTTTCAGTGTTCGTTGAGTTGAGGACGTTTTTGCATCATCTCTGTCAGAGTCTGTGACACATTTCCATGTCCCATGAGGTCACCATTTCTGGATACAGCTTAGTTCTACTTGTTAATACTCTGAGGAAAGCTCAATTTCAAGGACATCAGCTCAGTTTGTCACTACATTCAGTTTGGACACAGTTTGACTGTGTCCTATCGTGTTGGACTGTGTCCTACAACTGTGTTGTAGGTTTCTAATCCCATGAGAACTCTCCTCCCAACAACCAATGATGTCAAGGACAGTCAAGTCAATGTCTGTCTTTTCCAATATTAACACATTCACCTAAGATTTTCTTATCTTTATTCTCATACAAACAAATATTTTGTCCTTACAAACATTCTTTCCATGGCTAATATTCTATCTAACCACTTCACTCTGTTCATAATTCCTTATCCGCTATTCATCTTTTTTATTTAAAATGTATTTTATAGGTAATTGTTCTCACAGTAGGATGACAAAAGGCTGAAACATTCTGAGATATGGCACATATCCCTCCCAGGTTATTATGAGTAAAGAACTTTGTGAGAAAGTTTGTGAAAACCAGAATCTGTATGCAAAACTTGAACTAATAAAATTTCCCCCAGATTTCAAAAGAGGGGGCTCTGCAGTGAAAAGTTGGCTCTGATTTATAATTACATTTTAGTCGAGCTCTCTATTGATTTTTACATAGGATGAAAAAATTAAAAGAAAAAACAACAACAAAAAAGTTTAAACTTTTTTCAACAATCTCTGTGAAACTAAAGGCACAATGCCTTAAAACAGTGGAACACTAAGGCAAGTGAGATATAAATATCTCCCGACTTTTCAGATTGAATATGCCTTATCTTTTCAATGACACTAATATATCCCTAGGGATAAAAGCACATAGCTTTGGAGGTTAGCCTGTAGAGTAGTCGAAGTTTGGAGGGTAGATACTAGAATAAGTCAGGGATATTGGGGGTTCAGCTTCAAACCATCACAATAAAGCAAATATTGCAGTGAAGTGAGTCATACAAAGTTTTTTTTTGCTTCCTAGTGCATATAAAAGTTACATTTACACTATAACATGGTCTACTAAGTGTATAATAGCATTATGTCTATTTATGTCTATAAAAGTAAGGTATACACGTTAAATTAAAAAAAAAAATACTTGACTGCAATAAAATGGTAGTGATTACATAAGCCTTCAGTGAGTCTTAATCTTTTGGCTGGTGGAAGATCTTGCCTTGGTGTTGATATCTACCAATGGATCAGGATGATGGTTGCTGACGGTTGGGGTAGCTGTGACAATTTCTTAAAATACAACAACAATAAAGATTGCTGCATCAAACTCACTTTTCTTTTTACAAATGACTTTTCTGTAGCATGTGATGTTGTTTGATAGCATTTTACTCACAGTAAAACTTTCAAAATTAGAGTAAACCTTCTCTTACCTTACCCCTGCTTTACACACAAGTTTACGTAATATTCTAAATCAGTTATTTTTCATTTCAGTAATGTTCAAAATATCTTCACCAAGGGTAGATTTTATCTCAAGAAACCACTTCCTTTACTCATCTATAAGAAGCAACTTCTCATCTGTTTGTTTCATTTCAAGACTGTAGCAGTTCAGTAACATGTTGAGGCACCACATCTAATTCTAAGTTATCTTGCTATTTTCATCACATCTGCAGTTACTTTCTCCTCTGAAGTCTTGAACCCTCAAAATTACCCATGAGGGTTGGAATCATCTTTAAAACTCCTGTTAACATTGACATTTTGATTGCTTCCCATGAATCACTAATTTTCTAAATGACATCTAGAATGGCAAACTATTTCCAGATTTTCAATTTTTGTCACCCGGATCCATTAGAGGAATCACTGTTAATGGCAGCTATAGCCTTACAAAAAAATATTTCTTAAATGAGACTTGAAGGCCAAAATTATTCCTTGATCCATGGGCTTTAGAATATATGTTGCTTTGGCAGGCATAAATACAACATTAATCAACCTGTAAATGTTCATCAGAGCTTTTGGGTGACCAGATATATTGTCAATAAGCAATAATATGTTAAAAGAAATAATTTTTGAGCAATAATTCTCAACAGCGAGTTTAAAATATGTAGTATATCGCGCTATAAACAAATGTGCTACCATTCAGTCTTTGTTTTTCTATTTATAGTGCACAGGCAAAGTAGATTTAGGATAAGTCTTAAGCATTCTATGATTTTCAGAAGAGTTAATGAGACTTAGGTTCATCTTAAAACTGCTAGTTACATTAGCCCCTAACAAAAGAGTCAGCCTGCCATTTGCAAGTATGAAGCCAAACACTTCTCTATTTATGAATTTCCTAAATGGCATCTTCTTCTAATAGAAAACTATTATTTCTACATCTGTTGATTAATGTGGCCACCTTCATCAATGATCCTCACTAGATCTTCTGAATAACTTGCTCCAGCTTCTGTATAAGCAGTTGTTGCTTCACCTTGCACATTTAGATTACAGAGATGACTTTCTTTCTTAAACTTCATGATCCAACCTCTGCTAGCTTTAAGCTTTGCTTCAACAACTTCTTCACCTCTTTCAGCCTTGATAGAACTGAAGAGAGTTACAGCCTTCCCTAGAGCCTTCCCCTAGATTAGGCTTTGGTTTACAGGAATTCTGTGGAAGGTTTCACGTTCCATCCAAACAACTAAAAATTTTTTCATATCAGCAAAGAGGTTGTTTAGCTTTCTTATCATTTCTGTGTTCACTGAAGTAGCTTTTCTAATTTCCCTCAATAGCTTTTCCTTCACATCACAACTTGGCTAACTGACATGATGGTTCTAACTTTTGACTTCTCTTGGCTTTTAACATGCCTTTATCAGTAAGATCAATTATTTATATCTTTTGATTTAAAGTAAGAGATGTATGTCTCTTTTTTTTTTACTTGAACACTTAGTGGACATTTGTACAGTTATTATTTGGCCTAGTTTTAATATTATTGTGTCTCAGGGAATAAGGAGGCCCAAAGCGAGAGAGATGAGGAAACAGCTGGTACATGGAATAGTAAAAACACACACAACAGATATCAATCATTTTGCTGTCTTACATCACCAGAGTTTCATGGTGTCATAAAAAATCATATTAACATCAAAGATTACTGATAGCAATAACAGCTGAATGTAGAAGTTTGAAATATCATAATAATTACCAAAATATGACACATAGACATAAAGTGAGTATATGATGTTGAAAAAATTTCACCAATAGGGTTGCTCAACTCAAGATTGCCAAGACCTTCAATTTGTAAAAAACTCTTAATTTATGAGGAAGGAACCAGGCTGAGACTTCAAGATGACTGGCTAGAGGCATCTGGATGGAACCGGAGGCCATGTTAAGTGAAATAAGCCAGGTCGGAAGGACAAATATTGCATGTTCTCATTCATGGGTGGGAGTTAAAAAGTTAACCTCTTGGAAGTAGAAAGTTGAATGATAGGTTTCAGAGGAAGGGAAAGGTACATGTGTGGTGGTGGCAATGAAGAAAGATTGGTTAATGGGTACAAACATATCACTAAATAAAAGAAGTAGATTCTAATGTTTGACAGCAGAGAAGAGTGGCTCTAGTTAATAACACTGTATTATATGTTTTAAAATAGCTACAAGAGAAGACTTGAAATGTCCAACACATAGAACTGGTATGTACTTGAGGTGATGAATACCCTAAATTCCCTAACTTAATCATTTCACACTCTATGCACATAAAAAAAATCATATGTACTTGATAAATAGGTACAATTATTATGTATTAATTTACAAAATAAATTCTGTGAAGTACAACAAAGTGTAGCAAAATAAAATGAGGTATGCCTGGAAAATGTTTTTAAAAAGGAGACTATTCATGCATTTGAGGAAAAATTATACATTCGGCATTCATAGTATAGTTGGAAAGTAGATTCTTAAGAAGTTCTCAAAACCCTCCAGTGACAGAGTCACAAACCTGTTCTCAGGGTAACCATTGATCTATTTTAACCTTAAAGGATAACTCTGTTTCCCCACACAAATGCTGCAGTATCCATTACAACCTGCAGTTGAGATGCTACCCATTCCTCTCACACAAATCACAGTGATTTATAAAAGTATTCCTTTAGCGTCGTTAAAAATGTGAAACTGGATTTTTTCTTTTGTTTATGGCTTTTAGTCATACAACAAGATTCAAAGACTCTTCTTCGGCAGTATTTTGTGACCTCTTGATGACTACTACTAATTGTCTTAGACTTTGAAAAGTAGATTTCTCAGTGGGCAGTTCCAAGATGGCCAAATAGGAACAGCTCCAGTCTACAGCTCCCAGGGTGAGTGACTCAGAGGACAGGTGATTTCTGCATTTCCAAATGAGGTACCGGGTTCATATCACTGGGGCTTGTCGGACAGTGGGTGCAGGAGAGTGGGTGCAGCCCACCGAGTGTGAGCCGAAGCAGGGTGAGGCATTGCTTCACCCGGGAAGTGCAAGGGGTCAGGGAATTCCCTTTCCTAGACAAGGGAAGCTATGACAGATGGCACCTGGAAAATCAGGTCACTTCCACCCTAATACTGCACTTTTCCAATGGTCTTAGCAAACAGCACACCAGGAGATTATATCCGTGCCTGCCTCGGAGGGTCCCATGCCCACGGAGCCTCACTCATTGCTAGCACAGCAGTCTGAGATCAAACTGCAAGGTGGCAGCAAGGCTAGGGGAGGGGTGCCTGTCATTGCTGAGGCTTGGCTAGATAAACAAAGGCCAGGAAGCTTGAACTGGGTGGAGCCCACCACAGCTCAAGGAGGCCTGCCTGCCTCTGTAGACTCCACCTCCGGGGGGCAAGGCATAGCTGAATAAAAGACAACAGAAACCTCTGCATACTTAAATGTCCCTGTCTAACAGCTTTGAAGAGAGTAGTGGTTCTCCTAACACAGAGTTTGAGATATGAGAACGGACAGACTGCCTCCTCAAGTGGGTTCCTGACCCCCGAGTAGCCTAACTGGGAGGCACCCCACAGTAGGGGCAGACTGACACCTCACAAGGCCAGGTACCCCTGTGAGACAAAGCTTCCAGAGGAACAATCAGGCAGCAATTTTTGCTGTTCAGCAATGTTCACTGTTCTGCAGCCTCTGCTGCTGATACCCAGGCCAACAGGGTCTGGAGTGGACCTCCAGCAAACTCCAATGGACCTGCAGGTGAGGGTCCTGACTGTTAGAAGGAAAACTAACAAAGAGAAAGGACATCCACACCAAACTCCCATCTGTACGTCACCATCATCAAAGATCAAAGGTAGATAAAACCACAAAGATGGGGAAAAAACAGAGCAAAAAAGCTGAAAATTCTAAAAATCAGAGTGCCTCTCTCCCTCCAAAGGAATGCAGCTCCTCGCCAGCAATGGAACAAAGCTGGATGGAGAATGACTTTGACGAATTGAAAGAAGAAGGCTTCAGATGATGAAACTTCACATAGCTAAAGGAGGAAGTTCGAACCCATTGCAAAGAAGATAAAAACCTTGAAAAAGATTAGACAAATGGATAACTAGAATAACCAGTGTAGAGAAGTCCTTAAATGACCTGATGGAGCTGAAAACCATGGCACGAGAACCATGTGATGCATGCACAAGCTTCAGTAGCCAATTCAATCAACTAGAAGAAAGGGTATCAGTGATTAAAGATCAAACGAATGAAATGAAGTGAGAAGAGAAGTTTAGAGAAAAAAGAGTAAAAAGAAATGAAAAAAGCCTCTGAGAAATATGGTACTATGTGAAAAGACCAAATCTATGTCTGTTTGGTGTACCTGAAAGTGACAGGGAGAATGGAACCTGTCAGTTGGAAAACACTCTGCAGGATATTATCCAGGAGAACTTCCCCAACCTAGCAAGGCAGGCCAACATTCAAATTCAGGAAATGCAGAGAACACCACAAAGATACTCCTTGAGAAGAGCAACTCCAAGACACATAATTGTCAGATTCTCCAAAGTTGAAACGAAGGGAAAAATGTTAGGGGCAGCCAGAGAGAAAGGTTGGGTTCCCCACAAAAGGAAGCCCATCAGACTAACAGCTGATCTCTCGGCAGAAACTCTACAAGCCAGAAGAGAGTGGGGGACAATATTCAACATTCTTAAAGAAAAGAATTTTCAACCCAGAATTTCATATCCAGCCAAACTAAGTTTCATAAGTGAAGGAGAAATAAAATCCTTTACAGACCAGCAAATGCTGAGAGATTTTGTCACCACCAGGCCTGCCCTACCAGAGTTCCTGAACGAAGCGCTAAAGGTGGAAAGGAACAACCAGTACCAGTCACTGCAAAAACATGCCAAATTGTAAAGACCATTGATGCTAGGAAGAAACTGCATCAACCAATGAGCAAAATAAGCAGCTAACATCATAATGACAGGATCAAATTCACACATAACAATATTAACCTTAAATGTAAATGGGTTAAACTCTCCAATTAAAAGATACAGACTGGAAAATTGGATAAAGAGTCAAGACCCATCAGTGTGCTGTATTCAGGAGATCCATCTCACATGCAGAGACACACATAAGCTCAAAACAAAGGGAGGGAGGAAGATCTACCAAGCAAACGGAAAACAAAAAAAAGCAGAGGTTGCAATCCTAGTCTCTGATAAAATGGATTTTAAGCCAACAAAGATCAAAAGAGACAAAGAAGGCCATTACATAATGGTAAAGGGATCAATTCAACAAGAAGAGCTAACTATCCTAAATATGTATGCGCCCAATACAGGAGCACCCAGATTCATAAAGCAAGACATACAAACAGACTTAGACTCCCACACAATAATAATTGGAGACTTTAACACCCCACTGTCAACATTTGACAGATCAACAATACAGAAAGTTTAAAAGGATATCCAGGAATTGAACTCAGCTCTGCACCAAGCGGACCTAATAGACATCTACAGAACTCTCCACTCCAAATCAAAAGAATATACATTCTTCTCAGCACCACATTGCACTTATTCCAAAACTGACCACATGGTTGGAAGTAAAGCACTCCTCAGCAAATGTAAAAGAACGGAAGTTACAACAAACTATCTCTCAGACCACAGTGCAATCAAACTAGAACTCAGGCTTAAGAAACTCAATCAAAACCACTCAACTACATGGAAACTGAACAACCTTCTACTGAATGACTACTGGGTACATAACGAAATGAAGGCAGAAATAAAGATGTTATTTGAAACCAGTGAGAACAAAGACACAACATATCAGAATCTCTGGGACATATTTAAAGCAGTGTGTAGAGGGAAATTTATAGCACTAAATGCCCACAAGAGAAAGCAGGAAAGATCTAAAATTGACACCCTAACATCACAATTAAAAGAACTAGAGAAGCAAGAGAAACACATTGAAAAGTTACCAGAAGGCAAGAAATTACTAAGATCAGAGCAGAACTGAAGGAGATAGAGATGCAAAGAACCCTTCAAAAGATCAATGAATCCAGGAGCTGGTTTTTTGAAATGATCAACAAAATTGATAGACCACTAGCAAGACTAATAAAGAAGAAAAGAGAGAAGAATCAAATAGATGAAATAAAAAATGATAAAGGGGATATCACCAATGATCACACAGAAACACAAACTACCATAAGACAATACTATAAACAACTCTACCCAAATAAATTAGAAAATCTAGAAGAAATGGATAAATTCCTGGACACATACACCCTCGCAAGACTAAACCAGGAAGAAGTTGAATCCCTGAATAGACCAATAACAGGCTCTGAAATTGAGGCAATAATTAATAGCTTACCAACCAAAAGAAGTCCAGGACCAGATGAATTCACAGCCAAATTCTACCAGAGGTACAAGGAGGAGCCAGTACCATTCCTTCTGAAACTATTCCAATCAATAGAAAAAGAGGGAATCCTCCCTAACTCATTTTACCAGGCCAGCATCATGCTGATACCAAAGCTTGGCAGAGACAAAACAAAAAAAAAGAGAATTTTAGACCAATATCCCTGATGAACATCGATGCAAACATTCTCAATAAAATGCTGGCAAACCGAATCCAGCAGCACATCAAAAAGCTTATCCACCAAGATCAAGTGGTCTTCATCCCTGGGATGCAAGGCTGGTTCAACATATGCAAACCAGTAAACGTAATCCACCATATAAACAGAACCAAAGACAAAAACCACATGATTATCTCAATAGATGCAGAAAAGGCCTTTGACAAAATTCAATAGCCCTTCATGCTATAAACTCTCAATAAATTCGGTACTGATGAGATGTATGTCAAAATAATAAGAGCTATTTATGACAAACCCACAGCCAATATCAGACTGAATGGGCAAAAAGTGAAAGCATTTCCTTTGAAAACTGACGTGAGACAGGGATGCCCTCTCTCACCACACCAGTGAACATAGTGTTGGAAGTTCTGGCCAGGGCAATCAGACAGCAGAAAGAAATAAAGGGTATTCATTTAGGAAAAGAGGAAGTCAAATTGTCCCTGTTTGCAGATGACATGAGTGTATATTTAGAAAACCTCATTGTCTCAGCTTAAAATCTTCTTAAGTTGATAAGCAACTTCAGCAAAGTCTCAGGATACAAAATCAATGTGTAAAAATCACAAGCATTCTAACACACAAATGACAGACAAACAGAGAGCCAAATCATGAGTGAACTCCCATTCACAATTGCTTCAAAGAGAATAAAACACCTAGGAATCCAACTTACAAGGTATGTGAAAGACCTCTTCAAGGAGAACTACAAACCACTGCTCAATGAAATAAAAGAGGACACAAACAAATGGAAGAACATTCCATGCTCATGGATTGGAAGAATCAATATTGTGAAAATGGCCATACTACCCAAGGTAATTTATAGATTCAATGCCATCCCCATCAAGCTACCAATGACTTTCTTCACCGAATTGGAAAAAAACTACTTTTAAAGTTCATATGGAACCAACAAAGACCCACATTGCCAAGACAACCCTAAGCCAAAAGAACAAACCTGGAGGCATCACGCTACCTGACTTCAAACTATATTACAAGGCTACAGTAACCAAAACAGCGTGGTTCTGGTACCAAAACAGATATAGACAAATGGAACAGAACAGAGCCCTCAGAAATAATACCACACATCTACAACCATCTGATCTTTGACAAACCTGACAAAAACAAGAAATGGGGAAAAGATTCCCTATTTAATAAATGACATTGGGAAAACTGGCTAGCCATATGTAGAAAGCTGAAACCAGATCCTTTCCTTACACTTTATACAAAAATTAATTCAAACTGGATTAGAGACTTAAATGTGAGACCTAAAACCATGAAAACCCTAGGAGATAACCCTAGAAGGAAACCCAAGCAATACCATTCAGGATATAGGCATGGGCAAGGACTTCATGTCTAAAACACCAAAAGCAATGGCAACAAAAGCTAAAATTGACAAATGGGATCTAATTAAACTAAAGAGCTTCTGCACAGCAAAAGAAACTACCATCAGAGTGAACAGGCAACCTATAGAATGGGAGAAAATTTTTGCAATCTACTCATCTGACAAAGGGCTAATATACAGAATCTACAAAGAACTCAAATAAATTTACAAGAAAAAAACAAACAACCCCATCAAAAAGTGGGTGAAGGATATGAACAGACGCTTCTCAAAAGAAGACATTTATGCAACCAACAGACACATGAAAAAATGCTCATCATCTCTGGTCATCAGAAAAATGCAAATCAAAACCACCGTGAGATACCATCTCACACCAGTTAGAATGGGGATCATTAAAAAGTCAGGAAACAACAGGTGCTGGAGAGGATGTGGAGAAATAGGAACACTTTTACACTGTTGGTGGTACTGTAAACTAGTTCAACCATTGTAGAAGACAGTGTGGTGATTTCTCAAGGATCTAGAACCAGAAATACCATTTGACCCAGCCATCACATTACTGGGTATATACCCAAAGGATTATAAATCATACTATTATAAAGACACATGCATACCTATGTTTATTGAGGCACTATTCACAATACCAAAGACTTGGATCCAACCCAAATTTCCATCAATGATAGACTGGATTAAGAAAATGTGGTACATATATACCATGAAATATTATGCAGCCATAAAAAGGATGAGTTCATGTCCTTTACAGGGACATGGATGAAGCTGGAAACCATCATTCTGAGCAAACTATCACAAGGACAGAAATCCAAAAACCACGTGTTATCACTCATAGCTGAGAATTGAGCAATGAGAACACTTGGACACAGGGTGGGAAACATCACACACTGGGGCCTGTCATGGGGTGGGGGGCAGGGAGAGGGATAGCATTAGGGGAAATACCTAATGTAAATGAAGAGTTAATGGGCACAGCAAACCAGCATGGCACATGTATACCTATGTAACAAACCTGCACGTTGTGCACATGTACCCTAGAACTTATAGTATAATTTAAAAGAAAAAAATTTTTTTTTAAAGTAGATTCTTCTCTACCTAAATAACACCATCATCTTGCCTTCGTTCCCTAGTGATTATCTGGTTAATTTAACTGTTTAAATCACATTTTTATTGAGGTAGCAAAATCTCAGTTACTTACAACAGCACAATTCTTTTTCTTTTGGGATTGACAATGAGTTACAGCTTTTCTGAGATTTGCTTACCTCAAATAAGTTCTTTTTCTTGGACCCACGCTCAAAGAGTTGCTCATATTTGGGATGTGCTGTTCTTGTGGTCAGGTGCAGAAACAAAACGATGCAGAACAAAATCACACAAATGTGTTGAATGCTTCCGAACAAGTGTGGGAAAAAAATGTCTACTCATATACTATTGAGGAATCAAGTTGTATGGTGAAGCTCAAAGTCAGAAAAATATACTCATCATGCAGGGAAATATGGCCAGAGTGGGGAGGGAACAAAGAGCAGAGAACAAGCTTACCACAGTGGAGAACATTCATTTTCCTCTAATACTATCTCACTCATCTTCCTCTCAAAGACACCAAAATCTTCATCCAGTTATTTTATCAAGTTATAATTTGTGGCATTATGACCTGCATCAGATTGGGACGCAGCTACACGTGATCTAAGTTATGTTATCTAAAAGGATAAGATATCTGCTTCTTCTGATCTCTCTCTCTCCATCCCATCTCCCCCCACCACACACACACACACACACACACACACACACACACACACAATGATGAAATAGGAGTAAGATAACTACATACGTTCTCAAATTCTCACACTTGGAAAGAAGAAAATAGTAGACAGATACAGGTCACTTGTGAATAGCAGTGTTGAAAATCTGGCAGAAGTTATACTCTTGGTGAAAGAAATAGTCTTTGCATAGATTCTTGTTCATCCTAGAAGGAGCTCCCAGGAGCATTGGTCTCCATGGCTCTTAACTCAGTCCTATATAGGGGGATTTTTTTTTTTATCAGTCTTCTCAGGTATGTTTAAAGAGAAAGGAAGAATACATTTTTCTAAACATGCTTCCTGTACCTAGTTATTTGACGGTCTTGGGGGCCATTTTAAAAATCTTGAATAGTTACAATATTTATTTTATTTCATTTTTATTTTTTGAGTGGAATTTCATTCTGTCACCCAGACTGGAGTGCAGTGATGTGATCTTGGCTCACTCCAATCTCCACCTCCCAGGTTCAAGTGATCCTCCCCACTCAGCCACCTGAGTAGCTGTGACTATAGGTGCATGCCAACACACCCAGCTAATTTTCAGCTACTTTAGGCAATAAAACCCACTAACAATTATTTTTTTCTAGTTGAATATAATTAACTCCCATTGCTGATAGCCACGTGCTTCTCTCTATATGATTAGAGATATCTTTAGCTTCTCAAAATCCCATGAGATAATATCTTTGCTGTATTTTTTTTTTCCTGGAGCCATTGTGTTTTATTGAAGAGAATTTCAAAGTGCAACATTAATTCAATCAGATATTTTTAATAAAGGATGTGATGATCACATCCTTTATTTTTTAAAACTCTTTTACCATCTAGAATTGACAAGAAGTGTATTCAAATCTATCCTTCTAGTCCTAATTGTCTACATCCTCTCAATTTCTTTTTAACCCAGGTTACAAAAATTGTTTTCTTTCTGAGTTAAACTAATTTTTATAATATTTATCAAAGGCAGCTAACAATAATCAACTAATGCTACCAATATTCTATTTTGAGTAAAATCTTATTATCCAAAGCCACAAATTTATCTGACGGTTTCTGCCTTTCAAATTATTATAGGTTTTAGTCATACACAAAGTTTTTGTGACACATAATATGGGTTGCCATCTTAAAATCTAAATAGCCTTTTCTTGCTAATTTGTACCAAGTACCACAGCTTACGTGATATGTTTTAGGTGTTTGCTGTGGCAGATCCCCATTTTTGCATACATCTCACTATTAGGCAACTCTGACTGTGGAAACAAACAATACCAATATTTTAAGACTGACAGAAACAAGTATGTATGTATCAATCGCATTAAACGATGGCTGCAGATTAGATGTTGTTCTCTCGAGTTCTGCCAGCACTGCTTTTCCTCACAAGCCTTTTCTTTCCAGAATGCATGCTGAAGGAGGAACCCTGATAGAGGACATGTGGTCTGCATGGCAGAGGACAGAATTTCCAGGGACGGATGCGGAACACGAGTGCATTAAAAGATTATGATTTGTTATGTGGCATATTTCATCTAGGCACACTCCACTGCACAATAAAATCTCATGGCCAAGGTGAAAATTAACTAGCAGTATACTCAACATAAAGGGTAGCATGTCATACTGTAGAAACAAGCAATAATTGTGAATCATTATATATGTAATATTTCTTACCACCTGTTGTGGGCTGAATTGTATCCCCACCCCTATTCATACATTGAAGTTCTAACCCATAGTTGTTGGAAAGGGCATTCAACCACAGCCTGTCAATTCTTGTATGGTTGCTTAAGGGTATGACATGAGCCTGAAACATTTTTAACACGGAGATATGAGCCCTCAGAGTCTTTGCTGAGCATATCTCCTTATTTGGAAATATTTCTTCCTATAACGGGTTTGATGCGTACTTCTTTGTTCCATTTCTGTGTGCATCATAGGGTACCTAGTGAACTCCACTGCTGTGTTACCAGTGGAGAGGGAAAGGGTCAACGTTCTTTTCCCATATATCAAGACAGCACGAGAGGGGTGGTTGCAGACTATCTCTCCACATTGATAGTAGCACCAGACTGGCTAGCCATGGGAGACTAGTCCTTACTATTGATGATTTTATTTCAAAGAGAAGGTTCCTAGGTCATTTTGCTGTCTCCTCTTCTGCATGTAAGTTGAGTGTTGTTCCATTCAATGCCTGTGTTTCAGTGTCTTGGTAATCTTGACACCTACAAATTATACAGTGGATTAACAACATAGAACTGCTGCTCTAATTGTTATGTTCTTTGGCATCCTTCTTGTCGTAGGACTCGTCAAGCCCTCAAGAACAGGATTGATTTTATAAATGAAACTGAAAGAGCTTCCTTGTCCTCTCTGTCATGTGAAAATGCAGAGAGAAGATAGTCATCCCTGAACCAGAAAGCAGGCCCACACCAGACACCAAATCTGCTGGTGCCTAGATATTGAACTTCCCAGGCTCTAAAACTGTAAGAAATAAATTTCTGTTGTTATAAGCCACCCAGTCCATGGGATTTTGTTATAGGAGCCCAGGAGAATAACAAGGATACCTCCAGGACCTTGATTATTTCTCAATGTATGTAAAACATTGAATACATATGTATTAACTTTCTTTCCTAATTAAGCAGATTGCCTGCGTGCAACATCAGTGAGAGGAAACATCCAGTTTCTTCCTTTCTTGCCCTTCCACTGCATCTGCTTTTAGTATGACCAATGCGATTTACATCTGTCTTAGTGATTGAATGTTTCTAACACTAGAAATCCATTGAAATTACTTAAATGAAAGGGGATGATTAAAATGAATCTCATAGAATGTTTGAAGTAGAGTACTGTCTTTACTCACACTGTAGTTGAGAGCCAGCTACCTAAACTAGAATTGCCATATTGTACCAACTCACCATATTTTTCTCCTCTCATCATTATTTTTTGTCTTAACCCACATTAGCATCTAACATTAGAATATTAGATACATTAAGGCAGGGTTATGTCTGTTTCGTTCATTGTTTTGTTCCTTGTGCTTAGAATTCCTTGAGGAACATAGTACACCCTGATGTAAATTAAAACAAGGATGGAACAATGACTGACTGGCCACAGGCATAACCTATGGCAAATGTTACTGAAAGCTCCCAGTTGAGAGAAGTCAGCACTGACTATTGAACAAGACTAGGCAAGCTGAAGACACCTTTCTGTTAGATCCACCAGGTACTAGCTTTTTGTCTGTCTTACTGCTCTATTTACCCCTGTCTTGGAGTTCACAAGCTGAATGATAAAGAGATCTGCTAGGGTACAGAGAGAAATTACCTTTCCTCTACTCTCCCCAGTACAAAGGGCCAGTGTATATTGTTGGATAAATTAATTAAAAACAAAATTCCCTGCCCATTTGGAAAGCATACACACAAAGATAGAAAATAAAGAAAATGGTTTTTGTATTGAATAAACATTAAGGAAGAGTAACCATGAGAGGCAGTCTGCCAAGAGATTTCAAAGGTAGGACAAAATCTTACCCATTGATACATCCATGCAGACCCGACAAAGTGCATACATGTTATAAGGACAGTTCATCCTAAATTCACCTGGTAATTGCAGTGACCTTTTGTTACCTAAATGGCTTTATCCAAATTAACAACAAAGTTCTCATAACTTTGGAGTGGGATGCATTAGTTAGGCTCCTGCCCTCCCTCAGAAACTGGGATAGGACCACTATTTTCTTTGATGATTTTATTTCAAAGAGATGGTTCTTAGGTCATTGAGAAAGATATTCCTGCATCATAAAGTTGATGATAACCTTATTTGGATTCTAAAAAGATTTACACACATTTCAAAGAGTAAAGAAAAATCTTATAATTTCAAAGAGTTAGAGAAAAATATTACAATTATAGGTTTCTTAAGGTAAACGTTGTAATATTAGGAAGGGGCAGAGTCTCTTCCCTTTTCAACATAATTAAGCCTCTTATTTTTAATTTATACTTACCTTTACAATAGCAAACCCCTGCTATAAACTTGGGTGAGAAGTTAGGGGACGTTCAAAGGGTAATAGTTTTGAACTGTAGACCTGGAACTAATCACATTTGGTCATTGTGTTTATGACATAAAATTCCTGTAAGAATAATTCATGAACTTATGCTGTTTGCTAGGATATTCATGTGGGAACTAAAGAAATGGTGTAGTCACAGAACAGAGTTGAAGAGACACTGGGCTAAATAAATTATTTTTAAAATACATCTCTTAATTAAATACGGTATACATCCCTACACACACACACACACACACACACACAGACACACACACAGCATGTCAGAGCATATTCTCAAGACTGGATTAAGCACATTTATCAACCAGGATACTTGTTTCTATACTTTTTACGTGTTTACTATTTTACTGAAGGCAGTTGCCATTTTTATGTTATTGAAAAATAGGTTAAATGTATAAATGTATATAGATATGAAGACAATGAAGAAATAATGTGCATCATTGTTCAACCAAATGCTCACCATTTCCTCTTCAAGACTCTTAGAAGAGAGAAGCTGTTATTGCTTCCTGCCTGCCCCACCCACCCCACAGAGCCACCCCACAGAACAAGACGTTGTTTCCTAATTAAAACGACAAAGCAGAAGTCAAAAAAGTGACAAGTGTTCTTCAGACCTTTTACTGTAAACCCTCAATACATTGTGTGTGTCTGTGTGTTTACATACAATCCCTCATCGTGTTTCTGTGAAATCAGTCAAGTGAACACACACACACACACACACACACACACACACAACACTGAGTTGAATATTGCAGATTGTGGGGGTTATGACAGGTAGCCACCTAGGCACACTATCTCTAAGAGTGAAAGTTAAAACTGAATGTTAAATGTTCTTAGCCGAGAAGCTGTATCTTGTTGATAATTCATGGAAGTAGATAAGTATAAACAGACCTTTGGGACCTCAATAATAGCTTCTAAACCCAGGATACAAACTGGTAGCTGTAATTGGAAATCCAGTGATTTCATATTTCCTTCTGGCAGAAGAACTTTGTGATAAACAGGTCAGCAACACATAAGGAAAATGCAGACACCGAATCTTGATACCTGGGTGCATTTCATAAGTGCTGGTTCACCACAGGGCTTTGGACCTACTTAGCTGGAACACGGGTCTCAGTTATCATTTTTATCATAACTCAGTTCCCACTTCAGTCTCAATAATGTAATACTTATATTTTATGCCTACTCATGGTTTCCTGATTACATCCATCTTCAAACTCTTAGTACTTCTGCGTTCATAACATTGATAGTTCTGCAATAAGCAGGTGCCTCAACAAGTGTACAACACTTTTGAACACAATCTGCTTTAATATCCTAATTACTAGGATATTATCTCCCCCACCAAAGACAATTTTGTGTACGTAAAAATGTCATGGAATTATAAGGAATAATAGGAGTTACCTAGTTCCAATCTCCCTACAAGACATTTCCTCTCTGACTGCTGGTAATTCCAGGTGCAAAAACAATCTTTTAACCTCCCAGGCTCCTTCACTTGGAGATTACCTGAGGTTTCAGTATAGAGCTGATTTGCTTTGAAAAAAATTCTGATTTCTCATAGTTAATCTAAACACCCTTCATAAGTGCTATCTGCTGTATTTCATTAGTAAAACTGCTTTATAATAAGCTTTAATTTCAGCGTTGTCTGGTAAACTGATTTCAGATTCTATAAATAAAAACCTTTGTTGATCTAATTTCCTATGGTAATAAGTTCCATTAGAGAGTGACTCTCTTATAGTAGATGATTAATAAATATTTTGACTTGATGAATTAATAGTCCTATAAAATTGACTGTACCAACTCTACAGATATTTTTGAAAATAATATGGAAGTCTCAGGAGTTGATTTTTTTCTAAATTTTGTACCAAAAGTAATGTCTTTACACAGTTGGCATAATAAATTATAAAATTAATAAAGTCTTTTTTTAATTTTAGGTTGAATTGTTGGAAGTTTAGAGTTGAAGATGTGGTTCACACATCAGATATGATTGTATCTACTTTATTGATGAACCCACCTTAAGCCACTTCTTTGTTTATTTTTCTTTAAAATTTTTTTTTCATAGAAATTCTTGCATGAATCTGATTTGAGGGATGTTGGCATTAATAAACATAGCAGATTATCACAAAGTACCTGAAATTCATTTTGGGAAAAAAATAAGTGGGTACATATTTATATTCAAGACAGAGATTGACTTTTTCATTTCTAACTTATAATCAATAACACTGGCAAATCTAAATCTTGCTAAGTGTGTGATATATTTAACATTGTTTAGATACTTTCCCAAACCTCTTGTAAATCATCTAAATTACTTAAATTTCACATGAGTGTAACACTAGAACTTCAATTGAATTTGGTAAATGCGCATTCAACAGCGTTAGGCCAATTGACTGTTCACTCACATGTTCATTTAAAAGCATTGTCCTGTCTTTATAATTTCTTCTTTCAATTATCTTATCCTTTGACCACTTTTAACAAACACTTGCACTAAGTGTTACACATATTGCTACATATTTTTCATAAGTATTACTTATGTAATTATTGAAAGGCTGAAAAATACTAAGTGGCTTAATAAATAGTAAAAATATTTGAAAAGCTGTAATGTAAGAAACACATCAATTTTTTTCACACAATAAAATAAAAAATTATTTCCTTTTAATAATTAGAAACATGTTTTAGAGTTTTTAAATTATGTTAAGGTATTTTGTCTTAGACCTTCAAAATATATATTAATTTCTAGATTTCACACTTGTGCATTTATGCAAGATTATTAGATGTTAGTTAATGTAATTCTTTGGTTATGTAGAGGAAAATATTTAAAATTGAATTAAAGTTAATACTGACCTTTTTGAAAAGTATGGGATAATTAGAGACTGCTTTTCCTAATAAAAAAAGGAAAAAAATCATTTTTCTTAACTGAAGTATATTCTTTAGATATGAGCCACAATTCACAAAAATATTGGCTGGCTAGAGAATATATATAGTCCATTAACATAAGTGTTCATATAAATATCCCTAACAACTTGCATACAAAGTCCTTTAAAAGAAAAAAAGCATGTGTGTAAAAATGTTAGAAGTGCAAAGGTCACCTAATGGACTAGATGCCAAATTCTCACTTATTTAGCTAAAGAAAGAGTTTATATAACAATATAGTTCCAAGAGTCCACTAATTTTTAATCTATGATGCTATTAAAACAGGTTGTTAGAATGACCATCTTAAAAACTTCTCAGTAAAAAGACTAAAAGGAAATCTACTTTCACTATTAGCTATCTGTTTTGCATTGAATTATGTTCTCTCCAAAATGTATATGTTGAGGTCCTGACCCTTGGTACCTCAGAAAAATACTTATTTGGAAATACAATCACTGCAGATTTAATATGTTAGATAAGGTAATATTGGAGTAGGGTGGGCTCCTAATCCATATGAGTAGTGATGTATCTTGGCTGTGCCCCCACCCAAATCTTGAATTCTAGCTCCCATAATCCTCACATGTCATGAGAGGGACCTGGTGGCAGGTAATTGAATCATAGGGGCAGGTTTTCCCATATGCCGTTCCCATGATAGTAAATAAGTCTCACAAAACCTGATGGCTTTATAAAAGGCAGTTCCCCTGCACACCATCTTTTGTCTGCTACCATGTAAGATGTGCCATTGTTCCCCTTTTACCTTCTGCTATGATGATGAAGCCTCTCCAGTCATGTGGATGTGTGAGTCCATTAAACCTGTTTTTCTTTACAAATTACCCAGTCTCTGGTATGTCTTCATTAGTAGTATGAAAATAGGTTAATACAGTAAATTGGTACTGGCAGTGGAGCACTGCTGAAAAGATACCCGAAAATTTGGAAGCAACTTTGGAACTGGGCAACAGGCAGAGGTTGGAACCACTTGGAGGGCTCAGAAGAAGATAGTAAGATGTAGGAAAGTTTGGAACTGCCTAGAGACTTGTTGAATGGCTTTGACTAAAATGCTGATAGTGATATGGACAGTAAGGTTCAGGTTAAGATGGTCTCAGAATGAGATAAAAAACTTCTTGGGAACTGGAGTAAAGGTCATTCTATTTATGCAAAGAGATTGGTGGCATTTTACCCTGGTCCTACAGATCTGTGGAAATTTGAACTAGAGAGAGATGACCTGAAATTGGAACACATGTTTACAAGGGAAACAGAGCATAAAAGTTTAGAAAATCTGTAGCCCGACCATGCAGTAGAAAAGAAAAACCCATTTCCTGGGGAGAAATTCAAGCTGCTACAGAAATTTGCATAAAGAACAAGGAGACAAATGCTAATTGCCAAGGCAATGGGGAAAATGTCTCCAGGGCATGTCAGAGAACTTTGTGGTAGTCCCTCCCATCACAGGCCCGGAGGTGTAGGAGAAAAATGGTTTCCTGGGCTGAGTTCAAGACTCCTTTGCTGTGTGCAAGCTCGGGACTTGGTGCCCTGCATCCCAGATGCTCTAGCCTTGGGCAAAAGGGGCCAAGGTCAAGCTCAGGCCATTGCTTCAGATGGTGAAAGCCCCAAGTCTTGGAAGCTTCCGTGTAGTTTTGGGCCTGCAGGTGCACAGAAGACAGGAATTGTGGTTTCGGAACCTCTGCCTAAATTTCAAATAATGTATGGAAATACCTGGATGTCCAGGCAGAAATGTGCTGCAGGGGTGCAACCCTCATGGAGAACCTCTGCTTGGGCAGTGTGGAAGGGAAATGTGGGGTTGGAGCTCCCACACAGAGTCCCTACTGAGGCACTGCCTAGTAGAGCTATGAGAAGAGGGCCACCATCCTTCAGACCCCAGAATGGTAGATCCACTGATGGCTTGCATTGTGCACTTGGAAAAGCTGCAGACATTCAACAGCACCCCATTAAAACAACCAGGAAGAGGGATATTTCCTGCAAAGCATTAGGAGTGGAGCACCGAAGACCATGGGAACCCACCTCTTGCATCAGTGTGACCTGGATGTGAGACATGGAGTCAAAGGAAATCATTTTGGAGCTTTAAGATTTTACACCCCACTGGATTCCAGACTTACATGGGGACTGTAGCCCCTCATTTTGGCCAATTTCTCCAATTTGGGACAGGTGTATTTACCCAATGCCTGTAACCCCATTGTGTCTAGGAAGTAATTAACTTGCTTTTGATTTTACAGGCTCATAGGTGAAAGGCACTTGTCCTGTCTCTTATGAGACTTTGGACTATGAACTTTTGATTTAATGATAAAATAAGTTAAGACTTTGTGGAACCATTGGGAAGGCATGATTGGTTTTGAAATGTCAGGACATGAGATTTGGGAGGGGCCGGGGACAGAATAATATGGTTTTGCTGTGTCCCCACCCAAATCTTATCTTGAATTATAGCTTCCGTAATCCCACATATCATGTAAGGGACGTGGTAGGAAATAATTGAATTATGGGGGCAGGTTTTTCCATGTTATTCTCATGAGAGTGAATTAGTCTCACAAGATCTGATGGTTTTATAAAGGGCAGTTCCCTGCATACGATCCCTTGCCTGCTGCCATGTAAGTTGTGCCTTTACTGCTCTTTCATTTTCTGCCATGATTTTGCAGCCTCCCCAGCCATGTGGAATTGTGAGTCCATTAAACTTCTTTTTCAAAATAAATTACCCTGTCTGGGATATTTCTTTATTAGAAACATGATGGATGGAGTAACATGTCAAGAAGGACATGTTTGTTTTCCTTTCCACCATGACTGTATGTTTTCTGAGGCCTCCCCAGCCATGCTGAACTGTGAGTAAATTAAATTTCTTTCCTTTATAAATTATCCAGTTTCAGATATGTCTTTATGAGCAATGTGAGAATAAAATAATTGGTACTGGGAGTGGAGCATGGCTATGCAGATAGTGTAAAGATAGTGTCCTTAGAAAATGAGAAAATATTACAGACATGTAGACAAGTAGACACAACATGAACGTGAAGTCAGAGATGTGTCTACAGGCCAAGGAATGTGAAAGGTTACCAGAAAACCATCAGAAGTAAGCAGAGAGGCATAGAACAGATTTTTTCCTGTAACCCTCACAAGGAACCAACCCTACCGACACATTGATCTTGAACTTGTAGCCTCTAGAAGTATGAGTAATATATTTTTCTTGTTTAAACCACCTAGTATATGGTACTTTATTACAGCAGCCCTGGACATTGAATACATGATGTGATTCATCATCTGTCATTGTTCTACGTTAATTAAGTCACTGCCTCCAGACAAAAGAGCAAGGCACATTGATTATGTCTTTTCTGTTATATGTGTATTGTGATGGATTGATAATCATATATTTGCATAGTCAGTAACCTATTTTATTTAGCTTTCACTTGTGGGCGGTGTTTACAGCATTCTGATTAATTACTGATATATCTGTACTGATTTAAAGATATTCTGTCAATTTTGCTATTTCTGAGGCAAAATACTCTAAGTTTTATGAATGTGATTTTTAAGATGAAGTGCTTCTTAAGCTATAACTTTTATTGATTCAATCTTCCTTGATACAGTGTTTCTCCTTCTTTATTGCTGTATCTGACCCAGTACAAAGTTGTTCTTAGAATGATGTCAAGATGACCTACCTGTGCTAAAGCTTCCTGCACCATCAGCTACAAAAATGAAAAAAAAAAAATTAATTAAAAAATTATGTTTGCTATGGTTTATGATGTACATGGGGATAGACTTATTAGGCTTTTGTACCTTCATGCAAAGTTTAAAGTGATTGACAGCACATGTATCTGATGTATGAAGGTGGGTACACTTATATGTGTGTATAGATAGATAGATAGATAGATAGATAAAGAGATAGAGAGATATGGACCTAGATATAGATATAGACGTTTTTAAATGATCCCTCAAGTTGCTCAAGTATTTTTGTTTTACTAATCATGATGTGAAAAAGGACTCTTGTTTATCCATTTTGCTTGCTTCCAGATATTATATCTTTTGATTACTCCATTTTAGGCTGTAAGCTATCTCTAGTCAAATGATTCACTATCACACACTATAGGCTTCCTAATCCCAGAGCTAGTACAAATTCCAATATGAACAACATACTTCATTGCTTTTATTAGTTTGAGGAGACATTTAATACCTATTGTTTTATATTATTTTTATACAATTTCTCAGCTGGACCATAGAGTACACACTAAAGGATAGTAAGGAAAACAGATTGAAGTTGTTTAGGCTGGAAGTGTCTTATTATTTAAAACAATCTGTCAATGAATGATTGTCTAGTTACTATGAAAAGCAAAATGTTAAAATTCAGTTACAGTAAATCACTATATTGCCTAGCATTCATGCATAATAGCTCTTCCCTTCATATAATGTAAGATAAAATCATCACTTAATTTATTTTGTTTTAATAACATAAAAATGTTCTTAGTATCAATGAGCACACCTCACATCCAAATTTTGTTTCTAATACCATTCACCAATAAAAGAAATTAGGGCTCCTTTGAAAAACAAGTGATTCTAAGACAGGGGCAGGAAATGGCTCAAATGTTCCTGCAACATCTCCTACTGCCAATAAGTAAAAAACTGCATAAACCCACACACTCATGCAATAATGGGAATACGTCAGAGAGTCATAGGAGCCGATTGAAAGAGCTCCCCAAGGCCAAAGATGGAATAATTTGAAACTCAACATTGATAAAATAGTATTGGATTATAACTCTGTGTTAGTGTGATTGGGCTGATATAACAATATACTACAGGCTGAGTAGCTTAAACAACAGAACTTTATTTTCTTATAATTCTGGAGGCTGGAAGTCCCAGAGGCATCTCTTGCTGCTTGTTGATGGTTGGTTTTTTTGCTGTGTCCTTGTATTAGTCCATTTTCATGCAGCTGATAAAGACATATGCAAGACTGAGTAATTTATAAAGAAAAAGTT
Organism: Papio anubis; assembly: GCF_008728515.1. NCBI lineage: Eukaryota > Metazoa > Chordata > Mammalia > Primates > Cercopithecidae > Papio > Papio anubis. Next base: position 18,513,655 of record NC_044980.1, on the reverse strand, counting down.
GAATGGACTCAAAATTTCAAAATGGACTCACAGTTCCATGTGGCTAGGGAGGCCTCACAATCATGGTGGAAGGCTAAAGGCATGTCTTATTTGGTGGCAGGCCGGAGAGAAATGAGAGGCAAACAAAAGGACTAATCCCTTACAAAACCATCTGATCTCATGACACTTAATTCACTACCATGAGAACAGTATGAGGGAAACCTTCCCTATGATTCAATTATCTCCTACTGAGTTCTTCCCACAACACATGGTAATTATGGGAGCTACAATTCAAGATGAGATTCGGGTAGGGACACAGCCAAACCATATCAGTCCTCAAATGGCCTTTTCACTATGTGCAGAGAGAGAGAGAGAGAGAGAGAATGAGAGAGAGAGAGAGATTTGGTATTACTTCCCCTTCTTATAAGGGCACAATAAGGATTCCTTTTGGACTGTTCATCACCCTATGACCTTACTAAATATCAATGGCATTGTTAAGTCCCAATCTACAAATACAGTTGGGGATTAGGACTTCAACATATGAATTTGAGGGGACAGAAATATTCAGTGTATAACAAACCTAAAATATAAAATCAATATCCATTAGTTTATACCAATAAACAGGGAAGAAGATACAAATCACCCATTCAGAAAATTTCAGACAATTTGTGTAGACACTTTATTTTCAAGGAGTGCAGCATAACTTCCTACTTCTGCAGTGTAGGTTGTACATAGTGGTTTCCCTCCAAAAAGTAAAATATGAAAAAAGAGAAAAGGATCAATGTTAATATGGAGGAATCTGGACATACTACCTTAGCAAGATCATAAAGTTTGATACCCTGAGTAATAATTGCAGCTCACAGCATGTACCTTTGATATGATGTGATAACAACAGTAATTTCCTATATGAGTTTCCTCCCCAAACTTCATAAACATAGTCTAATAATGAGAAAATCATCAAACAAACCCCATTTGAGGGATATTCTACAAAATAACTGACTAGTACTCCTGAAAATTGTCCAGCTATCCCAAACAAGCAAAGTATGAGAAACTGTTAGAGCCAAGATGAGCTTAAGAGACATGATTATTAAATGTGTTATTGAGTCATTGATGGGATCCTGGAATAGTAAAAGAGCATTGTGTCTAATGTAAGGAAGTATAAAATCAGTATGTTGAAGAGATACCTGCATTTCTATGTTCATGGAAGCATTATCTACAATAGCCAAGATATGGGATCAACCTGTGGTCATCAGTGAATACATGAATAAAGAAAATGTGGTATATATGCACAATGAAATACTACTCAGCCACGAAAAAAAAAGGAAATCCTGTCGTTTGTGATAACGTCGATGAATGTGGGAAACCTCGTGTTACGTGAAATAAATCGAAAGACAAATACCACATATTGTCACCTATATGTAAAAACTGTCTAAAAAACAGTTTAACTGATAGAAGAAGAAAGTAAATTGTCACTAACAGAAGTTGGGAGGGGAGTCGATTGTCAAAAGATAGAAAATTCTGGTTAGACAGGAGGAATATTCAAGAGATTATTGTATAACATGGTGACTCTAGTTAATAAGTGTTTACTTTGTATTCAAAAAATGTTGAGAGTAGATTGTAAGTGTTCTTATTACAAAAACTGATGTGTGTGAGGTAAGACTTCTGTTAACTAGCTCAATTTAGCCATTCCACAATGTACATTATATATATATATTATATATACATAATTAAATACAAAATTAATAAACAATTATATACATAATTAAAATTGCATAAAGACATAAGTGATGAGATGGCATTTAGAATTAAATATATTATATTGATCATAAGATGGTTGTGGGCTAAGAAGAAACTGAGGCCTTTTCAATATCACATAATGTTTTCATTTCATCTTTTAATTATTAACATAACAAAGCAAATTTCTCAAAATTTCTCCACAAAAGCTAAAAGTTGTAATAAAAAAATTTGTCAAATTTTAAGATGAAAGAAAGGAATTTTTGACTGCCATTTTCACTATTAACATTAAAGAGAAATAGATGTGATACAACCAGGTAAAGAGATACCTAACACAGATTAAATGAGACTGGATTTCATTATACTTATTCATGAAAAATGACAATACTTTATCTACCCTGCAATGGAGGTAAGACAAAGTCTACATAAGCCAGCAAATTATTTATATCATAAAAGAAAGTTCTGTAAAGTTGGAAAACAGAAAACTTACCTTTCAGCATAGAAACCATGAAAAAGTCAGTTTACTGACTTTAAAAATTTAAAAATTGTCAATTTTTAACGAGAATTTATGTCATTCTGGCACAACAAATTCACCTGAAATTAAGTTAGGCTCTTTCTGACAATTCTGCTATCAAAATCAAACTGTTTTCAATGAAAAGATGAAAAACAATGTTACAAAGGACTTGAAGTTCATTCCAAAAGGAGATGACCACAATCCTCCTGAAACATTCACTGCATCATTTTTGGCTTTACGTATACTCTATCATGGAGACTTTTATGAAAACAATCATATGTATTTGGAAGGAAATATTACAAGAATATAGAAATAAAAGCATGATTCATAGTTATACCTAGTGGTTCCACTGTGGAGATAAAATTAAATTTAAATTAAATTTTAAGTTAAAGATATTTTCTTTATTTGCATGCCCTGCATAAACGGAGGAGAAAATACACAATCAGCTATACTTACTACCTTGCTATTACAAATAGATTTTTATATACACCTTTTTCAGGCCAAGCAAGTGGGACTAGCAAATCTCATGGGACCTGTTTGTGAGAATGATATTTCTCTTGTATCGGGATTCTGTATGGCACAAAATAAGTATAGGGTGGGTTACTTTGTGACACAGGGGGAACTGGTATAGTGACTTGAGCAAACTATGAAGGGTTCTCTCTGAGGACTACTTTTCATTACTTGCCAGAGTGACTGGTATTACAAGACCACACTTAAATGCATGGGCTAAGGATACTTACAACAGGGTAGTAGTGGTGAGTAGGTCTTTATCTTTATCATTGCCCACTTTGTGACTTTTGAGTGTCACAAGGTGTGGATTCATTTGTAAAGGTTAGTATGACTCCAAGTATAATTAAATTAGTGGCAGATTTAAGGAAAATAGACTTGGGTAGGCTCAGACTCCAAGGATGGTGGCCATCCACCACCGTATTGAAGCAAGAGGCAGTGGAGGTGGAAGTGGGCATCAGGGAATGAGGAAGAATCCCTTTTAAGGCAGCGTTAAACTACGAAAATCACAAAATAAAAATCTCTAAGAACCCAATGGGGTGTATTTTCTTCTGATTTCTCAGTCCTTATCAGAAGTCCCAGGATAATTTCATGTGTGTGTCTCTCTGCATATATTGGAGACTCCCATGGTGGTTTTCATTCAATCTAATTTGGATTCCATAGGATAATCTTTTCTTTCTCTAAACTGAAACTCTTACAGGGAGGTGAACAGCTTTCCTTCTAGGCCTCTGAACTCAGTTTGAAATTTATTTTTTTCATTTTTTCCCTATGTAAAAGCCTAGCAATTTAAACCCTACCTTTTAAGTGAATAATGTTTGGTTCTTTTATAGGTTTTCATTGTCTTACTTAAAAATTCCTGAGCATTAAGTAATTTTTATAATTTAAAATTGTGTGTCAGTTGTTTCAGTATTGTGTAAAAGATACAATTTTTAACTTAAATCATCATTCTACATAAAGATGTTGTTCTAAAAGTCCAAGTTTTCTAACACATTATAAATATATTTTTAAAAATTGTATTTTTTTCTCTTGAATGCAAAATTGTTAACACTGTGGATCGTGTATTTTAAGTTGTATTATCTACGAACTTCTTAACCTGTGTACTCCTAGAATTTCCATGTTTTCACCCAGGTAATTCACTTGATTGAATTTTAAACTAGACTTCAAATATATAAATGCATTTGCCATTTGACTGTTAAAAGCCTCTGAAATCGATAAAATATTCAGAGTTTTGAATATCTTTTCATGTATTTAAAGATTCATTTAAACCTGATAACATTTTTAATTTTAAAATATTTTTATGAACTTGCACATATTAAGAATTACAGAAAAGAAAATAGTAACTTGATACAAAGTTCTACATTTTCTAAGGACACCCTCCAGGTTATTTGATTCTAGTTTTTTATTATCTTTGAGCTAGTTTGCATCTCTGAAAATTGTAAATAACTGAGAGCAATGCGAGATAATTCTTTTTATTTTTTTTGATCCTTAACTTTTTAATTATTTTTTATTTTTCCAAGATAATTCTTGTCTATAGACATTTAAATCCTGTCCCATTAAGGTTAAATTGTCATTCCTCTTATGCTATGAAAATAAGAGGATTTTCTCCATTTACATATTCATTTTAATATTACTGGTCTGTATGCTTATCTGTTCTTTGAACTGTCTTTTGAACCAGTTGGTTATAACATCTGCCTGATTTGCTCATTGATTTATAAGTAGAATAAAATCTTTAACATATGTGCATTGTTGTATCTGTACAAAAGTCATGATTTTAGCCTTTTAAGAGAATAATTAAACTACAGATTGAACATTACATATTCACAGGCTTTGTCTTGTGTTTACAGCTAATGCATTATTCTATTGATATTCTTAGATCAGCAAATATAATTCAACTGAGGCTCTCTTTAATTAGAGGAATTGAAAAAATATCTTTTGAAATCATTCAATGCTTGGTTTATTGCTAAGGTTTGTATAACAAAAGTCAGATTAAAACAAAGAAAAACATACACATTTATTCAATGTAAACATGACACAGGAGTCTTTGTAAGGAAATAAATACCTTAAAGAAAGAGGTAAACTTTATACCTTTATGCTTAGATTTGATGAAGAGTGGATCATACTGGAGAAGTATGATTGGACAAATGGGAGTTTGAAATAAAGGTAACAAAACTGGAGAACTTAGGATAGCCTGGTTTTCCAAATTCTTCTCTCTGCCCCTGTGTCTTCAGAGATGAGAATATTCCTTTCTTAAGAGCATAGGAAGAATAATTCTTAAATGAGAGTCTTGTAAGCTGCTTCAGGGGAGGAGGGCAGAAGTCAGAGAGTGACCTTCCTAAATTTTATGATCTGATTTAGGGGAGAAAGACGAAAAGCAGGTGACAGTGACTTTCCTGCTTCTGCTATTTTCTCAAATGCCAAGGGATGATATTTTGGGGTAGCATAAGCTGAACCCCATTACAGAAAGAGACAAGATTACTAGTATTATCACTAAGAAAGATTAAAGGATAAAATATCTCATGCTAATCATATTTATTAGGATAATTTTTGTTAAGTGTTTTCTTTTTCTATACTATTAGCACCTATGCAATTAGGGACTCCTGCTTGTCATGAAATCAAGATGTTTTAGTCCACTATAGCCAATATTCTTTTCCTGATATTCAAATTGTTGCAAATTTTTCCAGTGAGAACTCACTTAATCCTGCATGCTTATGATAGCAGGTTATTGTTATGTTTAAATTTTCTCTCTTCTGGCATAACAACATGTAACAAACTCAAATTTAATTTTCTCTACCATGCATTCAAGTCATGATTTCTCCAAGGTCCCCAGTCCCTCTTAGTCGAAAGGTGAAGATGGCATTAGGTCCTATGATACATACATTACATTAAGTCCTATAGGTACAAACATGACAAATTACATTCATCCCATCTGAAGAGACATGATTCTGGAGACATTTCTGTAGACAGACATAAAAAAGATAATTCAATAATTTTAAAAATTTTATTTAAAAGTATAATTCACAGTGATATTTTTAATTATGTTTTTCCATTTTGGTATTTATGCCTAATATTTTATAATAATAGCACCTGCTGTCTCTTTTTTAACAGTTTTATCTTTTAACAAAGTAATTCTGGCAAAATATCTCCAAAAGTAATAAATAATACTAAGACAACAATACCAATACCAATATTAAGACAACATTACAACTACTATTGAATACATTTAAACATTTTCTTTGCAGGAGTGATTTTGTTGTGCTTTGTTTTCTCTAAGAATGATCCCCCTTCCATCCATCCCATACATTCAATTAAATAGGTATTCTGTTTTATAATTATTTATAATTCTGCAATTTACATTGCTATATAAATACTTTCCTAACATGTGATATTTACCTTAGAAAATTGATGTTTTTATCTGAAAGCATGGTGGTATGACTTTTCTGAAAGTGATGGCTTTCACCTCTTGATTTTTTGACCCTATGCAATACTGGAGAATAATAGTAGAAATGTGTTTAATTATTTGCCTTATTAATTAGAATAGGAGGATTGGGCAGGACAAGAACAATTTAATCTCCAAAGTTTTAAGTATTTTAATTAGCCAAAATTTGCAATAATTTTATATGTGTGCTTGTGTGTCTATATAAAATTACATGTAGAATATATATACACACATATTCTGGTACAAAAGAATTGAATAGAAAAACTCTCCCTGTATTAACTTTATAGTAATACACACAGAAGGTAGATGATATATATTTTCACATATTTCATTAAAGTTTAACTTTACCAAATTTTATCCTGATATTACAGCTCTAAAAATAATCCTTCTACTTTTTTCAGCTAAATGATTTTGTTATTTTCATTTCAGCATTTACATTTATTTGTCAGCTTAGTTTCATCACAGCATGTGTTCCAAAGATTACGATGAATATATTCAATTAATTCCTCAAGTTAGCATCATCTTGAACCAGTATTGTCTTAATCTTCAATTTTCATTTAAATGTACCTACTTTTTAGAATGTAATGTCTTCTGCCTGGGCACGGTGGCTCATGCCTGTAATCCCAGCACTTTAGAGGCCAAGGCAGATGGGTCATGAGGTCAGGAGTTCGAGACCAGCCATGCCAACATGGCAAAACCCAGCCTCTACTAAAAATAGAAAAAATTAGCCAGGCGTAGTTGCGGGTGCCTGTAATCCCATCTACTCAGGAGGCTGAGGCAGGAGAATCGCTTAAACCCAGGAGGTGTAGGTTGCAGTGAGCTGAGATCATGCCATTTCACTTCAGCCTGGCAACAAGAGCAGGAGTCTGTCTCAAAAAACAAAAAAAAGAATGTAAGGTCTTCGTACCAATTCAAAAGTTAAATTTCTTCTTGAGCTGTGACCTGTGCTTTCTAAAAAAACATATTTACTGGTTTTAAAATTAATTTGTCTATATTTTAACTATATAAATACACATAAGTTTCCCTTCTGAAAAGATCAAGAAACTAAACCAATTTTAAAAATGTGAACATGTGAGTAAGTGTCCTGAAACAAAATCCAAGGAAAAGGAAGAAGCTATATTACATTATCAATGCTCTCATTCTATAGCACAAAGAATAATGATTTTCTTTATATCTTTAATGCAGAAATTAAAGTAGCTTTTTACAAGCAATAGCATCTTTGATTTGGTAAAATTACACCACTCTAAACTTTTTTATATGAAAGAAACATTTATCTATAAATTAAAGGTGTCTTCAAAAGTTAAAGCAGAATTGAATGTATATTAAAGCAAAAATTATGGATGCATAAATGTATTTGTGTGTATACATATATGTGTTTGTGTGTGTGTGTGTTTAAGTTTAAAGTTTCTTGCTGTATTAGGATTCTAAATAAAAACAATTCCTCAACCCTCAAGTTTTTCCATGTAGACTTACTCTAAAGAGTGATTTCATGTTTGATCTATTAATGTAAGCTGTATGAAATTATTGGTATTTGGGCAATTTTGGCTTACAGAAGCAGCAATTTCATAAAGTCCAGCTAATGTTTCCAATTATTCAAACGTCTCATATTTGATAGAGCATTAAATACAACTCTGTACATTCTGCATTCATTATTCTGGGTCTTTATTGGGAGAGCCTCATAGACCTAAATCTTGCTGAATCAGTGTGAGCGAGGTAAATATCTCTCAGAGAGGCTACTGGGGATGGGATGGCTTTGAGTGACCAAGGACAGAGACAAAAGAGGAAGGCATGTCTCACTTAACTGCCCTTAGTTCCTAACTAGTTGTTTTGAAGGCAGATGAATACATGTGTTTGAGAACCCATGCAATTTCAAGTCATCCTTTATATACCATTTCCTTTCTTTGTAAAAACCTATTTTTATGGATCAGAACCATAATAACAGAACGCAAATTGAGCAGCATTGAAACTCCCCTCCCAGAATGTAAGATACCTACATTAGCTGGATCTAGCCTATAAAAGGGAACAAAACATCCATTCTGCCAGCGGAATCTTGTAAATAAAATATTCATGGCAAAAGAGAGGTAACAGAGAAGCTGGACAGACAGACAAGCTCAGTTTATGATCTCGACAGAAGACAGTGGAGTTTTCTGGATTGAACACTGTTCAGGGTCAGAGGGAAACCATGGTGGCTCCACACGAAAAGAGAAGTAGCATGCAGTTACAGAATGCCAGGCCAAACACCTTGACACTCCACATCGTGGGCTTATCCTGAAAACCTTTCTGCTATCATTGTGATGCTTCCTCCTCCAAATTTTATCAAGGTCTTGCTACATTCTTGAGACATAGAGACTACAGTCCCAACATCTAAAGTAAACTGAATATTTTCCATAATTTGGCATGCAGAAAGAAGATGAGAATGTGGAGATTTCTGTCTGAGCACTGCTTATTTGTCACTTTTCTCTCCCTTTTCTGCTTATGGAAAGGAAGTAGCTAACAGAAAAATAGTTTACATTTTAGTTTGAAGTTTTTATTGTCATAACATAATGTGGCATCAGAGTTTAATCCTGGCAAGTAAGGGAGAGAGGGAGCAGTATGGTTGAAAATTTTGAGAAAGGAAGAATTGTGAGTTCAAATGAAGAGCAGTTTAATTCTATGCCAGTTGTTAGATGAAGAAATAAATGGCCAACTTTTGAGAAGAAGCAAATTTGGGCACATGGTTAAATTTGGGGCAAGGAATAGAATGTGCAGAAGTAGAAAATGGATCAAAGCTATTATTTTAAAAGTGTTTTAAACAAACAAGATTTTTATGGTTAACATAGAAACATAATAATAGGATAGATATTTCTTAAAGGCTTTCTTAGTTTTTATTAAAATGCCAAAGATAAAGAGGAATTAAAAACATCACAGAATATGACGAGAATTTCGCTCCCTACAGTGAGGAAATACTATGGTGAATATAATAGAGAGCAGTTTATTCCTCAGATGGAACCTTCCAGAACTCAATCCAGTAAGAATAACTCTTCTAGGTAGTCTCTGAATTAGACAACACATTAGCTAACATTTCTGACTCCAAAATTGGAGACCAGTCCAAATATTACAAGTGCATAACTCTCCCAGGGCATTCTAAAACATTTAATGTTACTTTATACTTGATATGGTAAGTGTCAGGCCTCTGAGCCCAAGCCAAGCCATCGCATCCCCTGTGACTTACACGAATACGCCCAGATGGCCTGAAGTAACTGAAGAATCACAAAAGAAGTGAAAATGGCCGGTCCTCGCCTTAAGTGATGACATTACCTTGTGAAATTCCTTTTCCTGGCTCATCCTGGCTCAAAAAGCTCCCCCGCTGAGCACCTTGTGACTCCCACTCCTGCCCACCAGAGAACAACCCCCTCTTTGACTGTAATTTTCCTTTACCTACCCAAATCCTATAGAATGGCCCCACCCTTATCTCCCTTCACTGACTCTCTTTTCAGACTCAGCCCGCCTGCACCCAAATGATTAAAAAGCTTTATTGCTCACACAAAGCCTGTTTTGTGGTCTCTTCACACTGACACGCATAACAGTTAGGATGTCTGTCCCCTCCAAATCTCACGTTGAAATGTGATTTCCAGCATTGGAGGTGAGGCCTGGTAGGAGGTAATTGGAACATCAGGGTAAATCTCTCATTAATTGCTTAGTGCCATTCATGATGAGTGAGATCGTATTGGCTTAACACACATTTTAATTGCCGTTGAACAAATCTTATGCTACCAACTGCATGCATATTTTTTAAACACAACAACTGAGCTTTGTTTTCTTCCATTGTATTGTTGAATACAATGGAACCTGGTTTTCTGCAAAGAAATTTATTTTTATCTCTATAATGCCTTCTCTAAATAACAAGTAGATTATTGCTATTAAGTATATTAACATCAATTATACTTAGTCTTATTGATAAATTATTATATAAGGCTTTTAAAAATGAAGTAAGAAACTCGAGTGCTCTTCATGAAACTTGAACATTGGTAGAAACATTTAGCAAGATTTTTGGAATTGTAATGCTTTTCCAGATCATTTATCTTCATCCTGATCCATGCAAATTATGCATCAAGATGATTATAGGTACTAGAGGAAATTACATGTGTCTAACCTATTAAAAGTGCTCTATATTCCACATAAATTAAGCCTGTTTCCAAGTATTAATTAACTAAATGTATAAAAACTTGATTATAATTTGGCCTCTGGCATTTGAAAAATTATTAATCCCCTTAAATTGTCTTCTCTTATTGCTTCCCTTTTATTGAAACTCTCTAAATACAGTAAAATTACAAAATTTATTGCCAAAAAAGATAGAGTATGTCTCTCCTTGATCTAGAAATTATACAGTTTCTTTCCATTCATAGCACTTATCACCCAAGAAAATAGGCTAATGTCCAAAAGCCAAAATTTGAGAAAATAGTAAATAACACTTTAAAAATGGAACTTAATTTCACAAAAGGGAAAGTGCTATTTGTTTCCAACTTTACAATTATGCATTTTGATCATAGTTCATAGTTTGAATAAACGCTCAAGACAAGAATATGAGGAGGATTATAATACGGCAATTTGCAAGAATATCTTCTATATTTTATAAATTTAGAGTCTGGAAAAATAGACCCTAAATTCTCTCCATTATGGCTACTCAGTTTATGAGCAAGGCCATATAATTGTCCCTTGTTTAAATGAGAACATTCTAAATGTGGGAGAATTTTCATTTCTTTTCTTTTTTTGGGACGGAAGGAGCTTGTGCGATCTGTACCTGATGGGTATTGCAAATCCATTAATTTCATGTTTGGCATATTTTCTATAATATTTATTTAATTTATTATTTATTTATTTTTTTTTTTTTTGAGACAAAGACTCACTCTGTTATCCAGGCTGGAGTGCAGTGGCCTGATCTTAGCTCACTGCAGCCTCCATCTCCTGGTTCCAAACTATCCTCTTGCCTCAGCCTCCCAAGTAGCTGAGATTACAAGCATGTGCCACCATATCTGGCTAATTTTTGTATTTTTGGTAGAGACAGGGTTTCACCATGTTGACCAGGCTGGTTTTGAACTCCTGACCTCAAGTGATCCACCCTCCTAGGCCTCCCAATGTGCTGGGAATATAGGCATGAGTCACTGCACCTGGACTATCTCATTTATTTATATTGAAATCATCTGTGTAACTTCCACAAATCAGTAATAGATGAAGAATATTATTCAAATCATACCACTGCAAATTTGTTTCTTTATAAATTACCCAGTTTCATGTATTTTTTCTAATATCAGTGAGAATGGACTAATGCAGAAAACTGGTACAGAGGAGTAGAGCATTCATATAACACTACTTGAATTGTTGAAGCAGCTTTGGAACTAGGTAATGGGTAGAGGTTAGAAGAGTGTGAAGGGGTCAGAGGAAGACAGGGAAATGACAGAACATTTGAAACACCCTAGAGACTGGTTAAATTGTTGTGACCGAAATACTGATAGTGATACAGACAAGAAAGACTAGCCTGATAAAGTCACAGAAGGAGATTAGGAACTTACTGGGAACTGGAGCAAAGGTGACTTTTGGTATGCATTAGCAAGGAACCTGGTTGCATTGTGTCCCTGCTCTAGGGATCTGTGGAACTTTGAACTTGCGATTGGTGATTTAGGGGGTGAAAGATATTTCTAAGCAGCAAAGCATTTGTGAAGCAGCCTGGCTGCTTCTAAAAACATAGCTCATATGGATGAGCAAAAAAAAAAAAAAAAAAAAAAAAAAAGGTGACCTGAAACCGAAACTTATATTTAAAAAGGAAGCAGAATGTAAAAGTTTGAAAAATTTGCGGCCTGGCCATGTGGTAGAAATGAAAGCCCATTTTCAGGTGGTGGGTTTGAAGCAGGCCGCAGACATTTGCATAATTAAAAGAAAGGCAAATGCTGATACAAAAGACAATGGGAAACAGGCCTTGAAAGCATTTCAGAGACCTTCATGATAACCCCCCCCCATCACAGACCCAGAGGTCTAGGAGGGAAGAATAGCTCCACGGGCCAGGCCAAGGATGTGCTGCCCTGAGCAACTTCAAGACAATGCTCCCCACATCCCAGTCATTCCAGCTCCAGTTATGACTCAAATGAGCCCAGGTACAGCTTGGGCCACTGCTTCAGAGATGGCAGCTTGTGAGCCTTGGTGGCTTCCACGTGGTGTTAAGCATCTGGGTGCACAGAATGCAAAAGTTGAGGATTGGGAGCTTCCACCTATATTTCAGAGGATGTATCAAAAAGCCCTGATGTCCAGGCAGCAGCCTGCTGCAAGGGTGGAACTCTCATGGAGAACCTCTACTAGGGCAGTGCAGAGGGGGAAATGTGGGATTGGAGACCCCATACAGAGTCCCCATGGGGGCACTGCCTTGTGGAACTGTGAGAAGAGGGCCACTGTTCTCCAAACCCCCAAGAATGGTAGATCCACTGGCAGCTTGCACCTTGTACCTGGAAAAGTCACAGGAATTCAAGAGCAGCCCCCAAGAGCAGCCACAGAGGCTGAAGCCTGCAAAACCACAGAGGCAGAGCTGCCTAAGCCCTTGGGAGCCCACCCCTTGCCTCAGTGTTACCCGGATGTGAGACTCGAAGTCAAAGGAGATTATTCAAAAGCTTTAAGGTTTAGTGACTTCCCTGCTGGGTTTCAGACTTGCATGGAGCCAGTATCCCCTTTCTTTTGATGGATTCCTTCCTTTTGGAATGGAAACGTTTACCCAATGCCTATAACCCCTTTATATCTTGGAAGTAATTAACTTATTTTTGATTTTACAGGCTCGTAGGCAGAAGGGACTAGCCTTATCTCAGGTAAGACTTTGGACTTTGGACTTTTGAGTGAATGTTAGAAATAAGTTAAGGCTTTGAGGGATTATTGGGAAGGTATGATTGGAGTTTGCAATGTGAGAAGGACATGAGACTTGGGAGGGGCCAGAGGGAGAATGATATGGTTTGGATCTCTGTCCCCACTCAAATCTCCTGTTTAATTGTAATCCCCAATATTGAAAGTGGGGCCTGGTGGGAAGTGATTCAGTCATGAGGACACAGTTTTCATGAATGGTCTAGCACCATCTTCTTGGTGCTGTTTTCATGATAGTGAGTGAGTGAGTCCTCACGAGATCTGGTTGTTTAAAAGTGTGTAGCACCTCCTCTCTCGCTCTTTCTGCTACTTCAGGCAGATAAAGTGCCTCATTCCCCCTTTGCCTTCCACCATGTTTGAAAGCTTCCTGAGGCCTCCCCAGAAGCAGGAGTCACTATACTCCCTGTACAGCCTGCAGAATCATGAACCAATTAAACTTTTCTTCATAAATTACTCAGTCTCAAGTATTTCTTTATAGCAGTGTGAGAACAGACTAATGCAGGTGTCCAGGTTAAATATTATTTCTGGGTATTTGTGTGAGGGTATTTCCAGGCAATATTAACATTTAAATGAGTGGATTTAGTGTAGCAGAATGTCTTTCCCAATGTGGTTTGGCATAATCCAAACTGCTGAGGGTCTGAATAGAGGAAAAGGCAGAGGAAAGAGAAATTCATCCCCTTTTGCTTCCTGGCTGACTGGTGAACTGTGACATTGGTCTTCTCCTTCCTTTGAATTAAGATTTATACCAGGGACCTTTTGAGTTCTCAGGCCTTTGGTCCTGGACTAGAACTACATAATTGGCGTTCCTGGGCCTCTAGATTGCAGAGGGGTAGATGGGTGACTTCTCAGTCTTCACAATCTTTCTCATAATAAACATCTTTATGTGTATATGTGTGTGTGTGTGTGTGTGTATGCATGTGTGCATCTGTGTGTCTCCTATTGATGCTTTTTCCCTGGAGAAGCTAGACGAAATACACACATCACAAATTTTTAATTTTTTTTTTTAATTTTGCATGCCTTTTCATTAAGTACATGTTTGATATTTAAGAATGAGTGTAAATATTTGGGAAATTATTTGTTTTGGAAAAATTATATGGTGAATTTAATTGAAAGATGCTGATTATTTGATCATGGACAAACACATTTAGCTTTGGAAATAATTTTATACATAGTTGCATGTTCAGCTTCAGTATAACTGATTAATTATCCAGTTTGTTTTTTAATTATTTTCTTTAGAAATTACTATTATTAATATAATTCTGAAAGAAATTTGTTAAAATATCTAACTGTTATTATAATTTATTAACATTCCATGTCTTCATTATTTCTGTTCATGCATTCAGCTTCTACATAGTTTTGTGCATACATGATGAGATGTGTACCTTCTTTGTGAATTATTGTACCTTTTATCATCTTATAATATCTGTCTTGGCAATATTCTTTATTTGCATTCTTTCTTTAGCATTTCATTTTATTAGATTTCTTGTAAATAATGTGTAACTGGGTGTTTTAAAAATTGATTTGGCATAATTTTTAATTTTTAAAGGTATGTAGTAATGAGCACTGAAGTAAACCATATGTAACATTGTCTTGTCTTTATTCTATTTTAGATGTATTTACTTTATGCTATTCTTTTTTCCAATTATTGCCAATTTGATCAGCATACTATTCTTCTTATTTAATCTTTATATTTACTGGTAATTTCTCTTGTACCTTTTTTGCATATTATATAATCTTTTTTACCAATGATCATAATGAAATATGTTTATATGTTATTATATATATATCTAAAGATATATTATGTCCTCCTCTATCTTTTTTCTTCCTACCATATTCAAAATCACCACATTAAATGATCTATTTAAAATGTTTTTTTAACATTTATTTTCCAAAGAAATGTTTAACTGTTCTTTCTCTTTCTTCTACTTCCATATTTCAAAACTCTAAGGTTTTACTAACTAATATATGCAACATTTAGCTCTAAGTCTTGATTAGCATTCACATTAAGATATGTGTCCTCTTTTCCTAATGGTTTTATTATCAATAATTACTTAATTCATTTTTTTCTAGCCCTGTCGCATTTAAAGTATCTCTATTGTTTTGAACCGAATGTTTGTGACCTTCACCCACATTCATATCTTGAAGCCCTACCCCCCAGTGTGGTCATATTTGGAGATGGAGCCTCTAAGAAACTGGTTAAGGTTAAGTGAGGTCATAAAAGTGGGGTTCTGATTTCATAGATTAGTGTCCTTATAGTAAGAGACATCAGAACTCTCTCCCTGACTTCTCTCTCTATACTCACATACTGAGTAAAGCCATGTGATGACACATGACATAGCTAGAAGGCTCACATTTGTAAGCCAGAGAGAGAGAGAGAGTGAGAGAGAGAGAGTTCTTACCAGAAACTGGCCCTCTCATATCTTGATTTGGAACTTCTGGTCTCTAGAATTTTGAGAAAATAAATTTATCTTGTTTAAGCTACCCAGTGTATGGTATTTTGTTATGACAGCCCAAGGGAAATAACACATCTAATGTTCCCAGTTCTGTTACAAAAACAAAAACAAAAAACAGAAGGAAAAATTCTCTGCTCTCATGGAGTGATGTTCAGTGTCACAATGTAAGTGCTAATAAAAAGGTCAGGCTTATTCCTTTTTGCAGATGTTTGACTAACTCCTTCTGGTAGAGTGAAATTTGAAGAGATCTTAGGAAAGTGGAGGGATCACCATGCATGGTGGCTCACATCTGTAATCACAGCACTTTGGGAGGCCAAGGTGAGCGGATCACCTGAGGTCAGGAGTTTGAGACCAGCCTGGTCAACATGGTAAAACCCCACCTCTATTAAAAACATAAAAAGTTAACCTGTAGTGGTGGCGTGCACCTGTAGTCCCAGCTACTTGGGAGGCTGAGGCAGGAGAATTGCTAGAACCCAGGAGGCGGAGGCTGCAGTGAGCCGAGATCATGCCACTGTACTCCAGCCTGGGTGACAGAGACGTCATCTCAAAAAACAAACAACAACAACAAAACAGGAAAGTGGAGAGATCAATCATGCATTTCCTGGATAGATAGTGATATAGGGATAGAGAACAAGTGCAAAGACTGTGAGACAGGAGAAACATTGGCCTAGGCTGGACACCAGCAGAAAACGGTAGGTGAAGATGGTGGTAAGTTGAGATCAGAGAGAAGGTTCAGGACCAGAGCAAGGAACCAATTTGAAGACCTTAAAATTTGTACTTTATTCTGAATGAAATGGTAAGAAAATGGGTGGTTTTGAGTGGAGCATTGACATTGTTTCATTTGTAATTTCTAAGATCTCTAACTGTTGTATGGAGACTATCAAGACAGAACTCAAAGGAAAGAGATATAGAATTTTTTCTGTATATTTTTAATAAATATATTTCCCCAAATCATATACTGGTAAAATGATACTTTACACTTTGCATTGCATTGCTGTATAGTGTTTTATCTAACAAAGAATTACTAGCTAGACACAGAATTATTGGCATTTTATCTTATCTTTCTCTTATCTCTTAATTTAAGATGTTCAATTCTTTTCAAATTTCCATTTGTGATGGCTAATTTTATATGTCACTTGGTTAAGGTAACCCAGATACCTGGTAAAACATTATTTCTCAGTGAGTCCATGAGGGTCTTTGTGGAAGAAATTAGCATTTAAATCAGTAAACAATAAAGAAAAGCTGCTCTCACCAATGTGAGTCACAGGGAGGCATCATTCAATCTGTTGAGCAGATGGACAGAAGGGTGACATTCTCTCCCTCTTGTTGAGCTGAGACACCTATTTTCTACTATGTTTGAAAGTCCCAACTCCATGACTTACAGCAGTGTGTGTAGGGGAGCCTGACATTGCTTCAAGTCCCAATTTTTAGTGGGCTCTTCAGCTGGATCTAGAGAAAAAATTGACACCAAGCAGATAAATAAGAGAAAATTACACAAATGTTATTGGTTTTACATGTACACGTGGATCTTCACAAGAGAGTAAAATCCAAAGAAGTTGCCATAGCAAGATACTTTTATAGCATTTTAGACAAAGAATAATACATTTGATAAGAAATGATACAACAAAGAAAACCTGTTTAGGGTGGTAAAATTTTCTAGGGGGGCCATTAGGAGACATATTTGGGTGGGCAGAGGTTAAATAGGTGGAAGATAAAGGTTACTTCATTAACTATGCTTATTCCAGTACATTGCAGCTTTTGATTCCAAGTCTCTGGTGATAAGGGCAATTTTCTTACTATAGTATGGAACGGGTACTCTTCCTAGAGAAATCTTTATTACTTGCTGCATGCAGGAAGAGACAAGTCAACTTACCTTTCTGAAACTACAATTTCTCCAATGTTTTCAACTTGGAATATACACGAATCTGACACAATTTGGGCTGGCCACATCATCACGCTTTCAAGTACCTCCCCCTACTCTCCTGGTTCTCTGATTCTCAGCTCTTCAGCCTTCAACTAAGAGTTATTGGACTGGCTCCCCTGGTTCTCAAGACTGCAAATTAAAGCTGAATTACACCACCAGTTTTCCTGGTTCTCCAGATTCCAGATGGCAGATTATAGGACTTCCTGGTCTCCATGATCACATATGCCAACTCCCATAATAAACTTCCTTATATCTCCTCCGCACATGTACTATATATAATCTCCATACACACACACACACACACACACACACACACACATGCGTACACCTTTGGTTCTGTTTCTCTGGAGAAGCCGGACTAATACACCATTGTTACTAATAAAGTCAACCTGCATACATAGAACTACCTTTAAGACAATATTTTCCTCCAATATTAGAGCTTGCTTTTACCTTAATTTCTGAAATACTTTTTATTAGCATGTAAATTTTTCTGCCTCAGCTCTTCAAAATGCTTGTGTTTTCCTTTCCTTCAGGATTTTTATGGCTTTGATATATACATTCCTCTTTAATCTAGATCAGGGTTGATAATCTACAGGTCAGAGGTTAAATCTGATCCCCTATTTATTTAGGTAAATATAGTTTTATTGGAATGTAACCATGCCTATTTACTTCTGTATTTCTGTGATTATTTACCTAAGAGGTGAATGGTCACAACAGAAACCATATGGGCAACAAAGACTGAAGTGTTTGCTATCTGATTCTCTACAGAAAAAAGTGTTGCTGATCATTGATCTAAATCACTAATTAAATGTTGTATCCTTCTTCTTCTTTATTATAAATAATTATTCTTAGAAAATAGATTGCTAATTGCCTTGAACACTCTTAAGATTTTAATTTAATGTTGTTGCTATTTTTTTTTATCTCATTCTATTTCATCAGAATCAAGTATTTCTTTCTGGGAGACCCATTTATACTTTCTCTCTCAATAGGCTAGCTGTATTAGTTTGTTCTTGCACTGCTATTAAAAAAAAAAAAAAAAAAAACTCAGACTAGGTAATTTATAAAAAACAAAGAGAGGTTTAGTTGACTCGCAGTTCTGCAGGCTGCACAGAAAGCATAGCTTGGGAAACCTCAGGAAACTTACAATCAGAAGGTAATGGGTAAGCATCCACATCTAACATGGCTGGAGCAGGAGAGAGAGAGAGAGAGAGAGAGAGAGAGAACGGAGGTACGTACTACATACTTTTAAACAATTATATTTCATAAAAACTCACTCGTGCCACAACAACACCAAGGGGATGGTGTAAAATCATGAGAAATCATGCCAATGATCCAGTCACTTCCCACCAGGCTCTACCTCCAACACTGGAGATTACAATTCAACATAAGATTTGGGAGGAGAAACAGGTAAAAACTATATCATTCTGCCCCTGGTCCCTACCAAATCTAATGTCCTTCTCACATTGCAAAACCCAATCATCCCTTCCCAACAGTTCCCAAGGTTTTAACTCATTTCATTATTAATCCAAAAGTCCAAAGTCCAAAATCTCAACTGAGACAAGCTTAGTCTCTTCCACCTATGAGCCTATAAAACAAAATAAGAAGAATAATAATTATTATTAATAATAATAACATACAAGTTAGTTACTTCCAAGATACAATGGGGATATAGGCATTGGGTAAGCATTCTGTTTCCAAATGCAAGAAATTGGCCTAAAGGAAGGGGCTATAGGCCCCATGCAAGTCCAAAACCCAGCAGGAAAATCACTAAACCCTAAAGCTTAAAAATAATCTCTGTCGACTCCATGTCTCACATCCAGGGAACACTGATGCAATGAGTGGATTCCCAAGGACTTGGGCAGTGCTGCCTCTGTGGTTTTGCAAGGTTCAGCCCCTGCAACTGCTCTCAAGGACTGCTATTGAGTTCCTGTGGTTTTTCCAGGTACAGGATGCAAGTTGCCAGTGGATATACTATTCTGGGTTTGGAGAACAGTGGCCCTCTTCTCATAGCTCCAATAGGTAGTGCCCCTGTGAGGACTCTATATGGGATCTCCAACCCACATTTTCACCTCTGCACTTCCCTAGTAGAGGTTCTCCATGATGGCTCCCCTGCAGCAGACTTCTCAGGTATTTATTTACAGCAGTGTGAGAATTAACTAATATAGCTAGCCTGCTAAGAGATAAGTTATAAGTGGATCTCCAAGAAAGAAATAAAGTCTAGATATCCAGACTCTTCTATACATGCTCTGAAATCGAGGTGATGTCTCCCAAATTCAACTCTTATACTCTGTGCACCTTCAGGCTTACCACCAGTGAAAGCCACCAATGCTTACTGTTTGCACCTTCTGAAGCAGCATTCTGAGCTGTACTTGGTCCCCTTTTAGCCATGGCTGGAGATAGAGCAACCAGAATGCTGAGTGCCATGTCTTGAGGCTGCACAGAGTAGCAGGTCCCTGAACCTGGCCCAAGTCACAATTCTTTACTCCTAGGCCTCCAAGCCTATGATGGGAGGAACTGCTGCAGAGGTCTTGAAATGCCTCTCAGGTCTTTTTCCCATTTTCTTGTCTGTTAGCAACTGGTTACTCTTTTTTTTTTTTTTTTTTTTTTTTTTGAGACAATCTCGCTCTGTCACCCAGGCTGGAGTGTAGTGGCATGATCTTGGCTCACTACAAACTCCGCCTCCCTAGTTAATGCCATTCTCCTGCCTCAGCCTCCCGAGTAGCTGGGACTACAGGCGCCCGCCACCACGCCCAGCTAATTTTTTGTATTTTTAGTAGAGATGGGGTTTCACTGTGTTAGCCAGGATGGTCTCGCTCTCCTGACCTCGTGATCCACTCACCTCAGCCTCCCAAAGTGCTGGGATTACCAGCATGAGCCACCACGCCCGGCCAACTGGCCCCTCTTTACTTAAGCAAATTTCTACAGCCTGCTTGATTTACTCCCCTGAAAATTAGTTTTTCTTTTCCATCACATGGCCAGGTAAATTTTTCAAACTTTTATATTTTGGTTTCCTTTTAAATATAAGTTCCAGTTTCAGGTAATTTCTTTTCTCATGCACACGAGACAGACTTTTACAAGCAGCCAGGCCACATCTTGAGTCCTTTGCTGCTTAGAGATTTCTTCTGCCAGATACCCTAAATCATCTCTTTCAAGTTCAAAGTTCCACAGATTGCCTATAGCAGGGTGACAATGCCACCAATTTTTTATTTTTGCTAAAGCATAACAAGAGTGACTTTTACTCCAAGTTTTAATGAGTTCCTCATTTCTCTCTGTGACCCGCTCAACCTGGATTCACTGTCTGTTTCACTATCAGTATTTTGGTCGCAACCATTCAACAAGTCTTTAGGAAGTTCCAAATTTCCCACACCTTTCTGTCTTCTTCTGACCCCTCCAAACTGTTTCAACCTGTGCCCATTATCCAGTTCCAAAGGTACTTCCACATTTTCAGGTATCTTTATACCTGAGTGGGGCAATGCCCCACTCCCAGTATCAATTTTCTGTATTAGTCTGTTCTCACATTGCTAGAGAAAAATAACTGAGACTGGGTCATTTGTAAAGAAAAGAGGTTTAATTGGCTCATGGTTCTGCAGGCTGTACAGGAAGCATGGCTGGGAGGCCTTGGGAAACTTACAATCACCAGAGAAGTTGAAAGGGATGCAGGCATGTATTACATATATGGAGTAGGGGGAGAGAGAGAGCAGGATGGTGCTACACACTTTTAAACAACCAGATGTTGTGATAACTCACTCTTGCCATAACAACACCAAGGCGGATGATGTTGAAATATGAGGCACTGCCCAATGATGTAATCATCTCTCACGAGGACCTACCTTCGACACCAGAGATTACAATTCAATATGAGATTTGGGTTGGGACACAGATCCTAACAATATCACTAGCCCTCCTATATGTCTTACATTTTTCTTTGCCTACCCTTGATCCTCATCAACCCTGAGGCTCTAGGTAAGCTGGCTAGGTAACCTAACTAGCAAAGAACTTTCAAGCATAGGAGGATGTTGCAGGCAGCTTCTGTTGATAAGCTGAATAGTGTGTTAGGCTGCTGGCCTTGCCATAACAGAATACCTGAGACTGGGTAATTTATAAAGAAAAGAGATTTTATTCACTCACATTTCTGTAGGCTGTACAGCAAGCCTGATGCTGGCATCTGCTTGGCTTCTGGGGAGGCCGAGGGAGCTTTTACTCATGGCAGAAGGTGAAGTGGGAGTAAGGGTTGCGTATAGGCCACATGCTTTTAAACAACCAGATATCATGAGAAGCACTCACTAGCTTGAGGACAGCACCAAGCCATGAGTGATCCATCCCATCACCCAAAACACTTTCCCACCAGTCCCTACCTCTAACATTGAGTATTATTAGGTTGGTGCAAAAATAATTGTGATTTTTGTCATTACTTTTCATGGCAAAAACCTCAACAAATTTTCAACATGAAATGTGAGCAGGAAAAATATACAAACCATATCAGATAATCAGACAAAAGTGGAGAATTTCTAACCTGATTTAGGATAGGCAGAGAATTACTAACAGGGTGCAGGATCTACGAACTCAAGATTTGTTGCAGGAAGAGCATGACTTTCCAAATGTCATAAGAATTCATCATCTAATTCATGAGTATAGTGTTGATTGCAACTCCTTTCCCCTTTCCTTCTGTAATTTTTGAACTTCCTTTGAAAATCTGAAATGCAGAGGTCGTGGTTATAAAGTAGAGCATACTCACAGGGCTTTGCAGTTTACTCTCTAGTTATAAGTAGTCAAATCACTCCTAAATGTGTCACTGAAAAGTATAAGACTGGCAAAATACAAGGCAAATAGTAGCACACATTTTAAATTAAAATAGGTTTGGGCAGGTTTTGTAAACTGCAAAAAAATTGCATTGAAGCACGAGTGGGATATCGTTTTTAAATAATTAGAGAGAGCTGAAAAATTGAAATGGGAGAGGTGATTCCAGCAAGATAGCTGCCCCATTGTCATGCCCATCTTCTTAACTTCCATCTCTAAGTCAACTACTGAATACCTGTCTCAGTAGAGCAGCTACTAGGAGCAGGTGAAACCAAAGAGTTGATCCATATTCTTTGAGTATTTGGGTTTTTTGATAGAGAGAGTGAGTTCAGGCCTTCATTTTCTTTGTCAGGAATGAGGAACTGGGCCAGAAATCCTTGGTAGAGTGCTCAGAATTCCACAAAAAGCGCACTCAACCTAAAGAGATCCATGGACCCCAGACAATAATCTGTAGGTGTGGTTGTATGACAACATGCTCATGATTTCCAGGGACACAAAACATTTCCAGGAGACCGTTAAACCCATGGTTCAAATTCTGTCCTAACCCTTAGTTTGGAATAGCCTTATGCTATTGCATTTAAAGAGGTTTAATTGCAATTACACCTCTCTTGTAAAGCCTTATGTTTTATACAAATATACATTAAAAACATAAGAATAGATGATAGAAGAATAGATGCATGCTAAATATCAGAATCCAAAGACTAAAAGAATATACAACCATAAACTAGAGATCTAGAGAGGCCACATGGGACAGAGATATTTAGCATCATATATCAGTGTCCTGTGATAAGTCCTGTGGTAATGGTTTCTTTAGGTGTTATCAGAGTATTGACTTAGGGACTAGATCAGTCAGTAACTTTGCTGAAAAAAATCCAGTGGGTTCTTTCATCTACTTAATTTCCTTTGCCTGGGATTGAAAACCATGATAAATTCTCAACTACACAATGCCTATTTTTCTAATAAAATATAACTTAAAATTGTGACTATCTATTATCAGAGAATACAAATGTGTTTTTGTCTATTTCTCTTTTAACTTCATCTTTTTTTTTTTTTAATTTATTTATTATTATTATACTTTAAGTTGTAGGGTACATGTGCATAACATGCAGGTTTGTTACATATGTATACTTGTGCCATGTTGGTCTGCTGCACCCATCAACTCATCATTTACATCACGTATAACTCCCAATGCAATCCCTCCCCCCTCCCCCCTCCCCATGATAGGCCCCGGTGTGTGATGTTCCCCTTCCTGAGTCCAAGTGATCTCATTGTTCAGTTCCCACCTATGAGTGAGAACATGCGGTGTTTGGTTTTCTGTTCTTGTGATAGTTTGCTAAGAATGATGGTTTCCAGCTGCATCCATGTCCCTACAAAGGACGCAAACTCATCCTTTTTTATGGCTGCATAGTATTCCATGGTGTATATGTGCCACATTTTCTTAATCCAATCTGTCACTGATGGACATTTGGGTTGATTCCAAGTCTTTGCTATTGTGAATAGTGCTGCAATAAACATACGTGTGCATGTGTCTTTATAGCAGCATAATTTATAATCCTTTGGGTATATCCTCAGTAATGGGATGGCTGGGTCATATGGTACATCTAGTTCTAGATCCTTGAGGAATCGCCATACTGTTTTCCATAATGGTTGAACTAGTTTACAATCCCACCAACAGTGTAAAAGTGTTCCTATTTCTCCACATCCTCTCCAGCACCTGTTGTTTCCTGACTTTTTAATGATCGCCATTCTAACTGGTGTGAGATGGTATCTCATTGTGGTTTTGATTTGCATTTCTCTGATGGCCAGTGATGATGAGCATTTTTTCATATGGCTGTTGGCTGTATGAATGTCTTCTTTTGAGAAATGTCTGTTCATATCCTTTGCCCACTTTTTGATGGGGTTGTTTGTTTTTTTCTTGTAAATTTGTTTGAGTTCTTTGTAGGTTCTGGATATTAGCCCTTTGTCAGATGAGTAGATTGCAAAAATTTTCTCCCATTCTGTAGGTTGCCTGTTCACTCTGATGGTAGTTTCTTTTGCTGTGCAGAAGCTCTTTAGTTTAATTAGATCCCATTTGTCAATTTTAGCTTTTGCTGCCATTGCTTTTGGTGTTTTAGACATGAAGTCTTTGCCCATGCCTATGTCCTGAATGGTACTACCTAGGTTTTCCTCTAGGATTTTTATGGTATTAGGTCTAACATTTAAGTCTCTAATCCATCTTGAATTAATTTTCGTATAAGGAGTAAGGAAAGGATCCAGTTTCAGCTTTCTACTGATGGCTAG
The DNA here is from genome assembly GCF_008728515.1 of Papio anubis. Classification (NCBI taxonomy): domain Eukaryota; kingdom Metazoa; phylum Chordata; class Mammalia; order Primates; family Cercopithecidae; genus Papio; species Papio anubis. The sequence continues at coordinate 18,489,155 of NC_044980.1, read as the reverse complement.
CCAATTTTCCCAGCACCATTTATTAAATAGGGAATCCTTTCCCCATTTCTTGTTTTTCTCAGGTTTGTCAAAGATCAGATGGCTGTAGATGTGTGGTATTATTTCTGAGGACTCTGTTCTGTTCCATTGGTCTGTATCTCTGTTTTGGTACCAGTACCATGCTGTTTTGGTTACTGTAGCCTTGTAGTATAGTTTGAGGTCAGGTAGCGTGATGCCTCCAGCTTTGTTCTTTTGACTTAGGATTGTCTTGGAGATGCGGGCTCTTTTTTGGTTCCATATGAACTTTAAAGCAGTTTTTTCCAATTCTGTGAAGAAACTCATTGGTAGCTTGATGGGGATGGCATTGAATCTATAAATTACCTTGGGCAGTATGGCCATTTTCACGATATTGATTCTTCCTATCCATGAGCATGGTATGTTCTTCCATTTGTTTGTGTCCTCTTTTATTTCACTGAGCAGTGGTTTGTAGTTCTCCTTGAAGAGGTCCTTTACATCCCTTGTAAGTTGGATTCCTAGGTATTTTATTCTCTTTGAAGCAATTGTGAATGGAAGTTCATTCATGATTTGGCTCTGTGTTTGTCTGTTATTGGTGTATAAGAATGCTTGTGATTTTTGCACATTAATTTTGTATCCTGAGACTTTGCTGAAGTTGCTTATCAGCTGAAGGAGATTTTGGGCTGAGACAATGGGGTTTTCTAAATATACAATCATGTCATCTGCAAACAGGGACAATTTGACTTCTTCTTTTCCTAACTGAATACCCCTGATTTCTTTCTCTTGCCTAATTGCCCTAGCCAGAACTTCCAACACTATGTTGAATAGGAGTGGTGAGAGAGGGCATCCCTGTCTTGTGCCAGTTTTCAAAGGGAATTTTTCCAGTTTTTGCCCATTCAGTATGATATTGGCTGTGGGTTTGTCATAAATAGCTCTTATTAGCTCTTATTATTTTGAGGTACGTTCCATCAATACCGAATTTATTGAGCGTTTTTAGCATGAAGGGCTGTTGAATTTTGTCAAAAGCCTTTTCTGCATCTATTGAGATAATCATGTGGTTCTTGTCTTTGGTTCTGTTTATATGCTGGATTATGTTTATTGATTTGCGAATGTTGAACCAGCCTTGCATCCCAGGGATGAAGCCCACTTGATCATGGTGGATAAGCTTTTTGATGTGTTGTTGAATCCGGTTTGCCAGTATTTTATTGAGGATTTTTGCATCGATGTTCATCAGGGATATTGGTCTAAAATTCTCTTTTTTTGTTGTGTCTCTGCCAGGCTTTGGTATCAGGATGATGTTGGCCTCATAAAATGAGTTAGGGAGGATTCCCTCTTTTTCTATTGATTGGAATAGTTTCAGAAGGAATGGTACCAACTCCTCCTTATACCTCTGGTAGAATTCAGCTGTGAATCCATCTGGTCCTGGACTTTTTTTGGTTGGTAGGCTATTAATTATTGCCTCAATTTCAGAGCCTACTATTGGTCTATTCAGGGATTCAACTTCTTCCTGGTTTAGTCTTGGAAGAGTGTAAGTGTCCAGGAAATTATCCATTTCTTCTAGGTTTTCCAGTTTATTTGCGTAGAGGTGTTTATAGTATTCTCTGATGGTAGTTTGTATTTCTGTGGGGTCGGTGGTGATATCCCCTTTATCATTTTTAATTGCGTCGATTTGATTCTTCTCTCTTTTCTTCTTTATTAGTCTTGCTAGTGGTCTGTCAATTTTGTTGATCTTTTCAAAAAACCAACTCCTGGATTCATTGATTTTTTGGAGGGTTTTTTGTGTCTCTATCTCCTTCAGTTCTGCTCTGATCTTAGTTATTTCTTGCCTTCTGCTAGCTTTGGAATGTGTTTGCTCTTGCTTCTCTAGTTCTTTTAATTGCGATGTTAGAGTGTCAATTTTTGATTTTTCCTGCTTTCTCTTGTGGGCATTTAGTGCTATAAATTTCCCTCTACACACTGCTTTAAATGTGCCCCAGAGATTCTGGTATGTTGTATCTTTGTTCTCATTGGTTTCAAAGAACATCTTTATTTCTGCCTTCATTTCGTTATGTACCCAGTAGTCATTCAGGAGCAGGTTGTTCAGTTTCCATGTAGTTGAGCGGTTTTGATTGAGTTTCTTAGTCCTGAGTTCTAGTTTGATTGCACTGTTGTCTGAGAGACAGTTTGTTATAATTTCTGTTCTTGTACATTTGCTGAGGAGTGCTTTACTTCCAATTATATGGTCAATTTTGGAGTAAGTACGATGTGGTGCTGAGAAGAATGTATATTCTGTTGATTTGGGGTGGAGAGTTCTATAGATGTCTATTAGGTCTGCTTGCTGCAGAGATGAGTTCAATTCCTGGACATCCTTGTTAACTTTCTGTCTCGTTGATCTGTCTAATGTTGACAGTGGAGTGTTGAAGTCTCCCATTATTATTGTATGGGAGTCTAAGTCTCTTTGTAAGTCTCTAAGGACTTGCTTTATGAATCTGGGTGCTCCTGTATTGGGTGCATATATATTTAGGATAGTTAGCTCTTCCTGTTGAATTGATCCCTTGACCATTATGTAATGGCCTTCTTTGTCTCTTTTGATCTTTGATGGTTTAAAGTCTGTTTTATCAGAGACTAGGATTGCAACCCCTGCTTTTTTTTGTTCTCCATTTGCTTGGTAAATCTTCCTCCATCCCTTTATTTTGAGCCTATGTATGTCTCTGCATGTGAGATGGGTCTCCTGAATACAGCAGACTGATGGGTCTTGACTCTTTATCCAGTTTGCCAGTCTGTGTCTTTTAATTGGAGCATTTAGTCCATTTACATTTAAGGTTAAGATTGTTATGGGTGAACTTGATCCTGCCATTATGATATTAACTGGTTATTTTGCTCGTTAGTTGATGCAGTTTCTTCCTAGCCTCGATGGTCTTTACATTTTGGCATGTTTTTGCAATGGCTGGTACCGGTTGTTCCTTTCCATGTTGAGTGCTTCCTTCAGGGTCTCTTGTAAGGCAGGCTTGGTGGTCACAAAATCTCTAAGCATTTGCTTATCTGTAAAGGATTTTATTTCTCCTTCACTTATGAAACTTAGTTTGGCTGGATATGAAATTCTGGGTTTAAAATTCTTTTCTTTAAGAATGTTGAATATTGGCCCCCACTCTCTTCTGGCTTGGAGAGTTTCTGCCGAGAGATCTGCTGTGAGTCTGATGGGCTTCCCTTTGTGGGTAACCCGACCTTTCTCTCTGGCTGCCCTTAAGATTTTTTCCTTCATTTCAACTTTGGTGAATCTGGCAATTATGTGTCTTGGAGTTGCTCTTCTCGAGGAGTATCTTTGTGGCGTTCTCTGTATTTCCTGGATTTGAATGTTGGCCTGCCCTACTAGGTTGGGGAAGTTCTCCTGGATGATATCCTGAAGAGTGTTTTCCAACTTGGTTCCATTTTCCCCCTCACTTTCAGGCACCCCAATCAGACGGAGATTTGGTCTTTTTACATAATCCCATACTTCTTGCAGGCTTTGTTCATTTCTTTTTCTTCTTTTTTCTTTTGGTTTCTCTTCTCGCTTCATTTCATTCATTTGATCCTCAATCGCTGATACTCTTTCTTCCAGTTGATCGAGTCGGTTACTGAAGCTTGTGCATTTGTCACGTATTTCTCGTGTCATGGTTTTCATCTCTTTCATTTCGTTTATGACCTTCTCTGCATTAATTAGTCTAGCCGTCAATTCTTCCACTTTTTTTTCAAGATTTTTAGTTTCTTTGCGCTGGGTACGTAATTCCTCCTTTAGCTCTGAGAAATTTGATGGACTGAAGCCTTCTTCTCTCATCTCGTCAAAGTCATTCTCCGTCCAGCTTTCATCCGTTGCTGGCGATGAGCTGCGCTCCTTTGCCGGGGGAGATGTGCTCTTAGTTTTTGAATTTCCAGCTTTTCTGCCCTGCTTTTTCCCCATCTTTGTGGTTTTATCTGCCTCTGGTCTTTGATGATGGTGATGTACTGATGGGGTTTTGGTGTAGGTGTCCTTCCTGTTTGATAGTTTTCCTTCTAACAGTCAGGACCCTCAGCTGTAGGTCTGTTGGAGATTGCTTGAGGTCCACTCCAGACCCTGTTTGCCTGGGTATCAGCAGTAGACGCTGCAGAAGATAGAATATTTCTGAACAGCGAGTGCACCTGTCTGATTCTTGCTTTGGAAGCTTCCTCTCAGGGGTGTACTCCACCCTGTGAGGTGTGGGGTGTCAGACTGCCCCTAGTGGGGGATGTCTCCCAGTTAGGCTACTCAGGGGTCAGGGCCCCACTTGAGCAGGCAGTCTGTCCGTTCTCAGATCTCAGCCTCAGTGTTGGGAGATCCACTGCTCTCTTCAAAGCTGTCAGACAGAGTCGTTTGCGTCTGCAGAGGTTTCTGCTGCTTTGTTGTTGTTGTTGTTGTTGTTGTGTAGCTGTGCCCTGTCCCCAGAGGTGGAGTCTACAGAGACAGGCAGGTTTCCTTGAGCTGCTGTGAGCTCCACCCAGTTGGAGCTTCCCAGCAGCTTTGTTTACCTACTTAAGCCTCAGCAATGGCGGGCGCCCCTCCCCCAGCCTCGCTGCTGCCTTGCCGGTAGATCACAGACTGCTGTGCTAGCAATGAGGGAGGCTCCGTGGGCGTGGGACCCTCCCGGCCAGGTGTGGGATATGATCTCCTGGTGTGCCTGTTTGCTTAAAGCGCAATATTGGGGTGGGAGTTACCCGATTTTCCAGGTGTTGTGTGTCTCAGTTCCCCTGGCTAGGAAAAGGGATTCCCTTCCCCCTTGCGCTTCCCAGGTGAGGCGATGCCTCGCCCTGCTTCAGCTCTCGCTGGTCGGGCTGCAGCAGCTGACCAGCACCGATTGTCCGGCACTCCCCAGTGAGATGAACCCAGTACCTCAGTTGAAAATGCAGAAATCACCGGTCTTCTGTGTCGCTGGCGCTGGGAGTTGGAGACTGGAGCTGTTCCTATTCGGCCATCTTGCTCCGCCCCCCTTGACTTCATCTTAATGGGAAATTCTTTGAGGAATCACACCCTAAACATTTATTGTAACCTTAGAAAACATAACAGATCAAAATGTCAATTATAATTAACTAAACTACATATAAGCCACTTTGAACAAAAGATGTAATAAGGTTATATTTGGTTGTGTTAGAAAAACTCTGAGCAAAAATAAAAATGAAATTTCGATGCCTGTTCTGGGAAGTCAGAATTTAATTTAATATTTTGTTAGTGATGTCGGATAATACTTACCTTTTTAATGAAATTATTTATCATGACTTTATTTGTACAAACTAAAAAACATGATGGGATTATTGTGATATAAATTTTTTTCTGCCTAGAAGAAATGAGTCAGTGAATATATTAGATCAAAAGAAGAAGTTTAAAAAATAGAATTTATAAAGAGTGGAAAAAAGAGGGACATTGTTTCCATAAACTAGAGAATAGCATACTCTTCTTAATGTTGTAAAGTTCTTAGTGGATTTAAAAATAAAGTGAAAACTAAACCTTGTTGGCTTCATAGCCTGGAGTGAAAACACACCAAGACTTAAATATTAACATTTGGTGCCATTTCTTGTTCTAGTAATGTTATGATGAGACTGACTTTCATTAATTTGTCTTCACACACTTCAGTTTCACAGTATTAACTGCAGACAAATGGACTAAAATAAGCTAAATATTTTGTACATCTTATTCTACTTTGCAATGATTTATTTCCCTAATAAAAAGCAACCAGTATTCTCTATTTTGAACAAGTATGATATAAATAATATAAAGTATTTTAAAAATGAAAAGAAAAGAAGCCAACATATTATATATAGGAAATGACTTTGATATCATAGGTCTAAGATCTAAGAAGCTAAAGTTCATTTCAATCTACACTTGGGTGAATTGGCTTAAGAACCCTGAAGGTAAAACAAAAACTTATTATTGGTAGAAAATAGAATTGGCTGCACTATTTCATTTTAGTGAGAGTTTGCTAGACATGATAAACTCTACAACATAAAAAATTGTGCCATCTTCATTATCAAGACTGCGGTTTTGCTTATTGTTTAAAACTGAACAAACAGAATTATGCATTCCTTCAATTGAATAAAGTTCTGCTATAACATCAGTATTAAATGTCGATTTTGATCTTAGAAAGTTTTACATTGCATGCATTTTGCATTGTTGCACATAATATAAGCAAAATAGGAGTAACATGTTTGCCAGTTTGTGTCAGTTGACATTCATATTTTAATTAGTATTTTTCTTCTAACATTTACTATATCATAATTATAATATGTTCACATAAACAACCTAAATGCAAGTATATTTATTTGTGTTGCTACCATAACAAATTACCACTAATTTAGCAGCTTAAAATGAAACATACATTATCTCCTAGTTCTGACATAGTATCATAAAAGTAGGGTACTGACAGAGCTGCATTCTTTTCTTAAGTATCTATGGGAGAATCTATTTTCTTGCTCCTTCAAACTGTTGGTAGAATATAGTTTCTGCAAGTTGTAGACTCAAGTTCTCTTTTCCCTGATGGCTGTTCCAGGTGACCATTATTCCCAGTTCCCAGAGGCCACTCCCTTTCCTTGGCTTGTGCCCCACCCCCTACTTTTTCATCTTCAAGCATGACAATGGTGAGTTGAACGCTTATGCTTTGAATCTCTCCTGCCTTTTTTTCCATACTTCCATTTCTCTTATGAAAACTTCTGCATTCCCACCTTCCCTTTAGGATCCCATCAAATTATTAATATTGGGCCCACCCATGCAATCCAGGGTAATCTTCTGACTCAAAGGAACCTAATTTTACCTACAAAATTCGTTTTGTCATTTAAGACAGGTTCCACGGATTTGGATATGTACATCTGGGGAAGGGGCATTACTCCACCTACCATGAGTTACTCGAAAGGGTTAAGACTTCTTTAGAATCTAGACATTGGAGGGGGAAAAAAGTTGTCTTTCAACAAACAATTTGAGAGAGTTGTTTACTTTCGCAGAGGCTCAATTGGTAGGCTGATGTCCTCTGTTCTTTACCCTGTAAACCAAAAATAAAATACTAAGGCCCTCCTAACCATCTGAATGGACCCCCCCTCTCAGCCATTGGTATTCCAAAGTTAAAGTGAAAAAGTGGTTCAGGCTAAAATGGGAAGGGAGAGTCAGACCACACTAGACCCCTCTCCCTTTTGGAATTCAGGAAAAGCCAACTAGCATTGACATCAACACAGATCTTACTTTGGATAAGAAACACTTACCATCTATTATCTCTGAAGCCTGCTACTTGGAGGCTTCATCTGCATGGCGAGACCCCAGTATCCACAACCTCTTATTATAACCCTCTGCCCCCACTTTGAGTTGTCCCTCCCTTCCAGATCAAACCAATATCAATCTTACATGTATTGATTGATGTCTTATGTCTCCCTAAAATGCATAAAAGCAAGCTGTACCCAGACAACCTTCAGCGCATGTTGTCAGGGCCTCCTAAGGCTATGTTATGGGCACGTCCTTAACCTTAGCAAAATGAACTTTCTAAATTGATTGAGACTGGTCTCACACACTTTTGGGTTCACCACCTCATTGAGGCTTTTGGCGTATCTGGTGGACCTAGTAGACGAGCTTTCCCAGAGCAATTTTTCTCCTTTTTTACAATTTGATTCAAAGATGAGTCATAGACACTGGCTGATGTTCAGGTAGTTTATTCTGGCATGACCTTACAAAGTAATACGCAGGTACAAGCTGGTGACACTTGCCAAACACAGTCAGGGGTCAAATAGCTATCTCAGGGGGACAGTCTCAGTCTTGAGATTATTCTCAGATTCATGGGAGCTGGTCCTTCTTTTTTATTTCTGTACTCAGTCTGGGTCAGTCACCAGGTGCTTCTTTAATAAAGGCAGTTTAAGCTATTCTTGCAAGGGGAAGCTTTATTTTAAGGTTCATGAAAGTTCCATCTGCACTGAGGCAGCCTTGTCTCTAGGGTAACCAGGGCTTTTACATCCTGTTGTCATGGAGACCTGGTAATCCCTGGGCTAGGTTACATCATATTGTTAAGTGATACATGACGTAGGCCCTGCCAGAAGTCTGAGTGCTTCTTTTCATGATCATTAATCCTATTGCCAAGATATGCTCTTGTAGTGAACAACACCTATAATATGGGTTTTAATATATTAAATACTTGTCAATTCCTAGCTCAGCAAGGCAATACAGAGTAAAAGAAAGATTTTTATCATCTTCCTCCATCCTTTCCTTTATTGATTCCTTAATGTTTGTTGCCTCTAGAAAATAGCCTTTTCTTTCCTCTTTTATATGCTAGTAAATATCTCTGTCTAAATGTGTAAATTCCAAAAGATGGTTGATATTGTTTGGCTCTGTGTCCCCACCCAAATCTCATGGCAAATTGTAATTACCAGTGTTGGAGGAGGGACCTAGTGGGAAGTGACTGTGTCATGGGGGTGGACTTCCCCCTTCCTCTTCCCATGATAGAGTTCTCATGAGATCTAGTTGTTTCAAAGAGTGTAGCACCTCTCCACAGCCCTCTCCTACCGGCCATGTAAAGATGTACTTGCTTACCCTTTGCCCTCCACCATTACAGTAAGTTTCCTGAGGATGTCCCAGAAGCAGAAGCCTCTACAGCCTGCAGAACCACCCAGTCTCAGGTATGTCTTTATAGCAGTGTGAGAATGGACTAATACATGGGTTGATCCCTAGTAGATATCCCATAAGTAGGTAAAATTTATATATTTTTAACAGAACAAATATGTTTAACCTCCATCTCCCCACATCTATCTATCTTGTGTATTTGCTGCTTAATTAATGGTGTTTGCCCCAATGACCAAGGCTAACCCCATGGACTATCCTTGACATTTTCTCCTTTGTAACCATCCCCAGTCATTTGTTCAGGTGCCATTCACACTACGAAATAAGTTCTCTCAAATATGCTCATCTTTTATATCAGGCTTTTAATTCTGGTTCTCTAAGTTCTTACTATTGTTCAGTAGCAAAAGTCGGTTCAAAGGATGCTTTTTAATGCTTGAGCTACTTGACCTCTCAGAAGTATTCCACAAGATTTAACACTTTTTCCTTCAAGGACTCATTCTTTGTCTCTGTGGATTAAGATATCTTGTTTCCTTCTTCTATTATCATGTGCCCTTGTGAGGGTTAAATTTTATATACCAACTTTACTAGATCAGTGTCCAGTTGTTTGATCAAACACCAGCCTAGATGTTACTGTAAATATATATATATGTTTATATATAGGTGCAGTTGACATTAACAATTAGTTGACTTCAAGTATAGCAGATTACCCTCCATAATATGTGTGGGCCTCATCCAATTAATTGAAGGCCTTAAGAGCAGAGTCATATTTCCCAAAGGAAAGGAAATTCTCTCTCTAGACTACAATATAGAAATTCTGTCTGAGTTTCTAGCCTTCGAACTGAGGACTGCAACATCCACTCCTATCTGAATCTTCTGCATCCTGGCTGCACTGCAGATTTCAAATTTCCCAAACTCTAGAATCACTTGAACCAATTTCTTAAAGTCTATGTCTCTTTCTTTCTGTGTGTGAGTATACATAATATATATATGAACTAATAGATTATATTTCATTAATAAAAATAATAGGAGATGTAATAAGATTTAATCTCATGATGGTGATAACAGAAAAATTATCTTCTATTATTTCTGTTTTCATAGTGAATCTTTAAAGATATCTATTCCTTATGCCTCCATATTTAAGGATTGAAGTATTTTGGACTTCAGAGTTTTGTCTGAGGCCCCGTATCCTTGTAATTTTCCGTATTTTTAATAAAATAACTACCATTTTAAAATTTTATATCTAGGTATCATTCTTCTGAACTCATATTTTAACATATCTCAACTTGTCTATCTCACACTCAGCATATTCCAGCCTGAGCTCAACATCCCTCTTGTATCTATGCCTCCATGATTAGTTCTGCTCCTCTTCCAATACTCAACCCAGAAAGAGAAAAATCAAACTTTAATCCTTTTCAGTTTTAATCAGTCATGAATTTACCTTCCTGTTGATTTCAATATGAAAATATGTGTACCACTTCCCTTTACTTCTAAGAAAATCGTTGTTTAACCCAGTCTAATCGTTTCATAGACTACACTACATTTATATATTTTCTTTCTTTTTTTTTTTTTAATTTACCCTCCCTATAATACTATTTTATTGACTTTAGGAAAAATTATACATACTTCCCATCTTATTTCTCCAGTTTCTCTTCTCATTATTTCCCTTCTCACAATACGTTTCTGTGGATGTCCCTTGTTTCTCTTCTTATGTTGTTTTCTTGTTCTGTAGACAAGAAAAGACACTGGGACATTCTTTTCCACTTCTACCCAATTTATTTCTACCTATACTTAAATCTCACCATGTCCATCTTTTGTATATTTAGATAGGTCTTCAAGTTATTGTGTCATGTTCTCAGTGAATTCTTTGTTTCCATTTGTTTTCAGCATTCATCTGACTTAATCTCACTAGTTCACCATCTCTCTGCCTTTCTCAACTGTAGACCTTTAAAGACATAGACTGAGTTTTTATTGTTCATAATTGTATCCCTGTGGCTAGCATAGATTCTCAAACATGTCTGTTGCTCAATGCACTTTTGTTCAAGAGGGAGCTAATGGACATATGAATGAACTTCCCTCTATTTGTAGTATGTTGACTGATTCTTCTCAATCCTTTCTTTACTCAGTTGTTTCAGTCACTGCCCTAAAATATAAAATACATCATACTGTCCAAGCATGGTATCCCACTCCTGTATTCCTAGCACTTTGGGCGGCTGAGGCAGGAGGATCACATGAACCCAGGAGTTTGAAATCAGCCTTGGCAACATAATGAGACCCTATCTGTACAAAAACAAAATAAGAAAAATAAATAAATAAAAGTAAAATTGGACCATCAGTCTTCTGCTTAAAATTATTCCGTGGCTTTTCATCAATTTATAAATAAATATACATATCTTGCTATTGTACATTAGAAACTTCTTTGTTTAATTAGAAATTTTTAAAAACATGTTTAAATAATGAAGAGCCCTCCAGCTCCATTTTTGCCTGTAATCTCAATAATGAAATGGCAGACAATATAATAGAATTAAAATCAGAAGTGGCCTGGTTTCTTATTCAGTTATTCTGAGCTCAAACAACTTCCCAGAGCATTGAGGACCCTGAAAAATTCCCAATTCTGAGGAATCAGAAAACAGTGAAAGTTTTTTCTGTCTTATTTTCCTTGTCTTGAACTTTCCACCTCTCCCCTACAGAGCCACATCCATTTGCCAAGTCAGAGAGAGACAACTACCAAAGAAACATAGCCCCAGACATTTGCACATCATCACATCCTGTCTTCTATTATTGTACTACTGCCTGAGCACTGCAGAATCAGCTTTAACATCTGCTATCCCCTTTCAGCAGTATCAAATCAATTGCAGTTGCTAAAGTTCATCATATTCTGTCCCTTGTCTGACAAATATTCATTGAATGCTTATTGGACATCTGATAATTGTCTATGCTTGAGACACTTCAGTAAATAAAATAGGTCACTACTATATTATGAAACTCACACTGCAGTATCATGCATTTGTACCTTACATAGGCTAGTACATTTCAATAAAGCACAGTTTCCTAATTTCTGTGCAAATAATCCAACATTGTTTTCAAACTTATTTTAAGCACTGTCTCTTACAAGAAATTTTCCACATCTGTTCCCTCAATCCTATGCAGATAATTATTACATCACATAATATGCAAAATTGTAGTGTGGGTACTCTGTCATCATCACCTTTATATCTACAAGCTCTGTCCGTGGCTCAGATGGGGTTTTGAATGGAAATGATAGACAAAACTGTCACTTTTAAAGGCTATGTTTACACCTAATAAAGGCCATGGGGAAAAGAGAGTGGGGCAGGTAAGTTTGGGTTATGGACTGCTAAGGAAAATAAAAGTGGGTGTCTGACTTGAAGGATAATAGTAACAGAAATATCTTTGATAAGACTTAGTACAAGCTGTATTACAATCATGCTTGTTCTAATCTTATTCTGGCTGCTTACGTGTTTGTACTAATAGAGATGCTGAAGTGAAGTCAGTCTCATTGGATCTACTGGTGTTTGAATAGACTTAGTGACTTCTAGTTTCTCTTAAGTCTCTTACATCAGAATCACAATATTGTAAGTTTAGGTTATCATCTTGGTTTCTATAGAAATGTCCAGTTGTGGAGCCAATGGTAGTATGTACTTTGCAGGACAGGCAGTTCATATCCTTTCCTTTATCATTCTCTAAGCCTAATGAAATTGAGCATTTTGGATGCTCAAATTACTGGATCACACCTTATTTTTTGACAAACAATAAAGCAGCATGCATTCTTCCTGAAACTAATTTGAACAGACCTTAGTGAGAGACCATAAAGAAGAATCTTCCTCTTTATCCCTATGGTTGGATGCCTTTATCATAAAAGGTTTTTTTTCTTTTCTTTTTCATTGATGCCTATGTTGTTATTCTTATCATAGACTATTAGACCATCTGGACTGGACTTTTGAAATTTTTTCTCAAGTGTTTGAAGGCTGAATTAAAGACTATCTCTCTAGTCATTCCCCTAATGAGCAGGGAGATATATACATAAAATTATCCTTTAGCTGACTCAGTTTTGTAAGTTCACATCTTCATTTTATGGCCTCTGAGAAGAGGTTAAGGAATAAATCAGTATAATAGAGATGGCAGAAAGCTTGTGGGTGATTCCAAGAGAATTTCACTTTTATCTTTCCCAGTGGTGGAATTTATTTATTCATAACTGGATAAATTTTCTACATTTACTATCAAAATGTAGTTCAGCAGATAAACTTAAGTCAGGAGATCTGTAATCTGAGGATACTATGCAGAGTAAAGGATCAAATCATTTAATTATTCCAACTCCCTGTGGCTTATCAATATTCACGGATTCAGGTCATCCTTATCATTTCTTGATTTGCGCAAATTGAAAAACCTTAATTGTCCAAGTATTTCCCCACCATCTAGTGAAAGCAAATAGATATTCTTAGTTTATATTATCATATTTATTTAGATATTGTTTGCCCTGGGGATTATCCATCTCAAATTAAACACATAGCTGAATAACAAGGTTGACCTATTATTAGTAAGGAAATATATACATCAAAAAATAGTATAGCTGCTGTTGAAGGAAAAACCTCAGCTGAACTGGATTCTAAAAAATTTAATTGAGCAATGAACGATTTGTATATCAGGCAACCCCCAGAATTACAGCAGATTAAGAGACACTCTAGGGATGCCTCATGGTCAGAACAAATTTATAGACTAAAAAAGAGAAGTGACATACAGAAAGCAGAGGTGAGGTACAGAAACAGCTGGGTTGGTTACAGCTTGGCATTTGCCTTACTTGAACACAGTTTGAACACTCAGCAGCGTATGACTGGTTGAAATAGGGCTGCTGGGATTAGCCAAGATTCAGCTATTGTTACAGGCACATACTCCTAAGTTAGGGTTTCGATCTTGTCTACCTATTAAGTTGGGTTGAAGTTTGTCCATAAGGACTCAAATATAAAAGTACAGCGTCCTTCTCAGGTCATATTTAGTTTGCCTTAACACTTCTAAAAACACAAATTGTAAAGTAAGACTCACTGGGTTCAAAACCTGGTCCACCCCATATAGGTCAGAGGACTTTGCACACAACACTTAGTCTCCTTTGATTTCACTTTATAGCTGAAGAGCTATAAAATGGTGAGAATAGTGAAACATGTATCACAGAGTGGAGTAAAGGTTAAATAACATAATTGATGTGAAATCCACAACACAGTGCTTGACACAGAACATGCACAATAAATTTAGAACTTTATGGTTTATGCAATGAATATTACAACAGAATTCAAGGGAGCTTGGACAGACAGAAATAAGAAATAACGGATCAACCTGATACTCTAATATATATTGATATGGTATGGCTTTTAAAATGTCTATCACTTAAAAATTTCGCTAGTAAAAACATAGCCTTCATTGAGATAAAAAGTACATATGAGATCCTTTAGAAGAAAATAAAATCTTATTGATGGTGATATAATTTGGTTATAAGTAGTGTAACTGTACATCCTCGTCTGTCTAATAGAATCTTAATTTATACCTATCATGGTGTAATAATTAATAGCATCCTCTTACATTCTCAAAATGATTTGGTTGTGTAACAAATTATACGGTCACACTAATGTTAAAAGATGTACAATAAGATAAACATTAGATAAACACTATCTAGGCCCTTAATTAAATTTTTTACTGCATTATATATTCCACAGACAGATTGAAACAAAGTATAAGAAATTTATATGTTTAATCACGAATCCACAGTTCAATAGGTCTATGTGGCCAGTTGGGTTTAATTGAAAATAAATTATAATCTATCACGTTATTATTGACAATCTAATTTCCATGAGGAGATTCCAAATCAAATATTCAGAGTCAAAATACTTCCAGCTCATGAACCCACAAAATACAACAAAAATTCCATTGAATTTCAAAGCTACTGCACCAACAAGGGAAGCATTTTCTTTTTAGTACTAGAGTCCTAGTATGAAAATTGGTATTTCAAAATCACATTTCCCTGATATCCAGGCCAACATACACATTTAATATGAAAAACTCAATATCTAGGGTAGTTTTTTAAATTTATGAGTTATGCTGCTGTTACTCTCCATCCAATTCTCATGTTTCAGTGGATCTTTATGCATAAATCCGTGTTTCATGTGTTAAACCAATGAGTAAGAGGACTATAATCTTTGTTGGAAGACAATTCTCTATGAACCTTTTGCATTTCAGCACATAATGTTAGTAGATATTGATAGCCTTTTCTTACACTATCTATCCACAAATATTTGTATAACAGATAGCATTGTAAGATAACGATGCTGCTTCCTTCCAGAACAGAGTGCCGGTGTATTCAAGTTTAATCAAGATAATATCTTCCCACTGGGGAAAGTTTGGTCAGATTTTGGGGCATCTCATTATGAAAGTTTAGTGTTTCCTTAGATCTGGGGTCCTCAGGGTGATGTAAATCAATATTTACAGCATCTGTCTAGGCCCACCTTCATTGCTTCCCTGGGATTTGCGGTACATGGAGAACAAGCATAAATGTGAAGCTCGCATTGCCTATTCTAACACAATAATAAAGTCCTTTGTTTTTGACATAGGACCGAAATCTGTTGCCAGCAACTATGAAACCATTGCAAGCTAATAAGTTAGTTCAGTTCGCAAGTTAGTAAGTTTTCTCTATTAAATTGTAATAAGAAACATATTAGTATTATTGATGTTACTTTTATTTATTTATTTATTTATTTTGAGATGGAGTTTCACTCTTATTGCCCAGGCTGGAGTGCAATAGCATGATCTTGGTTCACTGCAAACTCTGCCTCCTGGGTTCAAGCGATTCTCCTGTCACAGCCTCCCGAGTAGCTGGGATTACAGGCACATGCCACCAAGCCCGGCTAATTTTTGTATTTTTAGTAGAGACGGGTTTTCATCATATTGGTCAGGCTGGCCTTGAACTCCTGACCTCTGGTGAGGAGCTTCCGAAAGTGCTGGGATCACAGGTGTGAGCCAGTGTGCCCAGTCCACATTTAATTTTTTTCTTTTTTTTTTCCCCTGAGACGGAGTCTTGCTCTGTCGCCCAGGCTGGAGTGCAGTGGCGCAATCTTGGCTCACTGCCAGATCCGCTTCCCGAATTCACGCCATTCTCCTGCCTCAGCCTCCGGAGTAGCTGGAACTACAGGCGCCCCCCACCACGCCTAGCTAATTTTTTGTATTTTTATTAGAGACGGAGTTTCACTGTGTTAGCCAGAATGGTCTCAATCTCCCGACCTCGTAATCTGTAGATTTAATTTTTATACATAGGTTTTACGTATGTCTGCCTAGGAATACACACTACACAAACATCTCTCTCTCTCTCTCTGTTCGTATGTGTGCAATGTACACTTTAAAGTAAATTACATAACTCAGAAATAAATTATATTTCCCACAGAAAATTATGACTTTACACAAATGTAAATCTGGTCATGTTATCAGAACAAGTCATCCTGATTAAATAATAGCAATTTTTACTATCTAGCACAAAGACAATTTTTAAGACAAAGACAAAAATAATTTACCATGTATATTAGTTTGGTTTCATGCTGTAAATAAAGACAGACCCCTGGGTGATTAATAAGGAAAAAAAGTTTAAAAAAGAAAAAAGGAGACATTTTCCCTATCGTCTTTGTGATGACCATTCAGCTTCTTGTTACTTAGGCAAATTTCTGCAGCCGGCTTTAATTTCTTCCCAGACAATGTAGTTTTCTTTTCTTTCACATTGACTCATGGTTCAGCGAGACTGGGGAGGCCTCAGGTAACTTACAATCGTGCCGGAGGGGAAAGCAAATGTGTCCTTCTCCACAAGGCGGCAGCAAGGAGAGGTGCAGCGTGAAGCAGGCAGAAGTCCCTTATAAAACCCTCAGATCTCATGAGAACTCACTCACTATCACCAGAATAGGATGGAGATAACCACATACAGGATTCAATTACCTCCCACTGGGTCCCTCCAATGACACATGGGGATTATGGGAGCTACAATTCAAGATGAGTTTGGGTGGGGACACAAAGCTAAACCGTATCATTGTACCCCTGACCTCTCCCAAATCTCACGTCTTCACATTTCAAAACACAATCATACCTTCTCAACTGTACTCCAAAGTCTTAACTCATTCCAGCGTTGACTCAAAAGTCCAAAGTCTCATCTGAGACAAGGCAAGTCCCTTCCACCAAAAGCCTGCAAAATCAAAAGCAAGTTAGTTACTACCTAGGTACAATGGGGGTACAGACATTGGATAAATACATCAGGTCAAAATGGGAGATACTGTCCAAAACAAAAGGGCTAAAGACCCCATGTAAGTCTGAAATCCAATAGGGCAGTCATTAAACCTTAAAGTTTCAAAATGATTTCCTTTGTCTTCATGTCTCACATCCAGGTCACATTGGTGCAAGAGGTGGGCTCCCATGGCCTTGGGCATCTCTGCCCCTGTGACTGTGACTTTGCAGGGTACAGCTCTCCTCCTGGCTGCTTTCATGGGCTGGCATTGAGTGTCTGCAGCTTTTCCAGGCACATGATGCAAGCTGTCGGTCGATCTACCACTCTAGGGTCTGAACAATAGTGGCCGTCTTCTTATTGCTCCAGTAGGCAGTGCCCCAGTGGAGACATTCTGTGGGGCTCCATCCCCACATTTCCCTTTCACACGGCCCTAGCAGAGGTTCTCCATGAGGGCCCTACCCCTGAAGCAAATTTCTGCCTGGACTTCCAGGCCTTTCCATACACATTCTGAAATTTAGGTGGAGGTTCCCAAACCTCAATTCTTGAATTCTGTGCACCCTCAGGCTCAACACCATATAGAAGCTGCCAAGGCTTGGGGCTTGCATTCTCTGAAGCTATGTCCTGAGCTGTACTTTCACCCCTTTTAGCCAAGACTGGAGCAGCAGGGACACAAGGCTGCACACAGTAGAGGGGCCCCAGGAAACCATTTTTTCCTCTTAAGTCTTCAGGCCAGTGATGAGAGGGGCTGCCGTGAAGGTATCTGACATGTCCTGGAGACCTTTTCTCCATCGTCTTTGTGACTACCATTCAGCTTCTTGTTACTGAGGCAAATTTCTGCAGCTGTCTTTAATTTCTCCCGAGAAAATGTAGTCTTCTTTTCTTTCACATAGTCAGACTGCAAAGTTTCTAAACTTTTATTCTCTGTTTCTTCTTCAACACTTTGCCACTTAGAAATTTTTTCGGCCAGATACCTTAAATCCTCTCTCTCAAAGTCAAAGTTCCACAGATCTCTAGGGCAGGGGCAAGATGCTGCCAGTGTCTTTGCATAGCAAGAGTGACCTTTACTCCAGTTCCTAACAAGCTTCTCGTCTCCATCTGAGACCACCTCAGTTGGACCTTATTTTCCATTTCACTATCAGCATTTTGGTCAAAGCCATTCAACATGTTTCTAGGAAATTCCAAATGTTCCTACGTTTTCCTGTCTTCTTTTGAGCCCTCCAAACTGTTCCAGCCTCTGCCTGTCATATGTTCCAAAAAAGTTGCTTCCACATTTTCATGTGTCTTTACAGCAGCACCTCACTACCTGGTACCAATTTATTGTTTTTTGTTTCTTTTTACGCCGCTAATAAAGACATATCTGAGACTGAGAAATTTATGAAAAAAAGAGACTTAATTGACTCACAGTTCAGCATGGTTGGGGAGGTCTCAGGAAATTTACAGTCCATGGTAGAAGAGGAAGCAAACATCCTTCTTAATATGGCAGTAGCAGTAAAAACTGCAGAGCAAGGGGGACAGGGAAGCCCCTTATAAAACCATCAGATCTCATGAGACTTTACTCACTATCATGAGTACAGCATAATGGAGGTAACTGTCCCCATGATTCAGTTACCTCCCACTGGGTCCCTCCCACAACATGTGAGGATTATGGGAACTACAATTCAAGATGAGATTTGGGTGGGGACACAAAGACAAACCATATCACCATGTTCTTAATGATTATCTGTAATAAACATATATATAACAGGCAGAGGCTCATATATATATATATGTTTGCATGTGGGTGTATATATATTCAAATGTTAATTTCATTAATTTATAACCACTACTATTAAGGGATAGAAAAATTATATTTAAATGTCTAAAGTAAAGCAAAAATGTCAATAAAGATACATATTTGCTAAAGGCATTTAACAAAGAAGTTTGTATTTTAAAACCTTAATTTTTACCAGGTTATTAGTACTTATTAATTTTCTCTCACATGATATACTCTGTCACCTGTAGTACAAAACAATATTTTTTTCTTTTAACTTCTGTTTTCACTCTGCATCTATTCTTGAGCTAATAGCATGTACTCTTTGAGAGTTTAAACTCCCAAATAAGTTACTGTCAATCTTGACAGAAATACCTATTTACTGCATTAAAATAAATTTATAATTTCAAATATTGTAATTTATTTTTTCCATTAGATTGAACAATAAATAATGAATAAATAGAGAAGTGGTTGAAGTGAGCTATTTTGTAAATGCAAAGTACATGAACTGTGGGGCTAGCTTTCACTCTTTGTTTAGAACCAAACCAAAAAAAATAAAGAAGAGAAGGCTTGAGACTCTAGAAACACAGAACACCGTAAAATTCACATCACCCAAATGTATTTTAAATCTTTTCAACAAAGTTGAAGTACATTCATTGTTAAACTGTGTGAAGTTCTTCTGTTTTACTTAGAGTTTACAATCATAGCTTTATTCTGCGGACTGTTGAATTAAAAAGGAAAATCATTCGCCATTTCTCCCATAAAAGGTGTGTTGTATTTCTCCTCCCTTTGAGGCTGCCTGGTAATCTAATGGCCTTCAAACAGCAGAAAATATCCAAAGTGATGCTCTGTAAATTCCAAGGCTAGGCCTTAAGGAATCTTCTGCTGTTACCTCTCTTGAAATGCTCCTTTTTATGCAACATGAAGAGGTTTGGAAAGCTGATAGAAACTGAGGAATCCAGATACACAAACCCTTCGAAACTGCTCACTCCCATTAAATTCCCAGTCACCAGCCCTTCCAGCTGGCATCTTCAGCTGAGCTCCCAAGCCAACAACAACAACCAACTGCAAGTCATGTGACTGGGGCCATTTTGGACCTTCCAGCCCCACTTTACCTACTCCAGCCAAAACCATATGAGGCAGTGAGGAACTATTCCTGGCAAGTCCTGCTTAATTTGCAAAATAATGAAACAAATGAGTGTAAATATTTTAGGCCAGGGATCAGCGTGCATTGCTATAAAGGGTTCTATGTGGACCACACGTGATCACTGTTGCATATTTCTTTATTGTTTTTGTTTTGTTTTGTTTTTATGAACCTTTAAAAATGTAAAAGCCACTCTTCACACATGGTGGTTCATAAACAAACTGCAAGCAAGGTTTGGCCCATGGATCGGAGTTTGTCATCCCCTGATTTAAACCACTAAATTTCATGGTGGTTTGTTATGCAACAAATAGGTAGCCAAACCAGACTATATCATATAGTCTCCAGCATGCTTACATTTAAAAGGATGCATTTGTTTGTTAAAATATTTGTTGTAGAGAATTGTGTTCCTAACTTGAAAAACTAAACTGAGTTTTCGTAGATGGTTCAATATCCTCTTCCACTTCCATGTAACTATTCCCACCGATTTTTCCTCATTTGGCTCAATTAGAATGTGAAAACAGTGCAAGTTATTTTACAAAATAATGTTTTCACCCCAGCAAAGGTAATTTTTCCAAGTAATTGAGTAAAATGAGAAAAATAGCTTACTTGTTATTCTAAGAAGCTCACTTTAAGCCCTAACATTGTATCTAGTTTTTCCACCAATCTCCAACTGATAGTTGTCTCTTTTGATTCCAGACTTTTAAATACATTCTTGTAAATATTAGCAAGTGTCTGCCACATTTGCTTGTCCTCTTTTGTAAAAGCTATCTCTGTTATTGACATCACAACTCTCTCTCTTCATGACATCACCATCCCTCATTTGCTCAAACCAAAAGAATAAAGGAAATCTCCAATGCTTCCCTTTTTCTCCTCACAGTCAAGCAATTATCTTTCAGCTAAATATTATTCACACCTGTTCTTCCTCTTCATTCCAATTGCCTTTAATTTTTTAATCCCTTCTTATCTGTGAACTGAGTTCATTACATATATTATTCCTGGCCACCAATGTACATGCAGCACAGAAATCCAAGAGAACTTGGCTTAAAATTCTTAATGGTAACGAATGGAGATTCCAGTACTCAATTTATTAGACATGGCTATGCATAGGCATGGCAACAACTCTACACTTACTAGGTTCAGTATCCTTTATATGTAGGAAACTTTTTCTCCTTTCCCTTTCAATCTTCCTGGTTATAACTTCACTGTCTGCTTTTAAGCTACTTACATTTATTCACCAAATCCTCTTATATCATCCACGAATTCCTCTGATATCAGGCAATGGCAATTTTTTCTTTGTTTGTTTAATCAACTTTCTCTAGACCAAAACATATCTATTGCTTTTTATTTTCTCCTTACTTGCAAATTCATACCCTCTAATATATTCTTCCTGTGCTAATTGCCTTTTTAGCATATAGATAGTATCCAACCACAACTTAAAACAAACCCCCATTGCCTGAAGAATGTGATCCTACTCTATAGCTGGAAATACATGCTTTTTCTTGAACTGCACCTAATCTAGTTTAACAAATCTATCACACTTCTCCTCTGAATCTTAAACACAAACCTATCTTCAATGTTTCTGAAGTTAAATATTGTCTTTCAACCTATCCGCTTTTGCACACACTGATTTCTTTTTCTATGGTACTTCCCATTACCCTTTTCTCTATTTGTCCAATTCTAACAATTCAGTCTAAATACTGACTCCTCTTGCAAACCTCCAAGACACATGAGAATAATTACTTGCTCCATTAGCTTTATTTCCACATGACTCTTTGCATTTATTATGTAGAAAAAATAAGAAATATAGAAAGTCTATTTTCTCATTAGATTTTGATTCCTTCATGGAACATGGTAATGATGTAGTATTATAGACCCTTGAACTTACTATTTATTTGCAGGTTCTCTCTCAGTAAAAGAACCAATATTTTTCCTTCAAATATTAACTTGCCCTGGTCAAGTTGTTCTAGTTGAACATTACACACTTATGTATGTCCTATAAAAGTAAAATCAATAAGCACAAATAAACTTTTTTATTACAATCAAAAGTAAAATAAGAAAATATGGGATGAGTTTTTCAGGTTCTCTCTCCCCATGAAGATTCTCCATTTTTACAAACAGATGTCAAATGTTCCTTAAATTTGATTTTTTTCCCCATTCAAACTTAATTAGATTTTACCTGACATCACTAGCTAGCTGTATGATGCCTGTAACTATTAGATAGTTTTTTTAAATTTATGAAATCATTGTGAATCAATAGTTTCTATGATCTAGCAGGGAGGGTTCTAAGACAACCCCTGACATCTCTTTGTCCTGGTGTAATCCTCTCCTCTTGAGTGTAGGTGAAAATCTGACCTCCTTCCAATAATACAATATGGCAAAAGTGATGGGACATTATGCCACAATTAAGTCTTAATTGTACAAGACTCTGTGGTAGCAGAATAGAGACAGAGACAGTCTCCTGCTGGCCTTGAAGAAATATCCTGTAGGCTATGAATAGCTTATGGGGAGGGCCATGTGTCAAGAAGCCTCAGTTGACATTTAGGAACTGAGAGCCACAGCCATACAGTGACAAGAAAATAGATTTTGCCAACAAGCTGTGTGAGTCTGGAAACAGATTATTTTCCAGGTGAGCTTCCAGATGAGGGTGCAGCCCAGCTGAAAACATAATTGCAACCATGTGTGAAACTGACCAAAGGACCCAGCTAAGCTGTACCTGGATTCCTGACTCACATAAACTGTGGGAAAATACATGTGTGTTATTTTAGGACACCAAGTCTTGTGGTTATTTGTTACACAGTTTTAGAAAATTCATTCAGAACAACAATTGAACTCTAATACACATACTCACAGCTGCTAAATTTAGGCTAATGTGAAATAATTTTATATACCATAGTAGAAATGTCTCAGAATACAAAAAAATCTAGAGACTATTCATGGGTTACTTCAATTATCTTCAATTCAAACTCAAAATATTGTTTAAATATATTCATTTTGACAACATTCATTTCAGTCTCCTGCTTATGAGATGTCTGTCGTTTTTATATGTCTTATTTTTCTTGACCCCTCACCTCCTGCAGCAGATTTACTGTGAAGCTGAATGATCCTGGCATTGTGGTCACATTTTATTAAAACACGCAACTTTGAAGTATTTTAACCACAGTTGGTTAAGACTGCTGCTTCTAGCTTGCATACTTGTGATTTTGAAATGGCTACAGTTATTTCTGAGATCCAGCCACGGAAAGATGATTTGGGATATATTTAATTAGAATTTAGCATAATATATTCGTTTTCAGAGTAACATCTATATATTTTTAAGTTGTTGCCTATATTCCTGATTGTTGTGATGTCTTCCAGAAATTCTTCTATGGCCTGGACTTCTGACTCACATAAAGTCATGACACCAAGGATTTGTATAATATGTGCTTATACAGCTCTGAATCTAATCAGGGAAAAGGTTACCTCCACGCTACTTAAATTTGCCAGCTTTTACTACCTTGCAGTTTCTTATATATTCTTATTTCAAGTTCAGCCAGCTCCCAATTTGGATTTTTAAGTGTAATGAGATAATCTGCCCACTTTTAAAGCTGTTCACACTTTGCAATATGGGTATAAAATTGTTTCAAGCATTCTAAAACATATTTTCATAATCTCAGAAGTGGAATCCAAACACAAATAAAATGCTAAATTTTGTTCAAAAAGTTTATGTGGCTCAAAAATGTCATTCGATTGCAATTTGAAAGACATGTCAGAATGTTTTAATAAAAACACAGGGGAAATAACAGATGCCTGATTTGGACACTTATGGAGGGTTTCCTTTTTGTTGGATCAATATTTGCTTATTGAAGAACTGAGAAAAAATTTAGTTTAAAAAAATAAGTGGAATGTAAGGAAATAGTAATAAATACGTTATTAAATCAGTAGAAATATTTTGATATTAAGAAGCAAATTATAGCCAACATTTTCAGGTAATATTAAATGTAGTAATACTTTAAGAGGAAGAGGTAAGTTTTAAGAAGAATTCATGTATAAGGTCTTAGGTTTTGCTAATCCATTTATCGAAAAAACATAAGTACATATCTTAAAAATGGACATTTGTTGTTCATTTGAAATATACTACCAATGAAGTAAACAAAAAATAAATAACGTGCTGTTTCCATAAAGATATTAAAGATACCATAGTTGATGAGTTAATACTTAAGATCAGTCACTGCAGAAAAAATTTTGAAATAACCTGAAATCTTATAGTTCATATATCAAAAATATTTGATAGTTTTCCTCACATTTGAAAACATTCCTAAAAGTTATATGACATTAAAAATTCCTTGATTTTTAAAAATACTTTTCTAAACCATTAGTAATAGTAATAAGAATATATCAACTATACTAGAGGAAAGATTGAATATTTTTTCTCTTTTTTAAAAACACATAAAATATTTTATATCAGAACATGATCAGAATATATAGCCAAATATTATCAAAAATTATTGTGGGGTTAATAAAAATATTCTATTTTATAGCTTGTTGATTTGTGAGTTTATGATACATTATAATTTATTTTCTTATACTAATATATAGTCACTTTCATGATTTATTTTATAGTTTTTTAAATTAAAATGGGCCACTCAAATTGCATAACCTTGGAGCCAACCCAACTTTGGTGTGGGGAGTAAAACAGAGTATTTTTCTTATAATTTCATGACTTTTCTACTGAGAAGTTAGTAATGTTTTTACATCCAGACTTTGAGTAGATACAGTTAGCATTTAGAATACCCAGTTTGGGATTTATATGTTCATTGAGACAGGTCAATTCTATTCCCTAGCCTCATATTACACAAAAGCCTGGAACAGTTTTTGAATAGAGGCCTCTCAACTTGGCAAGTTTTTAATGTTCCAGCTCTTGCAATAATATAAAAGAAGATAGATGACCCAGGTGAGATGTAAGGGACTTCATGATCTACTTGAGCATAATGCTTAGCAGTCACTCTTTGAAACTGACTCTTTTTTTCTTTCTTTCTTTCTTTCTTTCTTTCTTTCTTTCTTTCTTTCTTTCTCTTTCTTTCTCTTTCTCTCTTTCTCTCTCTTTCTCGCTTTCCCTTCCTTCCTTCCTTCCTTCCTTCCTTTCTTCCTTCCTTCCTTTCTTTCTTTTTCTTTATTTCTTTCTCTTTCTTTCTCTTTCTCTCTTTCTCTCTCTTTCTCGCCCTTCCTTCCTTCCTTCCTTCCTTCCTTCCTTCCTTTCTTTCTTTCTTTCTTTCTTTCTTTCTTTCTTTCTTTCTTTCTTTCTTTCTTTCTTTCTTTCTTTCTTTCTTTCTTTCTCTTTCTTTCCTTCTTGATCTTTCTTCCTTTTGTTTTTCTTTCCAAGAAAAAATGAATTTCCAGTGCTTGCTAGGGAAACTTCAGTAAATGTTGAAGTCAATTTTACAAAAAGTCTGTGGAATCAACAATACCCTTAAGTAGTGTTAGGGGTATCAATAGTTAAGAAGATTCTTAGCTAGTGTTAAAGGTATCATTGATACGTTATCTAGAGCTTAGCTTACGTAGAGCTAAGACACAAAGCATTGACCTACTGAATGTGCCTAGATCTATACATAACATTTTGTAGCCTGATCTCTCCTAACCCTTATTTGCCCATCTTCTGCTTTTAGATTTAAGATAATCAATTTTCTTTTGTATATTTTAAGAGAGATATGCTAAGAGAGAATCCTGTGAAACAGTCATCATTAGAAGAGTCAGATGTAGTCTTTGCAAAAGTTGTGGCCTCATGGATTCCTGGGGAAATAGAGGAGGCAAAGGCTAGTTAGTGTTTATTGATTTTATGGTGTTGACTTGTGCAAACCAGATTTCTATTAGAAGGGACACACGGTGGGCCACAGCGATGTACCCATATGCCTAAGATTCTTTTAACTTTGAAAAACGAGATTTTAAAATATATTTTTATAAATAATTCTCCAAGCATTGCAGAAGCTTTAAACCATGCAACTTGCATAGTTTCCCAAACACTCTTTATGATTTTGTAATACAAGACGACGCCAACAAAGGTTAGAATTTGTCATTGTTCTTTAAAGATTTCAAGTTACATATATTTTAACTGTCAATAAAACTGAGGATTTTCAATCAGAGGAACCATTGTTTGGGGCTCAACCAAGAGCAATAGGAAAATTTCGTCTTTCACCTTGTAATCATCCCTAAGAACTAATGTCAGATCTTCAGGTGAGAAAGAGAGGACAGGACAGAATCAAATGCACTGTATTTGTTTGAGGCCATACCAATTCTGTTTGAATTTTATCACTTCTTATTATTAACAACGGTTCTCTACAGAATAAAGACACCTCAAATTTAATATTCATCAACCCATTTCTTATCAAGTCTTTTGAGCACAATTTTTCTTACATTATTCATGTCTGCCTGAAGACGCTTGTGAGAAATTCCTTCTGACTCTTAGTTTTAAAAAGTATAATGCCACAGGGCAAATAGTTTTATTTTCATCTTATGAACATGGTGAATTACATGAATTATAAAATTTTTGAAATGCTTGCCAGAAAGCCTAGAGCTAAGATACAAAACATTCACCTACTGAATGTGCCTAGATGTATACCTAAAATTTTGTAGGCTGATATGTTCTAACCGTTATCTGATTTAAGATAAGCCATTTTCTTGTATATGTTTTAACAAGTCACCTTAAAATCTATTTTAGAATAAACCATGATATTAAAAAAACTATTAATAATCAAGCCATGAATACAATGGAAGCTGAGTCATGGCATAAGTCTAGCTCTGTGGGTTTCTCTCACTAGTTTTCTGGCATAGTTTTGAAGTTGAGAAAATGTACATGAATTCCATTGTGCTATTTTTTAAAACCCAGAGCTTCTCTAGTATATTTTAGTTAGAAATGTCATGTTACCCAAGGTTCTGGGATGTGCTTTGCTTAAATAGTCATGTCTACTTCACACGTTAGTTTCTATGACCTAGATTATTTTAAAACCTTGTTGGATTGATTCATTGATTCATTGATGCTTCCAAATATTAAGGTCTTTTCATTACACACTCAGTACTCACCTACCCAAAATTAATATTGAATTATTCTGAGGAATACTTTAAGGGTTTTGTCTACAATTGTGGAATGTTTGGATTTAAGTCGTGATTTCAAAGATCTATCTATATATCCATGTTGTTAGATTAAGGTTTTATATCTACCTTCTTATCAAAGTTTTGTTTAATTTTCTAACTCATTCACTTTCTGTGAAAATTAAAACCATCCACTTCAGTTCAACCATTTTTGGTACCCTGTCTGATCTTTGCCAGAACATTCTTTTGAAACCAGACTGTTTCCCAAACTCCTACCCAGTAGTTAGATGGTTTATCCTAAACAGAAGAACCACATCCTAACACATGAATAATCGCAACAGTACCCTATTTAGAACACCATGTTTGCTTTGCCCAATGATGATTGATTGTCTCATATCATCAATTGAATCACAAGATAAGAACTTGCCTACAAATAGGTTCATGCTAGTAGCCCATATTTGCATTTCTTTGACTTCCTTCCCATCTTCAGGGAGCAGTGCTGGCTGCTAAGTTTACAGCAATGTCACAGAGTTACGTCATTTCTTTATTCTCCTTCCTATTGGGAGAATTTTTTTAAAAAGTGCTTTATTTATTTATGTATTTATTTAGAGACGGAGTCTCGCTCTGTCGCCCAGACTGGAGTGCAGTGGGGCGATCTGGGCTCACTGCAAACTCCGCCTCCCGGGTTCACGCCATTCTCCTGCCTCAGCCTCCCGAGTAGCTGGGACTACAGGAACTGCCACCTTGCCCGGCTAATTTTTTGTATTTTTAGTAGAGATGGGGTTTCACCGTGTGAGCCAGGATGGTCTCGATCTCCTGACCTCGTGATCCGCCCGTCTAGGCCTCCCAAAGTGCTGGGGTTACAGGCGTGAGCCACCGTGCCTGGCCAAAAATGTCCTTTTTATTCTAAGGATGGAAATTTCTGTTTTGAAAGCAAGGATTGTTTCCATGCCAAATGGGCAAAGAACACTTAACTAGTTGAGATGAGCCTCATGTTTTATCTTGAAAACTCTGGTTAAGGGCTCATCAGGTGGCCCCAAATCTGGTTACAGGGCTCATCTGATTATCTTTTGGTTTTATTTTCCCATAGCTGAGGACAAATGATGATGACATTTTTTTTTCTAAAACTCTCTTTTTCTTTCTCTTGTCTTTTTTTTAAAGGAGCATTCATTCTTCAAAAACTCAAAACATAGCAATAATGTTTCAGTCCAACTTTTTCTTAATTTTCCTGTAAAAGAAGCACATTTCTTCAATGACAGCTCTGCTTGTGCAGAATCTCTGCAATATATTACACAGGAAATTTGAAAATGCTCTCACCACCAAATATTTCCACAATTTAGTCTGTTAAATTATATATCAAACTTATTGATTTTTCAGAGACAAAATAGCCTCGCTGGAGGCATACTTGTTACTGTCAAGTCGGATTTGTGTGCTTTTATACTAATGGCTAAAAATCAGGGTCCCCGTGCCTTACAGACTGAAAAATGAGGGCGACGAATGGAAGTGCTCCTGACTATGAAGGCAGACGTGCTACAAGTAATGGCTGACGGTATTTCAAGAGCTGAGCAAATAACACAGAGAAGAGACTGATGGATTCAAAAGCTCTAACAGACAGATCCTTTAGACAGTTTATGTATTGAACATTCCATGGCATTTTTATACTTCGGATCACTAAAATCATCATATTAGTCTGCTGCGATCATAGATGTTTTTCATGATTAATGATCAGAAACCATTGTAATAGATACAAGAATGGAGAAGGATATGCTTTTCAAGGTTTTGGAAGACATCATAGCTGAGTAAGTACTGGGATGGCAACAGACCTGAAAACAACCTTGTGTCATCACTGTAATTTGTTCTGGATGTTCCATCATAAACGTTGTCCTTTAAAGAATGCCCTTTGTGATGGTTATGCTCTGCACAATATCATTTTAGTAACAAAATTAATACTTGTTGCAGTATATTAAATCTCGACACAATGGAGGCCCAAGAGTGTGCAAGACAAATTGTGAGACTGTAATAAATCTTTTGGAATGGATCCATTTGATTAACCAAAGTAGACTAGGTTATATTGCAAAAAGATATATCAGTGTCTCAATTCAGCAAATGGGTACTTCTGAGTTTGGCAACATTCTAGGCAGGCGCCTTCCATGTATGCCTCCATGGTTCAGCTGCTTCTACCTTGTTCTTCTCCAACTCAAATATGTATTCTTGGACACCACTAATGAGGAATAGACAGCATAGATAATTCACACTTTTCTATTAAATATCTTGCACTACAAATAGCACGAATCACTTCTGCTTACCAGCCAATGGTGAATACTGGACGTATGTTCCACCAACTCCAAGAGCCCAAAAGGGCTGAGAAATGTGGTCTTCCCAGGTGCACAGGAAATTGAGTACTAGAAGTATCTGCTACACTAATAGAAGGGAAACTGAGGTAATTTTCTAAATGAGGTCTTATTGGCAATAAGAAAATGATTCTGTTTAAACTATTGGGGTTCTTTTTGGCTGTCATGATTTCATATTTTATTTCATATGATAGTAAAATGTTGAATCAATCCTGCCAGGGACTGTACTACTCAATGACTGGAATTTAGGTAATTTTATATATGCATTGAATTCTTAGACACTAAGTTTAAAGATTATCTTATTTATATTAAAAAATCATACAATCATATATGATTGCATTATATGCTATCTAGATGTCAAAGCATCTCATGTTTATTTTCTTCAGAACCCATATTTCTATACTGCATTTCCCACCATGTGTTCTATAGGAATGGAGCAGAATTAGGCATATAATAAGGAGGCTGTGACAAACTAAATTTAGAACTTGTGTGAAGCAACTGTCCTTTCACTCTGCAGTATAGTATTCTTACACCACCCCCATCACAAAAGCGTTGTAAAAGCTGCTAACAATCAGCAGCCTTGCAAATTCTCAGTTTTAGGCGTTAACTGTGAATTGTGTCATCACTATCATTTGTTCTGGATGTTCCATCATAAATATTGCCCTTTATAAAGAATGCCCTTTGTGATGGGTCTTATTGGCAATAAGGATATTGCCAATGAGGATACCCATGCAAAATTGCTAGCCATGTTTCCGATTTCCTGACCAGCATCACTGGTCCCTCACTCTCTCTGAACATAAAATAGAAAGATAATTGATATGTTTTATCCCATTAAGGAACATATAATAAGAAACTTCTATTCTTATATTGAATACCTTTATAGTATCTCATATCAAGAATTTGAGGTGCTATTTACATTCCATGAGATTTCTTATGGGAAAAAATAATCTTTGTTCTAAATGTTAGTTTTTATTTCTTTTTTTTATGACTATAATATAAATGTTAAATTTATTTAAATAATCCAAAGCACATATTTGTCCTTTGTAAAATTTTAATTGAAACAATTGTATATATGTATAAAGTGCGTTGTTGTATTCCCATATGTGTATACATTGTGTAATGATCAAATAAGTGTAATGGCTTAGGGGCGATCTATCTGGCTGGTGAGCACACACCCATTCTGGATACAACTTCTCTGGGCAGGACTGCTTGTTCTTGGGGGCGGGGTCCACGGGGACTCCAGTGTCAGGTTGCTGGACCTATGATCCAAGAGGCTAAGGTCTGCAGTTTATAGGACATGGAAGGCATAACACCTCCTAGACAGCTTGTTCTCTAGGTATAGGAAGCTGTGGCAGCTCAGTGAGTGCACTATGATGTGTGAATGTGGCATCATGGTAGCATGGAGTCAGGAATGGAAAGATGTAGTGGCTACTGGCTCCTGAAGCAGGATGCACTTTAGCTGTGACTTCAGTGTCAAGATGACACCATACAGATTCAGCTTGGGTCATGGAGTGAGGAGCAGGGCACACTGTGGGCTTCTCATCTAGTGCAGTGCAGTGGTGTGGGTACAAGGCAGCTCCCAAAACTAAGCTCAGTACCTGTGGGGCTACAGGATTCTCCATTAGCAAAGACTACAAGTGTTTGCAATGTTGCCGGGGCCGCTGGGAGCCTCCTGCCTACCTTTTCTCTCCTGGGGAAAGTACCTTCTTTCCCTGAGTTGAATCTGGCTGGGAAGAAGATGTGGCAGAGGCAGGCCGTTTCCTTTTATTCTTCAGACCCCCCCTAAAGTTCTCCTTCCTCTACGCATTTTATCATTCCGACACTGTACTCCATCACTCTCTCTCAAACACTCCAGTTCAAATGTGTTGGTTTAATTGTTGTTTTGATCCTTTATATGGGGGTAGGAATGTCAGGCCCCTCCATTCAGCCATCTTGCTCCACCCATGTCAACTTTATTTTTCTTGATTTTGTTGGAAGATTTATTTATATTTTTGTTGAAGAGATTTTTTTTTGTTTTCCCAGAGAAAATTCAGGCAGTTATTTTAATTTCTTCCATTTTGTGTGTATTTGGCTATAAAGTTAATATTAAAATGCTCCTAAATCACAAAGATAATTTATTTATTTATTTATTTATTTACTTATTTTGAAACACAGTCTCACTCTGTCACCCAGGCTGGAGTGCAGTGGTGCAATCTTGGCTCAATACACCCTCCACCTACCAGGTTCCAGCGATTCTCCTGCCTCAGCCCCCTGAGTAGCTGGGACTACAGGTACATGGCCAACACTCCCAGCTTATTTTTGTACTTTTAGTAGTGATTGGGTCTCACCATGTTGGCCAGGCTGGTCTCAAACTCCTGACTTCAAGTGATCCACCCGCTTCAGCCTCCCAAAGTGCTAAGATTATAGCAGTGAGCCACACTGCCTGCCCTGATAAATTGTTATATCAAATGTTTTGTTAGGAAAATGTTAATATAAAAAGAGAAAAAATATATAAAAGAAATTTAGATTTTTAAAAAATTACACGTTTTAAAATGTGTGGGCAGCATCTCTGACATACCAGATATTTGTTTTACTTTTTTTATCTAGAAGTAAGATATAGAATAATTTGACCCATTTTGCAATTCATGGGTTATTTTTCTCAGTTATAAAGACAAATTCACCTTAACGCTGAATTTTCACTGAATTCTTACTAGGCTCGCCCTTTTCCAAAATAGTTGGAAATATTTCTATTGATTTCAAATTTGGTTTTAAGGCCTTCTCCTTGAGAAACTGATATTGATGCTTTAATTTTAGAAGATTATTTAATTGTTCTTTCTGATATTGTAATAATGATTCATTTTTGTAA
This sequence comes from Papio anubis, assembly GCF_008728515.1. Taxonomy (NCBI): domain Eukaryota; kingdom Metazoa; phylum Chordata; class Mammalia; order Primates; family Cercopithecidae; genus Papio; species Papio anubis. Next base: position 18,457,195 of record NC_044980.1, on the reverse strand, counting down.
TAATGTTTTTTAAAACTTCATTTGAATTACATTTTGCCTGGTATTTTTTTTTCTTTATTTCTTCAAAAAAAAAGCAAAAAACGGGATACATGTGCAGAACATGCAGGCTTGTTACAGAGGCATACGTGTGCCATGGTGGTTTACTGCACCTATTGACCCATCCTCTACCTTCTCTCCCCTCACCTCCCACCCCCTAACAAGCCCTGGTGTGTGTTGTTCCCCTCCCAGTGTCCATGTGTTCTCATTGTCCAACTCCCACTTATGACTGAGAACACGCAGTGTTTGGTTTTCTGTTCCTCTGTTAGTTTGCTGAGGATGATGACTTCCAGCTTCATCCATGTCCCTGCAAAGGACAGGATCTCATTCCTTTTTATGGCTGCATAGTATTCCACGATGTAAATGTACCACATTTTTTTTTTTATCCAGTCTATCATTGATGGGCATTAGGTTGATTCCCTGTCTTTGATATTGTAAATAGTGCTTCAGTAAACATACTTATGCATGTGTATTTATAGTAGAACAATTTATATTCCTTTGGGTATATAACCAGTAATGGGATTGTTGGGTCAAATGGTATTTCTGGTTCTAGATCTTCGAGGAATTTACCATACCGTCTTCTACAATGGTTGAACTAATTTACATTCCCACCAACAGTGTAAAAGCATTCCTATTTCTCCACAGCCTCACCAGCATCTATTATTTCCTAGCATTTTGATAATCGTCATTCTGACTGGCATGATATGGTATCTCACTGTGGTTTTGATTTGCGTTTCTCTGATGATTAGTAATGTTGAGCTTTTTTCATATGTTTGTTGGGCATGTAAATGTCTTCTTTTAAGAAGTATTTGTTCATATCCTTTGCCCACTTTTTGATGGGTTGTTTGTCTTTTCTTGTAAATATGTTTAAGTTCCTTGTAAATTCTGGATATTAGACCTTTGTCAGAAGGGTGGATTGCAAAAATGTTCTCCCATTTCGTAGGCTGCCTGTTCACTCTGATGATAGTTTCTTTTGCTGTGCAGAAACATTTTAGTTTAATTAGATCCCATTTATCAATTTTGGCTTTGGTTGTAATTGTTTTTGGCATTTGTTATGAAGTCTTTGCCCATGCCTATATCCTGAATGGTATTGCCTAGGTTTTCTTCTAGGGTTTTTATGGTTTTGGGATTTACATTTAAGTCTTTAATCCATCTTGAGTTAATTTTTGTATAAGGTGTAAGTAAGGGGTCCAGTTTCAGTTTTCTGCGTATGTCTATCCAGTTTTCCCAGAACCATTTAATGAATAGAAGATCCTTACCCCATTGCTTGTTTTTGTCAGGTTTGTTGAACATCCAATGGTTGTAGATGTGTGGTGTTATTTCTGAGATCTCTGTTCTGCTTCATTGGTCTATATGCCTGTTTTAGTACCAGTACCATGCTGTTTTGGTTACGGTAGCTTTGTAGTACAGTTTGAATTTGCATAGTGTGATGCCTCCAGCTTTGCTCCTTTTGCTTAGGATTGTCTTGGCTATATGGGATCTTCTTTGATTCCATATGAAATTTAAAATAGTTTGTTCTAATTCTGTGAAGAATGTCAATGGTAGTTTGATGGGAATAGCATTGAATCTATAAATGACTTTGGGCAGTATGGCCATTTTCATTATATTGATTCTTCCTATCCATGAGGATGGATTGCTTTTTTCCATTTGTTTGTATCCTCTCTTCCTTGATAAGTGGTTTGTAATTCTCCTTGAAGAGGCCCTTCACATTCTTTGTTAGCTGTATTCCTAGGTATTTTATTATCTTGTAGTGATTGTGAATGGGAGTTCATTCATGATTTGGCTCTCTGCTTGCCTATTGTTGGTATAAAGAATGCTCGTGAGTTTTGCACATTGATTTTGTATCCCGAGACTTTGCTGAAGCTGCTTATCAGTTCAAGAAGTTTTTGGGCTGAGATGATGTGGTTTTCCAAATATGAAATTATGTCATCTGCAAGCGGAGACAACTTGACTTTCTCTCTTCCTATTTGAATACCCCTAATTTCTTTCTGTTGCCTGATTGCCCTGGCCAGAACTTCCAATACTATGTTGAATAGGAGTGGTGAGAGAGGGCGTGTTTGTCTTGTACCAGTTTTCAAAGGGAATGCTTCCAGCTTTTGCCCATTCAATATGATATTGGCTGTGTGTTTGTCATAAATAGCTCTTACTATTTGAGATGAGTTCCATCAATACCTAGTTTCTGAGAGTTTTTAACATGAAGGGATGTTGAATTTTTTTGGAGGGCTTTTCTGCATCTATGGAGATAATCATGTGGTTTTTGTGCATGTCTGTAGTCCCAGCTGGCTGGTAGGCTGAGGTGGGAGAATCACCTGAGCCTAGGTGGTTGAGACTGCAGTGAGCCGAGATCATGTCACAGCACTCCGGCCTGGGCAACATAGTAAGAGCCCATCAAAAAAAAAAAAAAAAAGAAAGAAAAAAATTCATGTAAAGTGTTAATCTGGTAGATACACAGATAAAAACACTTTAAAATGCAATCAACTTAAAGTAAGAATAATATACATCTTTTTTTATCAGAATTTTATTTTATTTTTTCACTCAAAATGTTGTAATAATTAGCTTGATAATGTACAAGGAGAGGAATGTCTTTATAAATTCCATGACTAACTTATGGAGCATCACTTTTTATAAATTTAGTTGGAGATACTTTGATTCAAGTAAATAGATGTTTCCATCAACTTCAGTAGAAACAGAGTTAGACTTGAGAATAAGAGCTCTGTTTAATCTTATGACCAGGAATGTATTGAAAGTCAATTGTGTCATAAAGATCATCAAAGTCTCAGTGGATTGTTCTGTTTCCATTTAAAATCTTGGACTTTATAACTAATATTAATCATCAGGAGTGAAGAAAGGTGAAAACAGCTTTCTGCTTAGCTTCTATTAATCATTTCAAATCATTTTTTCCTCAGTTTCCTTAGGGAAACTATAGGTTTTAAACAATGTACTTTTATTATTATTATCTTTATTTTTTCTTTTTGAGATAGAGTGTCACTCCATCAGCCAGGCTGGAGTGCAGTGGCACAATCTCAGCTCACTGCGACCTCCACTTCCTGGGTTCAAGTGATCCTCCTGCCTCAGACTCCTGAGTAGCTGGGACTACAGGCATATGACAGTATGCCCCATCTATTTTTGTATTTTTAGGTACAGATGGGATTTTACCATGTTGGCCAGGCTGGTCTTGAACTCCTGGCCTCAAGCAATCCACCCGGCTAGGCCTCCCAAAGTGTCGGGATTACAGGAGTGAGCCACCACACCTGCAATACTTTTATTGGTAAACAGTTGAAATAATTGACAGCTCACATGCCTTTTAAAAGAAGATAGTAATTAAAAACAACACACTTCCAGCAGACCATCTGCTGTCCACAAATATCACAGAAAGCCATCCTAAACTTGAAATGATGGTTTAAGGTAAGAACAGCTTATCTCTCAAGTTTTAGTGAGGGAGAAACAATTTTTTTATATCTACTTAAGAAATAGCACAGATTTTAAAATAATATCAAAAGAAGTTTAGAGATCTTAATCAACACAGTATGGGTATGCTTAAATATTATCTTTTATCTTACAAATATATATTTTAAGTATTTCAAAATCAATAACAACGAAAGCTTCCTATTGTCTATTGTCCCCATGTTATCGGCCTGTTTTTATTCTCATTTTTTCCTTTGGGATTTTCTAAGATGTCTGTTTACCTGAAGGGGCCACTTTAATAAGGAGCTATCAGCAGTTTGTTTTTTAACAAGCTCTCTCATAAACAAAACTATTTTATTTCCATGTGAACTTAAAATTATTAAGATTTAGGCCATGAACCTACTTTTTTCAATTAAAAAATATTTTGTCTTTTTATTAGGCCAATATACTACTGAACCGAATGCATTTTCAAAATACAACTTAAATTGCTCCTTTATTGACAGTGTTTAAATGATGCATGGTATTAGATGTTAGAATTTGTTGTGAAAATTAATTAGATATTTCTAAATATGTGTTTGCTTTATCACTTTCACTCTTGTAAAAATGAGATGTTGATTTTTAGTGAATCTTCCTTGATATTAAATCTTTAGCACACATGAATCAAATTCCTTGTCATCTAATAGAGCTTACTCTTTAATACACAAGACAATTTTTGGTGTCAAAAATAATATGATCTAGTGAACTTGGTATAGTGATCTCTTGTCTTTAGTAAACTATGACAAATTTACATTTTAGTATAAGTAGACTTTCAATTTCTGTCTCTCCTTTCAGCATTTTGCTGTAGTAGCGAAATAGTTTCTTAGCAAGGGAAGAAAAAGGATTAACTTGACTAAAACCCAGTTAAAATGCAAATGAAATGAATTTCTGGGCAATAAAGCATGCATTAACCTGGAACTCTAATGAAGATAATAGTAAAAAGCCCCTGGAATATTTTATGCACCTCTATCTACTTCATCTTTATGCTCATTCAGATGTAAGACTTCCACTCATTTTAGAGGCTTTGCATTTCTGTTTGCCACAAACATGATTAACAGCTTTATTGCTCCATTTTATCCAGAGACACTCTCAGATCTACTTCATTTTACTCACTGAAAACCAAGCCATGAAAGCAGAAAAAAAAAAAAGAATCATATCTTGCTTCTAAGATTTATGTTCATTTCATAGGAATTGCTAAAAATCAGTATTAGTGGTGGAATATAAATTGACTATGTATCATGAAGTATCAAAAGAATTTTACATTGAAATTTACAAAAGTAATTTACAATGTTACTTTATGTAACATTAACATCTGAATTACTAGGCTAGAAATAAGACGGGATGGTTTTGTCAGAGGCATTTGAACAAGAGAGACTCCATCTTGAGTAGGGGCTGGGTCACATAAAACTGAGACCTGCTGGGCTGCATCCCCAGTGAGTTAGGCATTCTGACTCACAGGATGAGATAGGAGGTTGGCACAAGACACAGGTCATAAAGGGCTTGCTGTTAAAACAGGTTGCAGTAAAGAAGTCGGCCCAAATCTACAAAACCCAAAATGGCAACAAGAGTGACCTCTAGTCATCCTCACTGCGCATTATATGCTAGTTACAAGGCATTCGCATGCTAAAAGATACTCCCTCCAGAGCCCTGACAGTTTACAGATAGCATGTCAACGCCAGGAAGTTACCCTATGCAGTCTAAAAAGTGTAGGAACCCTCAGTTCCTGGAATTACCACCCCCTTTGCCAGAAAACTCATGAATAATCTACACCTTGTTTAGCATGTAATCAAGAAATTACCATAAAAATGGGCAACCAGCAACCTTCCGTACTGCTCTGTGGAGTGGCCACTCATTTATTTCTTTACTTTCTTAATAAACTTGCTTTCACTTTATGGAATTGCCTGGAAATCTTTCTTGCGCAAGATTCAAGAACTGTCTCCTGGGGTCTGGATAGGGACCCCTTTTCTATAACAGTTTCTTCCTATAAACAGAGACATAGATCCCTGTTATCACCCTGTAGATAGAGCTTAGCCACTTGTGGGCTGAGGAGGAGAGTCTTTTCGTATTGCTGATGGATTTTGCTGAGGCAGGTACCCTTTCTGAGGAGACAAACCGCAGTTTAAGCAAACAGAACTAGGTCATTTCTTTTACCTTGTTAGACCTATTCACATTTTGCTCAAAGGCTTTTTAAAAATTCAGAGGATTTTAATATATTATCCTATAAAATAATTGTGTAATCTATTATTATAATAGATCATAAAAGAGTATGGTCATTATGGAGTAAGTACCGTTCCAGAATCATAAAATGTTAATAAGTGGTCAAGGTCAAGAAAATATAGGATAGGTTGAGAGTTAAATCTACAGAAGCTGGCACATTGTGAGTTGAAATAGCTGCAAAAGATTCATGAAGTCTATTCTATGCCACGAACAGTATCCCTGAAACTAATTTAAATAATTAGTTTTACTATTTTCATGTTCATCCGTTAGAAAGCATATGGTATAGCCTCAATGATTACAGCAATAAAAAAGGACCATTTGCTAGTCATAGCAATGCTGTGACTAGGAGATGTGAGGTCAAATAGAGCTCAAGAAAGTAGTCTTGAAACTAAAAGCCACAGAAATATGTCATTTAATGTGCATTATCCACTTTTATGTGCAGTATGCTTTTGATATTGAAAAAAAAAAAAGTATTTTGGCCTTGACTATATGTTTTCATCTATCTATCAGAGAGGACAAAAAAAAGTCATTGAATTAACTGGGGCAAATGAATTACTGAATGGGTGGCCCCATCTATTTATTCTATTTGATAGACATCTGTGGTCTTTCTCTTTCTGAAGTCAGAAGATTAACTTTGCTAACTGCTTCATGAATCAACGATCCTTTATCAAGTACATGCTCTGTCCTTTAGGAAATACAAAGCGCCTCACTGCCTGATGACTCGGATGCTACTTTAAATAGCTCGGGAAACGGAACTCTTTTATTGTCCTACTTAAATTATTCTTTCTACAGTTAGAGTTGAACTGTTATTCTACCATAAAATATGTACCTATATACTCATTTATATTCATATGATCATAGAGTGCTTAATCTTAGCTTCTTTGGAACAATTAGTTCTATTCGAGCTGTGCTGGGGGTCATGCCTTTTCTCGCTGTTTCTACCTGCTCTATGTCTACCTTCTTTCTGAGTTCTTCCCCATTATTTAAGAGAAGAGTTCTAACATGAATAGGACTTTATTGCGCTTATCGGAAGCAGCGGGGCTTTGTCTCTGTGAAATCTTTCTACTTTGAATGTGTAATGTATCTTTTACTCTTTATGTTTCTCTACTATTTCATTCCTTAATGGTGGTGGAGACAAGCTACATTCTTGGTGAATTCTTGGTATGTAGGTTATTGGCTTGGAGACCAGAAGTGAGAGCACTTGACTAAGCACCACCACCATTCTTGATTGCCTAACTGTTTTCTCCAGGCACATTCTTACATGTCTAATATCACTCTATTTGTTGGAGAACTTCTACCCTTCATTCAGTGTTGTATATCCTTCTGGTAAACAATCCAGTCAAGGTGCCAGTATCATCACACTCATCCTCTATGCTGTTAATCAGTTGGATGAGCATAGGTTCAGGCATCATTATTATGACAAAAATTGATGCACAGAATTTGAATCAAATTATATCTCAGGGAGGTTGTAGAAATGTATGCTATTCAATACATAGGCTTTAGGCATAAAAGGATACAACATTACTTAAAATTAAGATACAGATAATTATTTCAATTAATAAAAATTGAGTAATACCATTTGATAAGGTCTGAAAAGGAAAAGAGTGCTATTCTACTAATAACTTTTTCCTTGCCACAATGTTTTCCACACGTTTGAGACTTTTAATGAACACTAGATATATTTAGGTCTGTTGTTTTGAGATTTCACTATATTGGCTAAAATATGTGTTAATGGGAGTAGTTTAAAAATATTATAACAATAATAACAATCAACTTATAAAATCTTCCTGGTGATTTTAAAAAATTCCTCATCAATTTAATTATTCAATAGCCAGTAAGGTTAAATTGAACACAGACATTCAATTTCAAATATCTGATATAAATTATAATGCTATGATAATATATGGGATATAAATTAAAGCCTAAGTAACATTTTTAATTCAAGATATTCTGGGCAGCAATAGCATATGATTGCCGTGGAATCCCATTACAGTTTACAATGGGAAGCTTTCATGTCCCTATCAAAAGAACATGAGAATTGTTTCCATGAGCCCCCCTCAGCTTTTAGCATTGTGAAACCCTTTCCCCTGCCTCCGCTATTCACAGGCTTACTTCCTACAGCCATCTGTGCATAACACCTGACTCAGACCCTTCTGCATACACCCATCCAAACAATACTGATGCCTGTGACAAGGGGGCCTTTTCATAATACTCACAAGGTCGGTGTCTTACAGTGCACAGCATCATGGGAATTCCAGACATTTTCATGGATGTAGTATTTTGTCTTCTCTTTTTCACAGCTACCTTCCTTTCCCATGAGTTTCAGTCCTTGCCACATAAAAAGTCTATGTCTGATTTTCAGGCGCCCTAAGCCTTAAAGCTTCTACCTATTATCTATTTAGATCTGGATCAGAGTGGGAGAACGGAATCTTTTCTTCTCAAAACGCACAGCATGGGGGTAGATAACAATCCCTGATGGATGTCGATCTTTCTCGCAACACGTCTGGACTGTGGGCAGGATCATTCAAACAATGGAGTGACAGGGAGGTGAGGATTGTCCAGGAAGCCACTCATGCTAACCTCACTAATATAAACAAGTTTTTAAGACCCCCACATTCAGGGACCTGGAAGAGAAGCCACGTGTGAAACTGTTCCAAATTAGGCACAAAGGTGAGCTGTTTCTATGCCTATATTGAGAGAGAAACTTAAATGGAAGAAAAATAGTCCAGAGGCTTTAAATGTATAAATGAGTGAGTTGTATAATAGTGGAGGTTGAGACAACCTAACAGAGTTAATACTTTGAGGGAAAGAGGCGAGAAACGGAGCCTGAAATGATTGGAGTCAAATAATAATTGTTACCATTAGCTCAAACATTTATATTTTAATACGTGGTTAAGATACTCAGGGGAGAGAATCCAGATGCTTCTGTCCTATCTGCTTTGGTTGTTCTTTTCCCTTGACTCTGTTACAACTACTTTTTCTTCTCACTTAACTGTTTTTCTGCATTTTTTCCTTCCTTCACTCTCTCCCATGGGACTTAGCTAACAGCCTCAAGCGTGCTTTCTCTCTATGAAATGTGTCATCTTCCTTCACTCTCTCCCATGGGACTTAGCTAACAGCCTCAATAATGCTTTCTCTCTATGAAATGTGTCTTCTAATTTTAATTCGTTTGTGTTCTTTGTGTTAATATGTCACTTACATCATTAATGGTGATAATTTACATCCAACATTCTAGATGAGATATATGTGAGTTATCAGCTGGAATCACTTGCCACATCTTGTGGCAAAGGATGGTGAAAACCTTTATTTAGAAAGATTTTATAGTAAGGGACCTTTATTTTTAATGATTAATAAAAGAGAAAAAATAATATGATGATCCCTCCACAGGAATTTACATTTAATTGGTAAAAACTTACATCAAATTATGTCTTCAAATCCCAATGATGGTTGTGTTTAAAGTACAGTGAAGGATTTAGAATGTCCCTACTCCACTCTCCTATAAATAAGTATGAGGCAGGTTTTGGTTATGATTGTACTAGAGATAGAGATATAACTCTTTTGCTTGACATGTGTAGTATTGCCATGTGCTAAAGTATGAAACGAGATTTGGAGAGATCTTCTGACTAACAAATGGTTTTTGAAATTTTAATTTCAAAGATATAAATTATGCTGTAACAGAATTTGTAAGAGAGCAGTATCATATAAATCATAATTATATGATTAACATTTAACCATATAATATGTTGCTCCAAAAATAGTATAAACAGATTATTTGATTTCATGAGCAAATGAATCCTAGTCAATCATGCGTGGTTTACACAGAACCATCCAGGGTGGTCCCGGAGATGGGAATTTTCTCCTCTTTAAGCTTTCTTTTCTGCCAGGCTTGTCTGTACATGGACATTTGTAGAAACATTTTTATTTTGACTTAACTCTTTGCTTAAATTTTTCTATTGTATTTATTTTTGGAAGTAGAATATTAATGTTATGCAAATAATCTAATAATTTTGGCAAACATACAGTCAAAGTAGGGGGATAGTATAGAGTTAAAGCATGGCCATAAGAATACAATTCAAAAAGTGATATTTTATCTCCTTATTAATGTTCATTATTTAACACTGATTAAATCTAAACACAATTAGTCCCACAATGTGTAATATCTAATTTTGCTTTTTAGTACTATAAATGTGGAGGAGTTTCACTCTTTTGTTTAATGTTATTCATTTACAAAAGAAAAATTTAAATTAGTAGTCTGGCTGGATTATTGAATTTTTTAACGTAACACTATTTTATAATACAGTCTACTCTTATAAACTTTTTACTATTGTACAAGATTTTTTTATGTATAATGTCCTTCTTTTGTTCACATTTTGTCTGCTATCTTTCTTTGGTGCAACTTATTCTAATGTGTATAGAAGTTATACTTTTTAATAAAATCTTCCATGTAGCCATCTTTCTTCACAGGTATTTTGAATAAGAAAGTTTTTTAATAATGCATTTATAGAACTGTTTCACTCCATCCATCCCACATGGAGAATGCCTTAGGATGAGGTTTAAATTTATTTTAATAAAATACTGGTAATACTCATTATCATCTAATCCAACTCAGTTTTTGGTTCTGTAATGTAGAACTCTGTAACTTAAAAACCACTTTATGGGACACCTGTTTTGTACCATTTCTGATCTCCTTTCCCCATCTCCCTCTCATAATCCAAATGTTTCTGTAGTAAGCCACTCTACTTGGGCTCCAGTCTACTTTACCTAGTCACCACCTGACATGCCTTGCTATACGTCAGTACCCTATGCTTCTTGTTCTAGAATGTATTTCAGTTGAGAGTTCCAAAACGCATTTTCTGCAGGTTCTTTGGGATAGAGCAAGATATTAAACAGCTCAACATTGTATCATTCGTCCTCACTCCTCCTTGGATTTATACATCTTAGTAAGTAAAAGAAAAGCACATAAGTCCTCTACTTCACACTCTGCTTTGTAGATAACCTATGTGAAGAGAGTTGTTGGAACCACAAATGGCCCTAGAAAGTAGATCCTAAGGATCAGAGTTCGCACATGAATTACTAAGAAGCTGAGCTAAACTTTTTAGTAATCAATGTGTGAAGGAGGTACTTGTGTGGTGGTAAAGTCTGGCATTCAATGTAATACAGCTACTGTAGTTTTAACTTGTGCTTAATGAGGATGGTGTAAATAGGAAAGTAAGCCATTGTGATGCTCAGTTCCTCCGCACTTGACCTGTATGGGAAAAATAAGTAAAGATGACAAGCTGACTTTGTTTCACTGACTGGAACATTTTTAAAAATTAAAATGTTAGGATCAGAACACCAACATTCAACTAAATGCATACTGAGGAGGACATAAGGTCTCTAAGGTAACTTTGAAGCAGATTATGGTCTTCTGTAACCACAGAAAAGTTTGTTCCGAAAATCAGGCCAAAGTTCAAAATATAAAAGTGGCAGACCTTGTGAAGTCTTCACAGATCTCCTTTATCAAAGTCAAGGTATTCTGGAAAAAAAAAAAATGTGAGACTCAAACCTGGAATGGGTGACAAGCCAAAGAAGCTTACATTCCATGTGTCCCTTGGACATTTTGAGGAAGGTTCAAAATATGCCCATTTAAGATCATGGTAACGAAGAATTTTGTCTCTTGTGGGATTAAAGTCTTAATATCCGTAACAGGAAGCAGCTCAGACCAAACTAATTGCTCACTAAGTCTGAGGGTATATAGTCAGAGTTTTCTAGAGGGACAGAACTAATAGGATAGATGTATATATAAAGGAGTTTATTAAGGAATATTGACTCACACGATCACAAGGAGAAATCCCACAGTAGGACGTCAGCAAGCTGAGGAGCAAGGGAGCCAGCAGGAGTTCCAAAGCATCAAAAGTAGGGAAGCAGACAGTTCAGTCTTTGGTCTGTGGTCAAAGGTCCAAACGTCAAAAAGCTGAAAAACTTGGAGTCCAATATTCGAGGGCAGGAAGCATCTAGCACGTGGGAAAGATGTCAGCTGGAGAACTAAGCCAGTCTAGTCTGCCCACATTCTTCTGCCTGCTTTATTCTGACCTTGCTGCCGCTGATTAGATTGTGCCCATCCAGATTGAGGGTGGGTCTGCCTTTCCCAGTCAACTGACTCAACTGTTATTATCCTTTGGCAACACCCTCACAGACACACCCAGGAACAATACTTTGCATCCTTCAATCCCATCAAGTTGACACTCAATATTAACCATTACAGAGGGTAATCTAGAAATTGTAGCAGAGGAGGAAAAAGATAATGGATATTACTACAATCTGTGATCAGTTGCAATAATGGGGAATGTAGCTTGCCTGAAGGCTTTTAGTTATTGCATATGGCTACCACTTAAAAGAAAATGTTTTTTATTGAACTTTTTCTTCCACTTTTGTTAAAAAAAAAAAAAGGAAAAGGTCAAGACCTCTTATTCTGATAGATATGTAATCCCTATATTGCAACATGAGAGCCTAATATATTGGAGAAAATGGGTTTGGTTCTGATGGCACAGCCAGTATACTGGATCAGACACATTAAATATAGAATTTTGTATATATTTTTGTGGGATCACCTCTCTGTGGACACAGATGCAACCAGATTGTGCCTGACTTCGTGTTGGTACAACATCTCTTTGCCTCATTTCCTGAAATTCACTCTTGATGCCATTATGGGAACCTCTAGATACCTACTCATATAATACTTGGTAGGGTGAGGGCATTAACGGCAAACAGTTATGCTGATGTGGTTTGGCTGTGTCCCCACCAAAATCTTATCTTGAATTGTACTCCCATAATGCCCATGTGTTGTGCAAAGGACTCGGTAGGGGATAATTTGAATCATGGGAGTGGTTCCCCCATACTGTTCTCATGGTAGTGAAAAAATTTCACGAGATCTGATGGTTTAATCAGGGTTTCCACTTTTGCATCTTCCTCATTTTCATTTGATTCTGCCATGTAAAAAGTGCCTTTCATTGTCCACCATGATTCTGAGGCCTCTTCAGCCATGTGGAACTGTAAGTCCAATTAAATCTCTTTTACTTCCCAGTCTCTGGTATGTCTTTAACAGCAGTGAGAAAATGGACTAATAGAGTAAAGTGGTACCGGGAGTGGGATGTTGCTGAAAATATACCCAAAAATTTGGAAGTGACTTTGGAACTGGGTAACAGACAGAAGCTGGAACAGTTGGGAGGGTTCAGAAGAAGACAGAAAAATATGAGAAAGTTTGGAACTTCCTGGGAACTTGCTGAATGGCTTTGACCAAAAGCCTGATAGCAATATGGACAATAAACTCCAGGCTGAGATGGTCGCTGATGGAGATGTGGAAATTTTTGGGAACTGGAGCAAAGGTGACTCTTGCTATGTTTCAGCAAAGAGACTGGAAGCATTTTGCTCCTGCCCTAGAGATTTGTGGAACTTTGAACTTGAGAGAGATGATTTAGGATATCTGATAGAAGACATTCCTAAGCATCAAAGCATTCAAGAGGTGAACTGGGTGCTAATAAAAACATTCAGTTTTACAAGGAAAGCAGAGCATAAAAGTTTGGAAAATTTGCAGCTTGACAATGTGATAGAAAAAGAAAAATCCATTTTCTGAGGAGAAATTCAGTTGGCTGCAGAAATTTGCATAAGTAATGAGGAGCTTAATTGTTAATCCCTAGACAAAGGGGAAAATGTCTCCAGAGCATGTCAGAGGTTTTCATGGCAGCCCCTCCCATCACAAGCTCAGAGGCCTAGGAGAAAATTATTTTGTGCGTCAGACCCAGGGACCCTGTGCTGTGTGGAGCCAAGAAACTTGGTGCCCTGTGTCCCAGCTGCTCCAACTGTAGCTGAAAGGGGCCAATGTAGAGCTTGGGCTGTGGCTTCATAGGCTGCAAGCCCCAAGCCTTGGCTGCTTCCAAGTGACGTTGAGCCTGTGAGTGCACAGATGTCAAGAACTGGGGTTTGGGAACCTCTGCCTAGATTTCAGAAGATGTATGGAAACACCTGGATGGCCAGGAAGCAGTTTGCTGCAGGTGGGTGGGGGGCACTCATGGAGAACCTCTGCTAGGGCAGTGCAGAAGAGAAATGTGGGGGTCAAAGACCCCACACAGAGTCCCTAATGGGGGACTGCCTAGTGGAGCTGTGAGAAGAGGGCCACCATCCTCCAGACCTCAAAATGGTAGATCCACGGACAGCTTGCACCGTGTACCTGGAAAAGTCGCAGACACTCAATGCCAGCCCATGAAAGCATCTGGCAGGGAGGCTGTAGCTTGCAAAGCCACAAGGGTAGAGCTGCCTAAGAATATGGGAACCCACCTCTTGCATTAGCTTGACCTGGATGTGAGACCTGGAGTCAAAGGAAATCATTTTGTAATTTTAAAATTTGACTGCCCCACTGGATTTTGTACCTTCATGGACCCCATAACCCGTTTGTTTTGGTGAATTTCTCCCATTTGGAATGGCTGTATTTATCCAATACCTGCACCCCCATTGTTTCTAGGAATAACTCTCTTGCTTTTGATTTTACAGGCTCATAGGCAGAAGAGACTTGCCTTGTCTCAGATGAGACTTTGAACTGTGGACTTTTGGGTTAATGCTGAAATAATTTAAGACTTTGGGGGACTGTTGGGAAGGCATGATTGGTTTTGAAATGTGAGGACATGAGATTTGGTGGGGCCATGGCTGGAATGATATGGTTTGGCTGTGTCCACACCCAAATCTCACCTTGAATTTTACTCCCATAATTCCCACTTGTTGTGGGAGAGACCCGGTGGGAGATAATTTGAATCATGGGGATGGTTTCCCCATCCTGTCCTCATGGTAGTAAATATGTCTTATGAGATCTGATGGTTTTATAAGGGGTTTTTGCTTTTGCATCTTACTCATTTTCTCTTGTTACCACCATGTAAGAAGTGCCTTTTACCTCCTGCCATGAATCTAAGGCCTCCCCAACCATGTGGAACTCTAAGTCCAATTAAACCTCTTTTTCTTCCCAGTCTCAGGTATGCCCATATCAGCAGCATGAAAACAGCCTAATACATATGTCTTTTACCAATAGAAGATAAAAGCCAGTTGATAAATCCTACTCTCTTTCTTCTCCATGATGGTGTTCCTGAGATGTACTATGTATAGCTAATATGGTACATACCTGTGACTTTAATAATTAATCACTTAGTGCTGGGCCTTAGTGCTTTGGCCCCTTCCCTGTATTTTCTAGGACTATATGATTAGTGCACTAATAGCACTGAACGTCCTGCCTCAGATTTCATTTTCTGGGAAACTCAAAATATCATCCAATAAAAAGAACTAAATAAATTAATCAATAATGACTATTTTGTATTTAGAAAATATACTAAAAGTAAATGTGTCTCACTTTTTCTTCTATTAAAATTAAGTTCTGAAAAAAAAAAAACCCTACTGTTTCTTTTTTCTTCTTCTTTTCTTTCCTTCTTTTTTTTTTTTTTTTTTTTTTTTTTTTTTTGAGACAGAATCTCACTCTGTCGCCCGGGCTGGAGTCCAGTGGTACGATCTCGGCTCACTGAAACCTCTGCCTCCCAGGTTGAAGTGATTCTCCTGCCTCAGCCTCCCAAGTAGCTGGGGTTCAGGTGTGTGCCACTGTGTCTGGTTGATTCTTGTATTTATAGTAGAGATAGGGTTTTACCATGTTGGCCAGGCTCATCTCAAACTCCTGACCTCAGGTGATCCCCCACCTCAGCCTCCCAACTCTACTGTTTCTAAGATTTTCTTGTCTGCTGTTCCCTTCTTTGAAGAGTAATTTGGAAATATTTGCTATAAACCTTTTTTCAGGCATTGTACTTTCAATAAATTATCTAAAGGATCTAATCTAAAGGTGGCTGCAAAACTTCATTTTTATAAACTGTAAACAAATTTTTTTTACACAAAGGTTGTCACCTAATCATATATTTCTCTAATTTAAACACCATTGTTCTTACTGTCTGCAGAAAGGCTGCTTCTTAACTTCCAATCTAATGATGGCAAGCACTATATCCTGACTTTAACAGAATACTAATAAAAATGCCTCAGATATTTAAGTTGAAAGCAATACTTTGGTAAATGGCTCTTGCAACAAATATTGGGAATGTACAAATATATTTTTTATTCAAAAATTCAAAATAAATTATCTTACAGACAATGACAGCAATAGACCATTATATATTGTCAACGAAAATGGTCACTGGTGATTACAGTGATTTCTTAAACATCAGCCAGCCTTTTCTCCTATCATTTTCTTTAACTGACTTCTCTGAAGTTATTGGTTAGAAACACTGCCTTGAGCTTTCTATCACAGTTTATGCATAATGGTGAAGTGCTATTCTGGAAGTTAGAACATACCACCTCCCATTCCTCCCATTGCCCCCATATCAGGGTCCTTCTCTTATTTAGGTATTTCTGTCACTACACCGTCTGCTGTAGTCAAAGCCATTTCAGCAGCATCCACTAAAGTGGTTCTCCAGTGATTCCTTTTCCCACCATATTCACAAAGTCTCAAAGCCTAATGTCATAACCGACCTCTGAGGATCATTGCATAATTTTCTCAACTTTCAAAGATTCTTCAACATCTGCATTCTTAGCCATAGTCATTGCAGAAATTTTGAGTGGTCTGTTAATAATACATATGCCAACTTTTTATCTTTATTAATGAATCCAAGGCTGGATGCACCAAAGCAATGCAACAATCCCTTCCCAGAACAATACCTTCTTCAAAACTAGCTATTGTAGCATTAAGGGTATCTGTAACTTCTTTTCATTGACTTTGACATCACTCATCCCACCAAGCTTCAGCACAGCTACTTCATCTGACTGTTTTGCCAGGTATCAATTTCATTCAGTTTTTCTTTTTGTTTTTCTGTTGGTTTTGTTTTGTTTTGTTTTTTGATGGAGCCTCACTCTGCCACCAGGCTGGAGTACAGTGGCTCAATTTTGGCTCACAGCAACCTCTGACTCCCTAGTTCAAGCGATTCTCCTGCCTCAGCCTCCTGAGTAGCTGGGAGTACAGGTACACACCACCACACCCAGCTAATTTTTATATTTTTAGTAGAGATGGGGTTTCACCATGTTGGCCAGGATGGTCTCGATCTCCTGCTCTCATGATCCGCCCACCTTGGCCTCCTAAAGTGCTGGGATTGCAGGTCTGAGTTACTGCATCTGGCCCAGTTTTTCCTTTTTGTATTCACTAGTTGTGACATCTAACTGGAGGAGTATCTTGAACACACTTTTGAATTTGAGCCTTGTCATCATTTCCTTTTAAGAGCGTACCATCATCTTTTGTCACAATGACCTCTCCAATTTCTTCTAAGTCATGAGGCTGAACAACTTCAAGATTTAGGGTCAACCCTTCTTGTTCAAACACTTTGCCACCAATAGCAGTAGTCGTATCTTTATGCTTGTTCCTTCAATTGTCACCTAAACCTGGAGCTTTGGCTGTTACAGCCTAAAGACCAACTTTTATACTATTCAAAACAATATTTTCAGCAGTTACAACCAAGGGCTTATAGTGAGCACTGGCGATTTAAAGACCAGGTATAATGGACTGGACACTGGAAATTTCCTTTTCACTCAGTAGAACATACACATACTGAAATTCACATACTATTATTCACAATATAATACACTTCTGATGTATTCATAAAGTGTGGAGAAATATAGCCTTGATCAAACTTCATGCCTGCCATAATTTCTAGTTCATCTTTCAGTGTTTTTCCATTATTTACTGTGATGACACCCTTTCTTCCAGCTTTATTCATTGCATAAGAAATAGGTTGCCGATTTCTTTCTCTCTGTTTGCAGAAATCGTAGCATCTTGAGCAGTTTCTTCAGGAGTTGCTACTGGTTTAGACTGATTCTTAAGTTCAGCAACTACAGAATCAATAGCTAACATAATATGTCTCCTGATTTCCACTGGATTAGCACTTCTGCTAATTTTCTCTTTCCCTGACAATAGGGCATGCCAGTACAGTAGCAGTGGTGGTGCAATCCCCAACCTCTTCATTTCTGTTATTGGAAACATCTTGAACAGGTTTAGCTCCAATATTTTCATATTTATCTTCTAAGTTCATTGAGTGTGCAACAATGATTGTGTGCAACAATCATTTTGTTACTTTAGGACTTCCCCAACTCTGTTCAATAATCACTATTCTTCTCTTTGGCTCCATTGTAACAGCTACAACATAGGCTTAAAGTCGTATAACTTGAAGCATTAAGGCTCAGGCTTCTATACCAAATTTCACATCTTTAGCATAAGCCCAATTGACAGGAGAAGCTAGTATCCTGGACGCAGGTCTCATTTGGTGAGAGATTGTGAATAATCAAACCATATCTGTAAGGCAGTGGCAGGGAGCGTGCTCATTGAGGCAGGTGATTATCAGCAAGTAAGGGCCAAAACCTCTTATAATTGTGATTATCATGTTATTATGTACAATAGGAGAAAATCTTTGCAAACAGATGTATAGAGTCAAGATAAATTAAACAAGCTTTGATAAATATAAAAAAGAACATTATGCAGTGATTAAAATTAACATTCTGAAAGTTATATACATATCCTTGATATGATCTTAGGAGAACAATCTGTTGAAACCTGTATACAGGGTATGATATTTGTTTGAGAGACATACAAAAATACAAAATACAGATATGTATGATTTTTGTAGAACATTTTCTTATTTTGAATATGCTTTTCATTGTTAAGTTTGTTATTATAAATTATTACATCTAAATAAGATAAACAAATAGCATAAAGGATCTGATTCTATGTGTAATAATTTATCTTTGACAACTAAAATATTTTTTTCAAAGGAAATTATCATTTTTCAAATACTTCACGGTAGATAAATATTTATGTTCTTCCCTTGCCAAGTGGTGGCCAAATACTTTTTTCTCTTATTAAGTAATGTTTGTAACAGATTGCATCAGAAATCTCTGAAAGCATTGGTGTCTAGTCTTAGCAACATTTCCAGAATTTGCAATGGGAGTCAAATGGTATATTTTAAGAAGGCAACACCTAGTTGGCATATTTGTAGGGTTGTTATCAATGCAACAATACTAAAATGTGAAAAATAATCTTAAGACATTGATATTACATTTATTTTTCATATTTATTTGCAAAGAAAATCTAAAATTGCATTCAAATGGTATGAGGAAGCATTCTATTGACTCCTAATTTAATATCCCATCGTCCAGCCTCCTCCCTAATCTTTCAATTAATATATTTATTAGATGTCATTTTGCATTTTAACAGATATTTTCTCCAAAGTGCTCCTTCAACCATTAGCATTTTCTGTCTCTTTCGTGGCAACATCAGGTAAATTTTGCAACAAATAAGATGTAATATTGCCTGGGGAAAAAGACAAAAATGTGTATGTGTGTTTTTTTTTAATTGTTGAAGTCACACGTATAAGATAACAAAACTAGGTCCAAGATCTCTTAATTGCTATGTATTTCATATGACTATGACTCTGTTAGAAGAGGCTTGCTTCAGCACATACCCAAGTTTCTACTTCCTGGGAAAATATCTATATACCTTCAACTACGAAGAATAAAGGCCTGTAGTAGAGATAAAATCAATTTCTAGAAATTATGATGAAGATCTAATGCATTACATTTTGTTTCCTAGCATCTTTCTAGCTCTTTCTCAACCAATAGAAGAGCCACAATTTATAGTTATGTAGACATTTTTGACATATTTTTTCTATTATTTCTGGAAATGCCATGGTCAGTGGCAAGTAAACCCAGATAAACCATTTCCAGAAGTTCAGCCAATAGCAAAATTAACTACTGGCAACTGATTTGAAAAACAATATTATATGCTGCCAACAGATAAAGACATGAAATGTATATTGTATGCAAGTACTTTACAAAGGAACAAATCAACTGAAGAATTACCAGATTGGACATTGATTGATATTTCAATACTGCTGATTGATTAGCAAAACCGTAACCACTGTTGTCTTTTCTTACAGACTTTTGATCTCAATTGCCTAACCAAGGATGACTGCAAAGACTAGTATCATGAAAAAATGTGTTCTAGGCACAATATTGTCAAGACCAGAAGTGTTTTATCTTTAATTTTCTAGGTATTGTTTGTATGTTACAATATAAATGTTATAATAACCTGATAAATGTTTTTCTGGTTTACTTAAAAGGAGTTGAGATTTTATTAAACCGAGAAGCAAAAACAAATGGCTACATACATTTCCAAAATTAGGATATGGATGGGTGCACCACTGATATGGTTTGACTCTGTGTCTGCACCCAAATCCCATCTTGAATTATAATCCCCACATGTCGAGGGAGGGGCTTGGTGGGAGGATATTGGATTATGGGGATGGTTTCTCCCATGTTGTTATCATGATAATGAGTGAGTTCTCACAAGAGCTGATGGTTTTAAAAATGTTTGACAGTTTCCTTCTTGTGCTGTCTGTTCTGCCTCCAGGTAAGACGTGCCTGCTTCCCCCTCACCTTCTGCCATGATTGTAAGTTTCCTGAGGCCTCCCCAGCTATGTAGAGTTGTGTCAATTAAACCTCTTTTGTTTACAAACTAAATTACTGACTTTCAGGTAGTATCTTTACAGCAGTGTGAAAATGAACTAACACAAAAACTTTTTTGAATTGTCTAATGATTATAATAATGAACCACATTTTCCCAGCGATTGTAAATAATAGTAGTACTACTATTACTGATAGTACTAATGACAATATGTTTTCAGTTCAGTTATCAAAATATATATGCACCTTCTCTCAAAAATCTCATTTAAATGGCAGGAATCTATCCAGCTGTCTATCTTGAAAGATATAGAAGAAATCTGTAAAATGTAATACACCAGAAAGATCTTAGAATTCCCCAGATATAAAAGGAATTGTTGTTAATTTCCTAAGTTCTGCCATTTCATAGAAAACCCCAGAGCTGTAAGCTCAGTGTTTGCCTTGACAATTACTAGACATGAAGGAATGTCCTGGAGAGCCATCCTGCATGTAGCATGCATGCTGAGGACTTTCATCTTGGAAGACTTCTTGGTAAGTCCTTGAAGTTCATTTATAGACATGTTTGCCACACATGAGAAATTCTTCTAATGCAGTTAACAACTCCCTAGAATTTACCTCAATGGTTCTCAGTACTTAGAACCATGGCTAGCAAACTTATTAGAAATGTTGTTTACATAAATCCAGGTCTGGGCCTAGGCATCTGCATTTTGACCATAAAAATAGGTGATCTTTATGCAGGCAGCCTAGTGTCCACATAAAAACTTAGACCTAGATTATGTTTTCTATGTGGTTTGTCACATCTCAAATTTTTAATGAATTAATTTATTTTTACTTTTACACAGTGTCTAGTTCTGTTGCCCTAGAGTGCAGTGCAGCCTGAAGTGCAATGGTGCAATCATAGCTCACTGCAGCCTTGAATGCCTAGGTCCAAGCAATCCTCCTGCCTCAGCCTCCCGAGTAACTAGGACAACAGATGTGCACCCCCACGCCTGGCTCAATTATTGTATTTTAAATTGTTTGCAGAAACAACGTCTTGCCATGTTGCCCAGGCTGATCTCAAACTACTGGTTTCAAGAGATCCTCCTGCCTTGGTCTCTCAAAATGCTGGGATTACAAGAGCAAGCCACATACCCAGTCAGTTCTCAGTTTTTAAGCTTATATTTTTTTCCTAAACAGATTGAAAATCTTTATATCTATCTTGCATTTCTGGATGACTTTCAGCACCATGATTGGAAAAGTTCGTACTCAGATATTTCTAATTAGGGCTCATGATCTGTATATTAGACTAAGCGCCTTCACGTAGAATGGAGCTTTTCTGAAGTGAAGTTGATAGCAACTACGCCAGGTGGATTGAACAGAGATCAACCTAATTTTTTCATTGAAAAAAATAATTACTAGAAATATAAAATAACTACTTATAACCTGATTTACACTTTTTATTACAGAAATAAATTTAAATATATTACCTTATGCTACTGAAGTTTTATGTCTAAAATTATTGAATTAATACAAATCTTGGTATCGGTCAACAGAATAAAAGCCTCATGAAAGTAGGTGCTATTATATCTCTAGCACCTGGAAGTGTGCCTGATTAAAAAGTAAGGAAGAATGAAAACAAAATAATAAAGTAAAGAAAAAGGGAAGGAAGGTAAGAGGAGGGGAGGGGAGGAGGAGAGGAGAGAAGAGAAGACAAAAGGAAAGGAAAAGGTAAAGAAAAGGAATGGGGAAAGGAAAGTAGAAAGGAAAGAGGAAATAAAAGGAAAAAGGGAAAAAAGATTACCAGTGTAGCTAAGTGTGTAACTGATTAAACTAAAATATCCCTAGGCATTTTTTTTTCCCAGCAGGAAAAATACATTTAGCGTAACTCATGTGTTTCAGTATAGCTTTATTTTTTTTTATCCCAATGTCTTTTCCTATACTTAAAGAACCCTAGACAGCTATTCATTTTCCCTAATACTCCATTGTGAAGCGCTTTCCTCATCCTGGAGTGCATTTGAATTAAAGTACCATATGCTATTCTGAAGAGCTTGTTTCTATAAAGTGTTCATTATAACCCTGGGCACCCTTTTTCAATTTTTGTTGCTGCTGTGTGGTAGAGTTGGAGCCAAACTAAATAATGTGAGAATGAATGTGTATTCGTGTATTTGTGCGTGTGCATGCACGTGTGTGTGTTTTCTTGACCTATAGCTGTATCTTTCCATATGACTCTATTTTACTGATATCAAAGACGTATTGCTAATACAACAATTTGTTTAATTCAAATGATTGATCAAAGTGGAATGTAATAAATGTACAAAGCTTTTTTTTTTTTTTTTTTTTTGAGACGGAGTCTGGCTCTGTCGCCCAGTCTGGAGTGCAATGGCGCAGTCTTGGCTCACTGCAAGCTCTGTCTCCCTGGTTCACGCCATTTTCCTGCCTCAACCTCCCATATAGCTGGGACTACAGGCACCTGCCACCACGCCTGGCTAATGTTTTCAATGTACCAAGTTTTTAAGAATCAGATATGTAACTGTAGAACTTTAAATCCAACTGATGTGTAAAAGAGCAGTGTAAAAACATATATTTGAAGGCATATTAAATCTTCTGCAGTAATAAATTAGATTGTGGTTGGGCGCGGTGGCTCACGCCTGTAATCCCAGCACTTTGGGAGCTCTAAGGCAGAGCCCCGATCAGGTCAGGAGATCCAGACCATCCTAGCTAGCAGTGAAACCCGTCTCTACTAAAAATCTGAAAAATTAGCGAGGCGTGACAGAAGCCTGTAGTCCCAGCTACTCGGGGCTGAGGCAGGAGAATGGCTGAACCGGGGAGGCGGAGCTTACGGTGAGCCGAGATCACACCACCACCATAATACTCCAGCTTGAAGTGACAGAGGGAGACTCCGTCTCAAAAAAAAATTAGATTTTATGTGATTTAAAAAAATTTTTTTTGGTGTGTGTGTGTATGTAAATCAGCTGTCCCTTTTGATTTCAAAGAAGTAACATTTTATTTGTTTTCATTTGTTACTGCATGATCCCAAATCACCCTGAGTTATTTCCTTTTCTCCCACAAAAATTAGCAGGTGTTTCTTCATAGTAAAAGGAGTTATAGTAACATTACTGTGTTTAAAAATTATTTATGAATCTTGGAAAACATTTATTTAGGGTAGGAAAAATGGCTTTTGGGATTTTATTTTATTGAACATATAAAATTTTTTTTAATCCACATAATCCAAATGTTCTAAAACTTTGTGATTCAAAGCTCTCTAAACAACTCCTATGAATGTTTTTCTCAGATAGAGTATAAATACTTTGGTGTAGCAGATATTAAATGTGCAGTGCAATTGAATAAATCTGTTTTATCTGTAGACTCTGTGAATCTGTAAATATATTTCTAGTCATGAACCAAACTGAAATTGTGAGCTGGAGTGGGTAAAGGGAAAATAAAATAACTATGTACACTTCTAGAGAAAGGTAGTCTGTTGTATTTATCTCTATGCTCCCTTCAAAATGCAAGGTGCCCTCCCAACTCTTACTCAGCAGCTAAAGAAGTAGGTACTGCCTTATCTCAAAATTTGAGTTATTCCCTCCATGCCAAATAACACAGGGTACTTTTCCTCTTTAGGAGTAATCAAAGCTGTAAATCCCAAAGAGCTATCACTTAAATAAGATGATAATTCTTATTTTTAAATGAAAGACTATTTTTTACAGGCAGTCTTGAAAGGTTCCGATTCAACTCCAATAGCATCTTTATGCAATTTTTATTGTTTCTAGCAAACTACATATTTTCTGGTGAAATAAAAGCCATGGTCATATATTCAATAGTTGGACTGTTCCTCTAACGACTAGTAAAAAGCTAATGGTAAAATTAGCTTTGTAAAAACATTAAATGGAAAGCAAACCTTTGTATAGGCTGCTGTCTTTACAATATAAGACTGTTTAACCAGTTAGATATTGGCTTAAAAGATAAAAACGTAGAGGGGTTTTCCCTCCTTTCTCTCTCTCTGAAATCTACTAAAATGAAATAAAATTAGAACACAGTTAAAACAACGTAAACATTTTCGGTAATTAATACAAAACATGGAGAGAGAATATCATTATTTAATGAATCCCTATCCCAATCTGCATGGAATACACTCTACATATCTATTTTCTTGTCTTAAATATATAGATAGATACATAAATATTTTAATACACTATATATTTTCTTGTCTTAAATATATGCAGTTTTATATATACTTAAATATGTATATATATAAGACAAGAAAATATATAGTGTATTAAAATATTTATTTTTATATATGCATATTTTTAAGACAAGAAAAGAGAGTAGGAAGAATGAAAAAAACAGAAAAAAATGTAAAACAAGTGTTTGGAATTTTTTTGAGAAACAGAAAACATTAAGTCAATACTTTCTGATCTTTTCCAATGTTTGAAAAATTTTATAAATTTTGTATTTGTTTGTAAATTTATTTCAGCACAATTGATGGAGTGTGTGTGTGTGTTTGTGCCAATGTGTGTGTTTTGAAATCTCTGTTGAGCCAGTTATAACGTATTACTGGTTCCCTTATTAATTAATGAGTTAACTAAAACTTTTGACATTTGTTCAACTTATATTTGTATAAAAACCGGGATTTTAGTTTAAACAAAACATATCCTTTAACAACTATCTGTTAACACAGACCACATAAACATTGTAAAATAATCTTAATTTTGATAAAACCACAGAGGATATGACAAATGAGCTGAGATTACAGAAAATAAATTAAATAATAATAAAAAGCAGCAGTGATTTAAATCACATCAGAAACAGTCATAATTAAATCATTAGCACCAAAAGCAGAGTCAGTGAACTAGAAAACTGCTTAAGAAAATAATAATGCAAGAGGAGAAAAATATTAAATAGAGCAAATAAATGAGATACTTGGAGTGGAAAAAATATGTAAAATATAGAGATATCCCTGAATTTCAGAACGGAATTAAAGAAATTGGCCACATGCGTTTAAAATACGTTAAGAATATTGTTCGCAGGTGTAAAAATCTTGTTCTCAGGTATAAAAATCACATGTCCTATGGGGTGCGGGGGGTGGGGAGTCAGAGCAACTTCAGCTTTTATACACACACAGACAACATCTCTGTCAAAAGACAGTAAAGGAAAAGTTAGGAGAAAGGTATAACATATGAAGTAATTATTGATTTTTAGAAGAAAGTGACACCAATTTCCAAATACAACTATTGATGAGGATACTGGGCAGGTAGAATTGGTGTTATCTTAGTGTTTAAATATTTTAATCTCCCTGATTTCCCCTCATATCCCACTCCAAAACAGAGTAACTAAGGTAATTAAACAAACAAACAAAAAAAACCCACGGACAAATAACTGCATACGTTCACAGACATCAAAAGCTGCAAGACCTGCATGGTGTCAGAAGCTGTGCAGAAGAAAGAAGACTGAAGTAAATGGGCAAATTGGACACTTGCAGGTGGGAAAACCCCACATGACCTAACAGGTACTCATTGGAAAGTGGGGGTTACTAATTTAAGATCCGCAACTGATATGATGAGGGATTTTGTACACTCCAATCCATTTGTGAGTGGAAAGGAAATTTGAGGATCTAGTAAAATAGCTCCTCAGATCTAGGATCCAATGCCGAACAAATAGATTTTCAGGAGAGTCTCATTCTAAAGAAAACAGTGTTGAACATGAGCAGGACAGGGACCATGAGGGCAAAGAAAAATAAAAAACAACAACAAAAGAAATCTTTTAGATGAAAAGGAGTAAAAGAGAAGAGAAATTCACAGTGCATTAAGCCATATGTTTGAATCTTGATCCAAGCAACAAAAAAAGTTCTAGCATTGCAAAATTGACTGTCTATCATTACCTGTGCCCCTGTGCAACCTACTTCCTTCTACAATTTGGGAACGCTACTTTAATATACAATAAACAAGAATAAAAGACTGCATTTACATCCCATAAAGGTTTTATTGTTGTTAGGCGCATAAATTTAGAAAAAAAAAAATCCCTGTAAACCCAGAGAAACCTTTCCAAAGGCGGAAGAAAAAGAGAATATGTAGAATTTGATTTTCTGTTTCTGCATAATTATCTTAGGATAATGGCCTCCAGCTGCATGTATGTTGCTGTAAAAGACATGATTTCATTCTTTTTATGGTTGTTTAGTATTCCATGGTGGACATGTACCATGTTTTGTTTATCCAATCTACTATTGATGGGCAAATAGGTTTTTTTCATGTCTTTGGTATTGTGACTAGTGCCACATTGAACAGATGAATGCGTGTGCCTTTCCGGTAGAATGATTTGCTTTTGTTGTGTATATACACAGTAATGGGATTGCTGGGTCAACCAGTACTTCTGTTTTGTGTTCCTTAAGACATCTGCATTCTGCTTTCCTCAGTGGCTGAGTTAATTTACATTCCCATCAACAGTGTATAAGTGTTCCCTTTTCTCTGCTGCCTCATCAGTGTCTATTATTTTTTGACTTTTTGATAATACTCATCCTGACTGGTGTGAGATGGTATCAATTGTGGTTTTGATTTGTACTTCTGTGATCATTAGTGATGATGAGCATTTTTCATGTTTTTGGGCCATTTTTATGTCTTTTTTTGAGAAGACAATTTTTAATGGACTTACTTGTTTTTGCTTGTTCATTTGCTC
This sequence comes from Papio anubis, assembly GCF_008728515.1. Classification (NCBI taxonomy): domain Eukaryota; kingdom Metazoa; phylum Chordata; class Mammalia; order Primates; family Cercopithecidae; genus Papio; species Papio anubis. The sequence continues at coordinate 18,430,357 of NC_044980.1, read as the reverse complement.
AAGTTTGTTTTAGATTCTCGTTACTAGACCTTTGTTGGATGCACAGTTTGTGAATATTTTTCCCCATTCTATAGACTGTTTACCTTGTTGATAGTTTCTTTTGCTGTGCAGAAATGCTAGTTAGTCCCACTTGTCACTTTTTGTTTTTATTGCAGTTGCCTTTGAGAATTTAGAATATTCTCACTTATAAGTGAGAGCTAAATATTGGGTACAACTGTACATAAAGATGGAAACAATGAACCGAGAACTACTATCACGGGGAGAGAAATCAGCTTTTCCTTCTATTCAGCCCTTCAATTGATTGGATGAGGTTCACCCATTAGGAAGAACAATCTACTGTATTCAGAAAACCAATTCCTTTTTTTAAAATCCTTTTTAAAGCTTTTTATTTTGACATATGTGTAGATTCATAAGCAGATGTAAAATATAATACACAGAGGCTTCAAACACACTTGACCCAGTTTCTCCTCGATGCTAACATCATCTTCACATCAAGATACAGGACAATTTCATTACAAAGTATCCTCCTGCATCCTTTTACAACAGCACCTCACTTCCTTCCCTCACTTTCTATACCTAATACCTGGCAACCTTGAATCTGTTTTCTATTCTATAATTTTGTCATTTCAAAAATGATATTTAAATTGATTATATGGTATGTAATATTTTAAGACCGACCTTTTCACTAAAAATAATTTCCTGAGAGCCATCAAAAGTTGTTGCATTTGTCACTCAATTATTTCTTTTTATTGCTGGGTAACAATCTATGTTATAGATGTACCATAGTTGATTTTACCTATCACCTACTGAAGGTCAAACGTTAATGCTATCCAGAAGCACTCTCACAGACGCATCCAGAATTATATTTCATGAAATGTTTGGGCTGTCAAGTTGGCAGATAAAATTAGCCACTACAGCAGCTAAAGATCCATCCACAAGAATTACCAAATGAATTCTAGTTAACCAAGGAATAAATAATTTGCTAGCAACTGATCAAGAACCTAGAACATTTTTGGAGACTAACAAGCTGATTTTACAAACTGGTTGTATATTAAAGGAAAAAAATCTTGTGAATAGTGACATCTTTAACAAATTTGAACATATATCTATATGTAAATATGTCATGACTGAACAAATATCATGGCAAAATTCATAAAAAGTTAGTGTGATGTACTATTTACCCTATTACGCAGGGTAATTAACAGTTTTATTCACTTTACCCTGTTATCAAAGAGTGCTTCATCCATGATGTCCACTCAGTAAATATTTGATGACTAAACTAATAAGAAAAACAATATTGTTATCTCAATAGGCATTAGAAGTATCCAACACCTATTCACCTAAAACAATAAACTAGATGTACAAAGAAACTCTTGATCTAGAGTAATCTTGACAAAGGATATTTACAAAAAATAATACCCACACTGACATAATTAATAGTAAACTATTGGTGCAACTCCCAGTAAAATCAAGGAAAAAGCAAAGAAGTTTCTCACTGTTATCTTTTTTCTACACTATTAGATAGCATCATTAGCAAAGCAATGGGGTGAGGATAAAAGATAATGACATATATATACGTATATATGTATAAACCAAAGAAAATCTCTCATTATTTAGAAAATAAATGATTACATGTAAAATCAAAGAAAATATGTGGTTCAGTATTTAAAAAGTTTAAAATACCATATAAAATATGTGTAATATAAAAAGTTAATATTCAATAACTTTGGTAAATAGAAAGAAGTCAGTCCCTGGCGTGGTGGTCAGCTTTCAGTATAACCCCTAAAGATCCCTACCTCTTGGAATTCGAGTCCTTTTGTAATCCCTTTTAATGAGTGAAGGCTTTATTAAAGCAAATTCTTTTATTAATATAAAATAAGTGATGTCTGACTCCACGACTAGGCCATGAAAGGCGGAGTGGTATCTTGAGCATTCTCTCTCTTTCACTCTCTCATTCACTCTAACTCGTATCACTGGCTTTTGGCCTGAGAAGCCACACAGAAAGGCTGACAAGTTGGGGGATGGAGGCCTCTGGAAGGCAGGCACATGAGCAAGTTTAGAAGCTGATCCTGCAGCTCCAATCCAGTCTTCAATTCATTGCAGCCAACATTTTGGCTTCAACCTCTAGAAGATCCCAAGACTCAAAGACACAGTTAAGTTGTTTCTACACAATTTTGCCCATTGTGTAACTCTAATTAAATTGAAAAAATGAACTAACTGTAATGTTGATAATTTTATTAATCTCTGAGTTAGTTTGAATCAACTCAAATTATATCCATATCATAAAATTATGTCTTGAAATTTCACTCAATCATAGATAGTACTTTTTTCCGATTGATGCAAATGGTCCTTTATATATAAAGGATGATTATATATAAAGGTATATATATCTTTATATATTTTATATATGCTCATCTTTGACTCCTTTAATTCCTATGTACATATATACATACTCCTACATGTACATACATACATATATATTCCTATACATATATATATACCTACATACACTCCATATGTATGCATGTAGGAGTAAAAGGAGTGAAAGGTGAGCACTGAAGAAAGAACATCACTGAAGTATACATTTTTGTTATGCAAATTTTAAGCGTAACACGAATGGTAATTAATGAGAGCATTTAATTGGAGATATCCTTCTCATTCAATCACAAGACAAGCATTTATTAGAAGCAAAAGAAAGAGAAAGCAATAGAACAACCTGACTGTATAAAGAAAAGAGAATGTTTGATATGGAAGTTTGTGTTCTTGACTACTGAAAAAAAAAAAAAAAAAAAAAAAGGAAAAATCACGGGAGTCATTTAATCAATAATAGATGTTAGATCCAGGATAGGACTATGAGAAAATAGGGTAGGTATGTAGGTTTGCATATAGGGAGAAATTGAAAGAGAGAAAAATTTTCTTTGCCTAGGGATTTGTCTGAATGTCTGGAATACTCCTCTGATTGTGTGCAAATCATAGACTTTTAAAACTAATTCCAACGCTGTTGCATCACACTGTCTGTGTGAAACCAAAGATTTCCCAGAATATTGACAAACACACATTTCTAGCTAAGAGCGAGTATGGCAGCCACAGCCATGATTCTCCTGAGTCCAAAATCAAGAAGCGTGGTAAGAACCTGTAGCAGAGACACTAGCACTCTTAAGTGTACAGTCAGGTGTTTCCAAGCACATCCAGACATCCAGGACCACATTAGAGGGGGGCAAATTTTAAGTGTGGGGTCTTTTTTTTTTTTTTTTTTTTTTAGACGGAGTCTCGCTCTGTCGTCAGGCTGGATTGCAGTGCCAATCTCAGCTCACTACAACCTCTGCCTCCCAGGTTCAAGCGATTCTGCTGACTCAGCCTCCCAAGAAACTGGGACTATAGCTGCACGCCGCCAGGCCCGGCTAACTTTTTGTATTTTTAGTAGAGATGGGGGTTTCACCATGTTGGCCAGGCTGGTGTCCGACCCCTGGCCTCAAGTGATCCGCCCACCTCGGCCTCCCAAAGTGCCTGAATTTCAAGCGTTAGCCACTGTCCCAGCCAAGTGTGGGATTTCTTGATCTCCAGGTGATACTCTAGTGGGTGAGTGGTAGAGTTTTCCTGGAAACGAATCCCCCCAATTGATTAATTTTCCCCAAGTCCGTTTCTGCCGTATTCCCAACTTCTTTATGAAGTCGTCTGTGGTCAGTAGCATATGTTTCTGTCTTCTCTTCAGTATGACAAAAAGAATAAGCGTTAACATAGAATATCACCTAATACATTTCAAAGCCTTAGATTCTAAGAATTTTTGCATGTCTGGCTGAGTGTCCGTAGATAGGCATTGTGCAAGTATAATTTGTACAATGAGATTTCTATATAGGAAGATGACATCACTGGAAAGAAAATAATGAAAATAGTATGCCAACATTTTTTGTTCAGAAATGTAATACCATTGACATCCACACTAGAACTGGTATTCACTGGTGTAACTCTTTTACTTTGAAAACTATTGCCGAAATTAAAGTGGGGAAAATATTTCATAAATATTAAAGAGATATTAAAGATTATAATGATTATAATATTTAATAGTGAAGCACTCAGTGTCTTAACTTCATTGTGAAGACCATATCCAAAAGGTTAAAAAGTGACTTATTTCTCACTATACATTGTGTGCTTATGCATGTGTGTGTATTTCACAAAATATAATATATTCATTATCCTAGTAATGCAACTGTAAAATTCCATTTAATTTTATTTATTGAGCCAGCATTTAATAAAATGTTTTCATTCATGTAATTTGGCAATTACACTCCAAAAGAGCTATATAAAAAAGTAAAAGTCATGTTTAACCCTGTCTTTCCATTGTTAATATTTTGTTTCCCCTTTTGATTGATATGCAGTGCCAGTTACATTTTACAAAAAAAGGACTACATTGTACTAGTGTGTTATAAAATATCAATCACTTATCTAAGCATAAAATTTTAAATAATGTGAATTTCCCACAAATTAAAATTTTTATAACATTACATTTTGGCTGGGCACAGTGGCTCACACCTGTAATCCCAGTGCTTTGGGAAGACAAGGTGGGATCATTTAAGGACAGGAATTTGAAACCAGCTTGGCAAGATCCCATCTCTACAAAAAAAGGAAAAAAAAAAAACCAGGTGTGGTGAACAAATACTATCATTGACCGCTGACAAAAAATTGTAATGTCTACATGTCACTTGACATTTTCTTAATAAAGGAAAATTTAAAAAGAGGATAATACATACACACACACACACACACACACACAGAGGAACCTGCACCCCACCAACGTTTCAACTAAACTTCATTTCTGCATCCTTAAATGATGTTCCTTTCATTATGTTCTAAAGAATAAACGGAAACATAGGTAGTTGATAGATAGATATTCTTAAATAAGTCAGTTTTGTTGTTGTTGCTGTTTTGTTTTTGAGATGGGGTTTTTGCTCTGTTGCCCAGACTGGAGTGCAGTGGTGTCATCTTGGCTCACTGCAAACTCTGTCTCCTGGGTTCAAACAATTCTCCTGCTTCAGCCTCCCGAGTAGCTGGGATTATAGGCACTTGCCACCATAACTGGTTAACATTTGTATTTTTAGTAGAGATGAGATTTCACCATGTTGGCCAGGCTGGTCTCGAACTGTTGACCTCATGTGATCCACCTGCCTCGGCCTGCAAAAGTGCTAGAATTACAGGCACGAACCATGGCACCCAGCAATAAGTAAGTCTTATGAAATTTTGGCAAAACAATGATCTGTTGCATCATTCTGCTTTGCTCATTTAATAATTTAATACTATGTCATGAGCATTGTATTTGTCCTTAAGTAGTCTGTGATAACCAGATATAATCAGAGTATATATATCTGGTACAATCAGGTTAATACATGACTCCCTACGTATTATGTGAGACACTGTTACGGTGATTATGCATGGAAGTTGCGAGAGTGAGATAACATAGACTGAAATCTATAATTTGCTACATATAGGATATATTATACATTAAATGTATAATCTGAATAGGTCTATTACATAACTTGAGACAGATTTAATGGACAGATCACCTTATATTTTCTAGCATAAATAATAAATAAAAAGGAAGCATAATTTCTAGACAAAAGTGAGTTTTCAGTGTAGATTTCATGACTAACACTACTAGTACCTCTATCATCATGTGCAACAGCACGTAACTTTTCTCTCCCAGTTTGGGTCGAAGAGACTGAAGTATATAGAGGGGATACACAAATTGTCAAAGTCACGTATCTAGTAAGTAGAACATTTCAGATTTCAATTCAAATTATGTCACCCCCAAAACACTCCCTCATAATCACTGTAACAGTGTCTCACAAATGACTCCATAAAATTCCACAATGAAAATATATCAAAATTCACTTGAATGGATATTTAAACATATTTCCAAATTAAACTTGTGTAAATGACAGTATAGTAAATATATTGTACATAATTATTTTTCTTTTCTTTCTTCTTTTGGTTTTAGAAAATAAAACTAAGTTAATGCATTTTTATATTCCAGCATGTTAAGCTTTATCTGCAGTATCATTTTTACATATTTTATTTCATATATCCTTTCTTTTAAAGCAGTAAGTGCTTACTTCATGTTGAAATTTTTAATTTTTACTTTTGGGGGTGCATAGCAGGTATATATATTTATGGAGATACATAAGTTATTTTGATAAAAGAGAAAATTAATGAAAATTACACTTTATCTTCTTCCCTCTACTTTTTGACTTTTTGTTGTTTCTAGTTATATCTTGTACTTTCTGTATCTTGAAAAGTTGTAGTAATTATTTTTGATTAGTTCATCTTTTAGTCTTTCTAATCAAGATATGAGTAGTTGAAACTAGGAATTATGGTATTATTCTATTCTGTGTTTTCTGTGTATATACTATTACAAGTTAGTGTTACACTGACACATGAATTCTTACTGCTCATTACATCTTTTTTCTTTCACATTGAAGAACTCTCTGTATCATTTATTGCAGGACAGGTCTGGTATTGATGAAGTTCCTCAGCTTTTGTTTGGGAAATTATTTATTCCTCCTTTGTGTTTGAAGGATATTTTGACCGGATACACTATTGTCACAGGATCCTTAGGATGTAGCTTTTTCAACTGAAAAACTGTGGCCACTGGCACTTTTGCCAAGTTTTGCTCGGACCCTCTGGGCTTGTTCCACGCACTTGACCTGGAAGGTTGAGCTTGACTTATGCTGCCAACCAAGATCCCATGCCTGCCAAGCAAGGCAGGTGTGGAGCGGCAATGGATGTGTGAGCAAGTGTGGCATCTGGCCACTGCACACAGCCAGGTGTGGCAGCTGTGGCAGGTCAGTTAGCTCCAGGTACCAGTATAGGAACTGGTCCATGTAAGGCTGTGGCTAGATCAGACATAATGCAAGCAGCTTCCAATTTGGGCATCAGGGCAGACGGTGGCACTTGAAAGCTTGGAAACACCAGGAATCACAGAGCCCTAGAGAGAGTGTCACAACCCTGGCTCAGAGAGCCCTTAGGCCTGGGAACCCCGAAGGGCTGCAGCTCATCTCTCCTCTTGTCGCCTGCAATGTGGTGAGCAGCAGGCAAGTTTCAGCCCTGTTTGTGTTACAGCTCTTTCAGTCCTACTATTTGGTGCATCCCTAGTTCTTGTCCTGCGTTCAGGAAGAATGAGGTACTTGGACAACTAGAGATTGAGCAAGGTGGAGAGGAGCTGCACTGAGTGACAGAAGGCTGTCAGGAGACCTGAAGTGGGTAGCTCCTTCTGCAGGCAGGTTGTCCTGATTAGTTTCCAGCCTTTAGTGGAGGGGAGATCTGTGGTGGATAGTTCCTTTCCACAGCTGGTAGTCCTGATGTCTGTGTGAGTCTGGCTGAATCTGGGGTTTTTATGGGCTCAGAAGGAAGGAAGAGAATGCTGATTGGTTCATGGACAGCCATGGGAGGGCCCAAGAAAAGCACCATAAGTTCTCCCTTCAGGTCATGGAGTCTACCTGGAATTGGCAGCCAGGCCCCCAGGCTTCAAGCTGTCCCTGACTTAAAGATAAGGTTTCACCACAGACCTGACCCTTGCTGTATAGAAGCCTGTCTGCCTACCACCATCAACATGCTGTCCACGGTGTCCAGGCTGTTTGGGGCTAAGGGGCACCTGCGAACCCACACCCGAGTTGCCCTCAGTGCCCTCAGCCTCCTTCTCACAATCATCGGGTCCCAAAGTTTCAGAGGGACAAAGGTGGTGAGTGTCTGGCATGTCAGAGCTGCCCTGAGTGTGCATACACCCAGCTGAGTCTGGACAGATCCAGGGCTCAGCTTCAACTTTGCTCTGAAATCAGAGCAGGTACCATGAGTGGGAAGAGGCCAGGGAGTGACAGGAGGCACTTCTGAGCATGCAGTGGCAGGGAAGGCTTCCCGGGCTCCCAAGGGGGCGGGGATGCCTAGATACAGAGCCGCAGATGAGCAAATGCATGCAGTTGCACCTGGGAACATGGGCTTCTGCCCCACCAACCCAGTAGGAGGTGGGGCTCCTGCCTGTTCCTAGCTCTTACAGGTTCCATGGACCATGCAACCCTGGCTACACATCCCCTGCTGCAGCTGCCATCTTTGCAGGGACTGCTCCAGACAGGCTGCTGCTGCCATCACTTTTGTAGGATAAAAGTGTTTTTCTTCAGCACTTTAAGTATGTCGTGCCACTCTATCCCAGTCTTTAAGCTTTCCACTAAAAACATGTTACCAGATGTATTGGGGCTTCGTTTTATGTTATTGTATGTATTGTATATGTATTGTTTCTTTTCTCTTGCTGCTTTTGGGATCCTTTCTTTAACTTTTCTCTTTGGAGATTTGTTTATTACATGTCTTGAAGTAGTTTAACTTGGTTTAAATCTGCTTAGTCTTCTCTAACCTTCTTATACTTGAATATTGATATCTTTCCCCACCTTTTGGAAGTTCTCTCTTATTACCCCTTTGAATAAAGTTTCTACCCCTATCTTTCTCTCCTCTAACTCTGTATTTTTAAATAGCCTGTCTTCAAGATCACCCATTCTTTCTTGTTCTTAATCAATTCTGCTGGTAAGGGGCTCTGATGCATTCTTCGGCATGTCAGTTGCATTTCTCACCTCCGGAATTTCTGCTTGATTCTTCTTATCTCTTTGGTAAATATATCTGATAGTACTCTGAATATCTTCTCTGTGTTATTTTGAATTTTGTTGCATTTCTTCAAAACAGCTATTTTGAATTTCTCTGTCTGAAAGGGCACCTATCTCTGTCTCCCTAGGATTGGTGCTTAGTGTGTTTTTTAATCTGGTGAATGCATGCTTTCCTGGATGGACTTGATGCTCGAGAATGTTCATAGGTGTCCGGACATAAAAAGGTTTAGTGTTTATTTTATTCTTTGCAGTCTGGGATTGTATGTATATAACCTTCTTGAAATGGCTTTCAAGGCATTCAGAGGGACTTGGTTATCAATCTGAGATTTTTGTCTCTGCCACCATATCTGCATTGAGGGACACCATTAGCCCAGTCATGCTGTGGTTCTTGCAGATTTCTTGAGGTACCACCTTTGCGGTCTTGGATAAGATCTGGACAAATTCCCTTCACTACCAGGCAGATATTCTTGTTCTAATCTCTTATTTCTTTCAAACGAATGGAGTCACTCTCTTCCTGTGCTGAGCCACCTGGAGTTGAGGAAGAAGTGACACAGCACTTTTGTGGCCACTACTCCTGAGACTATGCTGGATCAAACCTGAAACTAGTACGGTACTGGGTCTTACCTAAGACTTACAGCAATCACTGCCTGGCTGTCACCTATGTCGACTCAGGCCCTAGCTCTATATTCAGCAAGTTGCAAAGCCAGTCAGGATTGTGTCGTTCCCTTCGGGGCGATCAGTTCCACTGGCTCTGGGTGAGTCCAGAGATACTGTCTAGGAGCCAGGGTCTGGAGTCAGAAAACTTGGATTCAACCTGATTCTCTATTCTACTGTTGCTGAGCTGGCACCCACACCACAAGACTAAGTTTTTCCCACTCTTCTTTCCCTTTCCACAAGCAGAGGAGTCTCTCTCCATGTCCACCACCACACCAAGTCCACAACAGAGTACTTCCTGGTTACTAATGATGATCATTCAAGGCCCAAGGCCTCTTCAGTCAGCTTGTAGTGAGTGCAACCAGTCCTGGGACTCTCCCTTCATGGCAGCGATTTTCCCTGTGGCCCAGAGAATGTCCATAAATGCTGTCTGAGAGCCAAGACTTGGAACTGGGGACTCCAAGAGCCAACTTTGTGCTCTCCCCTACTGTGGCTCTGCTGGTGCTTATACGGAAAGATAAAGTCCCCTTTACTCTTCATTCTGCTTTTCTCAAAGAGAAGCAATCTCTCCTCATAACCACCACAGCTGGGAAGGTGCTGGGTCACACCTGAAGCCAGGATATCTCAGAAACCCATCCAAAGCCTACGGTGGGTCCTACCTGGATACCACTGATTTTGCCGAGACAACAAGCTCTTTTGTCTGCAAATGATGAATCCTGTCAGAAGTGAATCATTACCTTCAAGGGAGCAGATCTCCTTCTGGGCCAAGGCATGTCTAGAAATGTCCGGAGACTAGGGCCTAAAATGGGATCCTCATAACTCTGCCCAGTTCCCTGCCCTACTGTGACTGAGCTGGTATCCAAGATGCAAGACAAAGTCCTCTTCACTCTTCCTTCTTCTCTCCTCAAGTGGAGGGAAGGACACTCTTCTGGAGTTGTGAGCTGCACTGCCTGGGTTTGAGGCAGGAAAGGCACAAGCACTAGAGCGGGTGTCTCACTAAGTCATGTTCCCCCCATGTCTGCTGACTCTGAGTCCAGCACAGCACTAGAACTCGCTCCAAAATTGAAGTCCTTGTGACCTAAACTGCCTTTCAAGTTTATTTGGAACGCTAGAGCACGTTGGTCTGCAGTGCTGGGGCTTGCCAGAACTCAGGTTTTGAACGTTGACGTGGATGATTCCCCAGTTGCTGAGACTGGTCTAAATGCTCCCTCCATGGGCACCAGCTGAGTCCTGCCTACTGTTGCTTTCTGCTGTGACAGGGAGTCCCTGAGCTCCAATGCGAAGTCTTAAAATCGCTGTGTTCTTCCTCCCCCAAGAACAGATTCCATCTCTGTGCTATGCATCCACTGTTTGGGAATGTGGATGGGGTGGTGTAAGTGACTCAACACTCGTTCCTACACTCGTCAGTGCTTCTTTCCATAATATGATGTTAAAACCAGGTACTGTGATCATTCACCTGATTTGATGCTCCTTTATGTGGATAGTCGTCCAATTGTGTGTTCTTGAAGGGAGGTCAATCAGTGACCTATTTGGCCATCTTGTTATGCCTCTACATGTTTTTATTCTTATTTTAAAATTTAATATGTTTTAGGATGGAATGTTTTTAATGAGAATATGCAAATTGTTTACTTTATATAATTGTTAAAATAACATTGATTTAGGGCTAAATACTTCAAATGAGACCAATATCCTCCTGTGAAAACGGTAAATGTGGAAACAAAATATATAACAAGGAAAACCTAAGACAGTTGCTAGAAACGGAATAGGTGGAAAATTAATATCCTTTTTACACATTAGATTTTGAGCTTAAGAAGATTTCGAGTATTTTCATATCTGAATATTAACAAAATGCCTTTTGACACTGTTTCTTAATGCATTAAAGGAATATTTATGATCAGAAACCAATTTTCAACTATGACTTTACCATGTCTGAATTCTTATTATTTAAGATATAAAAGGGCATAAAAAACAAATGTCCAAAGGCATAGATAGACATTAAGAATAAAAATGTATAACTGTAACCTCACTAGATTTAATAATAATTTAACATTTTTTCTTTACACACACATGCAAAGCTGGGAATAATTTGTAAGATCTATCTTTTCCTTTGTTCATACACCCTTGAATATTTATCATTGCCCACATATTTATTCATTTTGTACATGTTTGTCTTTTGTGGCTTCTAGGCTATCAGATACCAGACTATCGGATTATTGAGCAATTTTTCCTTCCTAATTTACTTCTCTATAACATTTGCACTTAATTTTTGTTGAATTTTATCATGTTAAATTATACAAACATTTTAAGTTTGAATGCTTTCAGAACAGTTGTATTATAAACCAGTATTTAACCCTCATGGAGGTGTCATCAACCACTGCCTCAGTTCAGAAAGTTTTAATTATACCGCATCATCTATAGGTACAGGAAGAAGTGTGAGATACCCATCACCTTCCCATTAGACTTTCAGGATTCAACTCCCTCTCCCTTGATAATAAAGGGACTATGGAGCATCATGTGTGGATGCATGTATTTTAGAGACAAAGAAGATAGGACACGTATCATTCATGCTGTGTACTCAGATAAGTGCATGCTGATGCTTAGTAGGAAAACCATAATGGCCAGGTGTGGTGGCTCACACCTGTAATCCCAGCACTTTGGGAGGCCGAGGCGGGTGGATCACCCTGAGGTTGGGAGTTCCAGACCAGCCTGACCAACATACAGAAACTCCGTCTCTACTAAAAATACAAAATTAGCTGTATAGGGTGGGTGCATGCCTGTAATCCCAGCTATTCGGGAGGCCAAGTCAGGAGAATTGCTTGAAACCCTGGAGATGGAGGTTGCAGTGAGCCAAGATCATACCGTTGCACTCCAGGCTGGGCTACAAGAGCGAAAATTCATCTCAAAACATAAAAATAAAAAATAAAGAAAGCCATAAATGGAAGGGATAGCTAGTGTATTCCTTGCTTTTAGGCGATGGTTTATTCTCATTGGAGTAAGATTTTGGAGATCTATGTATGCTGACTCAACCACCAGTTTGCTCCCAGGCTGTAAAATATCAGATTCTTTCTAATTGTTGGAGAGTCTTCCTTCTTGTAATTACTTTCAAGGTTTGTTGTCAGGCTTATATCCCCCCTACCAGCTCAGTGGTAAACCCTCCACACCATCCACATCATCTCCTTTTATTTCTTTTACCCCATTTAATATATCTTTCCCTCTCAGATCTTTTTTCCCCAAAGGCATTTTTCTCCTGCTACATTCTCCATGAGAGCACTTTGAGGTTTTTGTTTTGCCTGAGCTAATTCCTCCGTTCTTCTCCACTGGAGAACCCCAAATTTTTGTAGTATGTGTTCCTCAAGTGAGGAAATATAGTAACCAGTTCAGGGAGAGTATAACTGGTCAAAGCTGCTTATTTGCCTCAGATTTATATGAAATTTTTAAACAAATACAATTCCCCAAGCCAGGTGTGGTGTCTCATGCCTGTAATCCCAGCACTTTGGGAAGCCGAAGTCAGTAGATCACTTGATGTGAGGAGTTCAAGACCAGCTTGACCAACATGGCGAAACCCCATCTCTCATAATAATACAAAAATTAGCCGGGCGTGGTTGCACTCACCTGTAGTCCCAGCTACTCAGGAGGCTGAAATATTAGAATCACTTGAACCTGGGAGGCAGAGGTTGCAATGATCTGAGATCGTGCCACTGTATTCCAGCCTGGGTGACAGAGAGATACTCTGTCTCAAAAACAAGCAAGCAAACAAACAAACACACACAAATATAATTCCCCAAACCCACTCCATAACAAATTCAGAATTTATGGAAGCCTTTTTACTTTTTATAATAGTCCCTCAAGTGATTATGATATATAGTGTAGATTAAGAAACACTACTTTATGCCAATTATTTCAGTTCCATTCCTCTTGCCACTGAATGTCCCCTTTCTCTTGCTACTGATTGATTTGGGCTGAAAAATATGAGCATGCTTCATAATTCTGACAAATAGGACAGCAGCAGAAGTTTTCTATGGGACTTCTGAAAAATGTTTACCGATTCTTCAAACTTAAAGAAGGCAGAGGCATACTTAATTTTATTTGAACACTGTCATGTCAAGAATTGAGCCCTGCAGTTTCTGTAGTCATCTTGTGATTATAAAGATTGGGTAAGGATAAATCCAAAAAGCTAGTGTGTTATAAGATGCAAAAAAATTGGCTGTTCAATATGTTTGACCTAATTACATGGTTAATCCAGTAGCCAGGACTTTTTCATATAATAAACAATTAATTGTTTAAGATATTTTACATTAGATTTTTTATTTCTTGCACCTCATTTTGTGGAGGAGGGGTCTAACAAAACCAATACTTGTATCAAAAACAAAAATCTCTTGTTTCTCTCATTTAAACCCTAGAAATTATCAAGAAGAAACATTTATATTAATATGTCTTCAGGCACAAATAATTGGGAAAAATAACATTTCTGTTTTTGTATTAATGCAGTCTGAATTTTCCATATTTCACTTAGAATTCAGTTGTCACTTAAAACAATTGTCTTCTATTTTCAGCTCAAATTGATTTTTCACTGAAACTGGAATATTGGGAATTTCATAGGATATATGGATGTGTTTGGGGACAAGAAAAAGGAGACAATATTTTCTGAATAAATATAGTGTGTATATATATAAATAGAATAGTTATATAATATTAATTATATATAATATATATTATTTCTTTTTTTATGAACTGTATTGGTCTGAAAACCTTAGAAAGTCATTATTCTCTTGTGCCTAGCTCAAGAATGACTCATTTACTTTGTGATAATTTAGAACAACTCTAACCTTCCATAAATTATTTAATCATATTCCCTCTGGGTGAGAAAATAAAGGGTGTTGGTTGGATATGTGTGTTTTAAGAGATGTAAACACTATAGAAATAGCATTTCATATGCTTGGTGGAACTGACTTGAGTGATGACAGCAAACCAGGGAGCTGAAATTTATAAAAATAACTTTGTAAATGGTATTAAGCTGATTTGTTCTCATGATTGCTTCATTTATCACATATTATCATTCTCTCATCCAACAATGACAAGGCCGAGTCACTAATTACAAAGTCCACCAACACAAAACAACTTCTTTTTGGTTATAAAACATTTCTGGGATTTGTCATGTGAGAAGAACAGATTGTTGGCAGAAATCTCAAAGAACTGCCTTACGGTAATCATAGGTCTGTAACATGTAACAGATAACAGGTAATATGTACACATAACAGAACACGTAACTACAATAACTCAATGACTTAGGTCTTCAGTTAAGGTTGAATGTCATCTTTCTACTGCCCATATATTCCCATATAGATGCTTGTGGGGGCAAAACTTTCAGTTTAATTAGTGTTCGTGGAGAAGTCAAAGATGACATAGGTATTGGATTGGATTTTCCCTAGCTTTATCAATAACATATTAGAAGAGGCAATTATGTCATTAAATAGAGAAGTTACAAAACAACAGTAAAAGCAATAAAAAATAAACAACATACAGCTTTGTATAGGGCAATATAAAATACATTAAACAACTACTGCTCATGTCTTTAACAGCAATAAATTTAAAATACAAAGAACACAAATGAGTTTGCTTCTCTCTGTGAAGAATATTGAAATCTCTTTGCCCTAGTCAGAGTATGGAATATTAGATCTGACAGATTTTCACCAGAAAATTACATAATGACAATATTCTAGATCTCTATAATAAGAATTTCAGAGAACTCAGTTTTAGCATTATGGTCTTTGCTTAAATTTGAGAAATAATTCTGAGATGATTGTCTTTATCCACGTTTTGACATGATGCTTATAAAGACACTATCAATTTTGTTGTTTCATGTCCCTATATGAAAATTTCACTCAGACTTTATTACTCCATGAAAAGCGCTGTCTTTCCCTAATGGCGTGGTAAGCATCCTTTTATAGGATAATTAGACTCATGAAACTCATCGTGTTTATGTACTTGCTGTAGCTGTCAACAAACCTAGCACAAAGATCTGTGCTCATTTCCCCTTGCTCCCCTCAGGCTAGGCTCTCTAAAGAACATTTTCTCCTCTATTTCTTTTTTTTTTTTTTTTTTTTTTTTTTTGCCTCTTTTGTTCTAACTTTATTGAGGTATGGTTGACAATAAAAATGTTATATATTCAAGTCATAGCACTTAATGATTTGATATACCTATCGCTGTGCAGTCTTTACCACAAGCAAGTGAATGAACATATCCATCACTTTACATGCTTACTTTTGTGTGTGTGTGGTGAGAATACGTAAGATCTTGGCAAATTTCAAATTCCAAGTATACAATACAGTACTGTTAAATATAACCACATTGCTATACATCAGCTCTCTAGAATTTACTTTGCATAACTTCGTATCCCTTGACGGACATCTCCTAATCCCTCCCTCCCCTGAGCCTGGGTGAGACATGGTGATTCCAGCTCTGGAGATGGTACTGTAACATAATTTCCCTGGAGTAAAGAATGCCAAGTCCCTTGGTGGCCAAAGCTGTGGGTGTCCATGTGGGTGGTGAGGGCTGTTGGATCCCTTAGTGGTGAACATTGCTAGAGTACTCCTGTTCACTTTTTCCTTATGGGTGGAAGTCATAGACAAGGAGATCCCTCTTGACGCCCGGTCCCGGATGCGGGTGCACCGGGAGGGGCTGTGGCACCAGTGTCTGATGTGTGGGTACAACGTAGGGGATGTGTGAAGCCAGCGTCTGGAGCATGGGGATGTGTGGGGCATCACTGTGGCGGTGGTGCCGGTGTACAGAGACCATCTATGTGCCCAGCCTGAGGTGCTGGTTTCTGAGGTGTCAGTGCTTGCCGAGTGACTTTGGAGCCAGGGTTGGAACCATGCGTGTAGGCAGAATGACTGAAGCTCCAGGGCCAGGGTATGTGCATGTTTCAGAGGGGAAGAGGGTTGGCTCAAGCTCAGGGTGGCCTAGCAGCGGCCCCTTTTTGAAGGGTTCACAGCAGCTGCAATGACGGTTAAGGTCTCCAGTGGTGAAGACTGCTGGTGTGCTTGGCAGAGCAGACCATGGGGAACCGCCGCACTCGTGATATTACTGATGCTGATAGCACCCAGCCTTCTGTGCTCCTAGTCATCTCCAGACATTTAATCTCTGCTGCTCTCCTCGGTGAACTGGGTGAAGTGAAACCAAAGCGCATGTTTTGGGTAGCGCCCGAAAATCTGGGGAAGCTGGTTGCTCACTCTGCTCATCTTTTTCTCCCAAGAGAAACTAAGAGCTCTGGAAGTTTTCTCATTGCTGAGCTGTGACAACTAGGGGAATGGGGTGATTCAGGACACAATAAAACTATTCTTCCCCATCTTTTTGTGTGGTTATTCTTTGTTTTTTCCTCCACAGTGCTGCTGTGCCTTCTTAACTGAATTCCTCTGCTCTCCCAGAGATATCTTCATTTGTAAATAGCTGCCTAATTGTTAATTTGGTGTAGATATGAAGACTAGAATATCCTGCTTCAATATCTTGCTGTCATCACTCCCCTCTCCATTCCTTTTTTAAATAGTTGTTTTTTTTTTCTTTACCCTTTCCATGATTTTATTATAATTATAGCTTTTATCACAAGCTCCCTTAAATGATTTGACTATATGCTCACTCTATGTTGGTTTTACCTCATTTAATCTGAAAACAATTGCTTGGCTACAGCTATTATTTTATTTATACATTCATTTTATGTACATTAAAGATATGAAAATTGAGAGTAGCAAAGTTAAATAATTTGTCTATGCTTGCATATCACATACATTTTCTAGGTTTGGATTGAATTTGAAAATTGTGACACTGGATGCTACAATCCAAACTCTATTGAAAGTCAAAAACATAGAATTTGTTCTGGTCTGAAAGAGAAATCTGTCCATTTTATTCATCTCACTTTCCTCAATCATTTTTCGTTTCTTTCCTTTTTCCTCTTCCCTTCCTCCTTCCTTTCTCTTCTGTTCCCCTTGCCTGCCTGCCTTCCTTCTTTCCTTCCTTCCTTCCTTCCTTCCTTCCTTCCTTCCTTCCTTCCTTCCTTCCCTTAATTTTGTTTTTATTTCTCTTCTTTCTTATTTTATTATTTTAATCTTTCTGCTATGGTTTGGATATTTGGAGGAAAAGAAGTCAATGTGTTTTTGTGTTCTGTTAGTTCTCAGGAGCTTCAGAGAGCTGGCTGTCAAAAAGAGCCTGGCACTTCCCCTTTCTCTTGCTCCCTGTTTCCATGTGATATCTGATACACACAGGTTCCTTTTCACCTTCTGCCGTAAGTGGAAGGAGCCTGAGCCTCTGACCTTGCTTTTTGTGCAGTCTGCAGAACCATGAGCCAAATAAACTTCTTTTCTTCATAAGTTACCCAGCTTCAGGTATTCCTTGATAGCAACACAAAACTAAGACAGTTTCTTAGTGTCTTCGTCGAAGATCCATTCTCGCAATGGAAACATTTCTTATGTCAACGTATCTGACTAACAACATAACAGCCAGAGAATTATATGGTTGTTAGAATTTTTAGTTGTTCCAGCCTGGGCAACATGGCTAAACCCCATCTGTACAAAAATTAAAAAAAAAGATTTAGCTCGGCATAGTGACACATGCTTGTAGCCACAGCTACTTGGGAGGCAGAGAAGAAAGGGTAGCTTGAGCGGAGGAGGGAAGGTTGAAGCTCTAATGCACCAAGATCACACCACTGCACTCCAGCCTGGGTGACACCGTGACACCTTGTCTCAAAAAAAACTTTTTTTGGTTGTCACATTAACCCTCCCATTCTTATTTTCTTTTCTCCTCGAAGCTTAAACAGGAAAATATTCCAGCATATAAAAAAGTTATTTAAGAGAACAACTGTATGTTTAATACTCTATTTGTAGTTTTTCACTTCTGAAAAATTCTGAAAACTATGAATAAAGAACTTTGTCCCACGTTAATATCTCTGGTTGAAGAATCATTATCGTTTTGTGGTTACTTATAAGCTTTTGGTTACTTCTCTCTCTGCCTCTCATTTTCTTTGTTACTTACTTTCTATCAGAAAGCATTATTTTTAAAACTGTTCCTCTATAATATCATTTAGTTTTGACAGCTCATCTTTAATTTCTAGATTCTCTATGAATGGTGACAATGTGTTTTCCAAAGCATTACTAGGAATATTTGATTTAGTGTCATTTAATGATTTAAAAATAAATGGCCTGCTGCACATTCTTAATCTCTTCATTCAGGGCATAGTTTAAAGCTATGTGTTTTGGAGTTCTCTTCAGCTTTTTGGCACATCACTTTTTATTCTTAATCTGGAACATTTAGTCTGTTGTATTTGTGAAAAGGATAAAAATATTTATATATGTATTTTATTCTATATATACAATTATATATAATATATTGTATAATTCTATATATAGTCTACATATATGATTTATTTATATAGAATATTTTTAAAAACTATATATACAACATATATAGGATTTCACTGATTTGTTTTTATCGAACACTTTAAGGCTTGCATCTCTAGTAATAGAAAGTGTTTATAAGATAGTATTATTATTATTTTAAGATGGAGTTTTGCTCTCATTGCCCAGGTTGGAATGCAATGGCGTGATCTCAGCTCACTGCAACCACTGCTTTCTGAGAGGTTCAAGCGATTATCCTGCCTCAGCCTCCTGAGTAGCTGCAATTACAGGCATGCTCCACCATGCCTGGCTAATTTTGTAATTTTAGTAGAGATGGGGTTTCTCCATGTTCATCAGGCTGGTCTCGAACTTCTGACCTCAGGTGAGCCGCCCGCCTTGGCCTCCCAAAGTGCTGGCATTACAGGCATGAGCCACTGTGCTGTCTATAAGATATTATTTGCATAATGTTTTAAGTAATTTATGTTTGTAACTCTGACAGAGTGATACTAAATATAGGGCAGGCAATTGTTAAGCAGAAGGCAAGAGAGTTTGGTTCTAACAGAATTCACTTTAATTGCCAAGCTATGATAGATACCAAAGCAATGAGAGTTTTCTAAAGTCAGTGTTATATGCGTTGAATATGTCATTTCATTTCATAATCACACACACACGATTATGAGACAAGAATTGTGATTACTCCCATTTTACAGATGCAGACACTAAGGCTTACTGGGACAAATATCTTGTATGAGTAGTAAATGGAACTGGGATTCTTATAGAAATTATCTGAGTCCATTATATACTTTCTTTCTGCACTATGTTGCCACAAAAAGTGCAATCAACCAACAGACTAAACTACCTTGTTGAAAATCCCATGTTGCAAATGATTTAGAGAAAATTAAGAACACCCTTCTACTCATTGAACACAGATACGCCGAGTATTCAGTTTGCTTCCACACAGTAGATACATAGGATAATATAGAAACATGACTATAGATACAATACTTTTTAAATTAAATGTTCCTTTGTAAACTCTGTATGTTTTTTCTCCATTGAATGCTGTTTTAAATGTGGATCATTTTTACCTTGGAAAAGGCTTGACAAGATTAAAATAGACATATGGCTCTATAGAGGAGGTTTCTATAGTAACAGAAAATACATAAAACAGAGAAGCACAAAAATGCAATTTTCTATTTATACGAAAGATGTATTTTATTCTATTTATAAATCTAATACCATGTTGGATTCAATGCTAATTTCCATTTTAACATTTTCTAGTTAATTTGCCTTAAAAGCCCATATATTGTTGGTTTTTAAAGAATAATTGAAGTAAAGACATTTGCATTTTCTACCATGAAAGGGAAATAGGGACATCTGAAAAAAGCAATGTTTAGACATGTATTTAAATCTTCATATGCTTCTTTCAGAGCCCCTGCCTTCGATCCCTCCTCCTCCCACTCACACACCAACTTCCTAAGGATTCTACATTCTGCAGAATGCCCCTGAACAGAGCCCGCAAGGTCATTTATACCATTTAGCATACCGCTGACTAGACTCCAAGACCCTTCCTGGTAGAACTTTCCTGTATCTTACTTTAAATTAATCGAACACTCCCACCTTATCCCAAATGATTTTCCACTGGCTCCTGAAACTTACAGTCTTTCTTAAGTAAAATTCTTAAAATTGTCTCTATTTCTTTTCTAAATCCTCTTTTAAATTTTGCCTTTATCGAAACCTAGTTATTTTCTAGTAACAACTCTTACCTTTTTTAAGGTCTTCATTGTGTGTTTCGGCGGGTTGTACCTGAGTATATGTATTTTCATTTACCTTTGTCTGAAGATAGCACAGGTAATTTTCTTACAACTCATTGCTGTTTTTTTAAAAAATACTTTTATCTTTGAGAATCCCATTCTCTTTTACACTAAATATCAGAGTATTTATATGTATGTATACACAGAGACACACACAATCTCTTATTGCAGCAAAAATGTACTACCTTTCCAAGAAATTCTTCCCTTTCATGAAATAGTCAATCCTTTGATTTACTGTCTTTATCTTCACAACTACTTTTGTCCACTTGGATTACAATTAGGCATTTGTATGTATTCTTTTTTTTTTTTTTTTTTTTTTTTTTGAGACGGAGTCTCACTGTGTCGCCCAGGCTGGAGTGCAGTGGCCGGATCTCAGCTCACTGCAAGCTCCGCCTCCCGGGTTCACGCCATTCTCCTGCCTCAGCCTCCCGAGTAGCTGGGACTACAGGCGCCCGCCGCCTCGCCCGGCTAGTTTTTTGTATTTTTTAGTAGAGACGGGGTTTCACCGTGTTAGCCAGGATGGTCTCGATCTCCTGACCTCGTGATCCGCCCGTCTCGGCCTCCCAAAGTGCTGGGATTACAGGCTTGAGCCACCGCGCCCGGCCGGCATTTGTATGTATTCTATATAATAGGTCCAACATTTAATCTTATATACTTAATCCTCTACTCTTGAGTTGTTTCTGTTGATCTTCCATATCTTTATAAATGGCATAATGATCTAACCAGGCAGGTCAAACCCTGAAAATTTTTCCTGATTACGCCTTTTTTTATGCCTCATTACCTGCCCATCATCAAGTCCTATAACAGGTGGACCTGTAGAGGCGTTTACACTACAGTAAGAAATCTGAAATTTTTTTCTGAATATGATCATAGTTCACTGGTAGCTTTTGGAATGGATTTGACTGTTGACCACACCTCTATGGCTAATACATATAAAACTGACTGAAGTGGAACACCAGTGGAAATGGGAAGACCCGTGGGTGGTACACACTTAGGTGATTTCAGTAGAGTAAATAGAAAGTAGTTACCCTCCAGTATGTTTGTTCCAACATGGTTACACAGTTTTCTTGCTGACAATAAAAAACCAGGAGCTCACTATTGTCATAGCGTATTTTCCCTTTGTTTATTTCCATACTTTTGATTACATTCTCCAGTTCTTTTACAGAGCATCACCTCACTTCATTTTAGTCTGTTCAAATGCCACCTAAGAAAAGGAATATTAATCCACCTTTACAACCCATCACTTGCAATGTATTTCACAACCTAATTTTATCTCATATAAATTATATATACTATATTACTTATCATGTTTCCCATATGTGTGCATATACACATGTGTGTATATATGTATCGATAATGAATATATTATGTCATGTATTTATTTCATAACTTGCACAAATGACTCAAGCTCAAGGGTTTTGTTGTCTTTTCAACCACTCATCTTTAGCACTTACAACAATGTTAAAGCAGATGACAATTTTTCACACAATGATTGACAGAAAGAACATAAATTTTGCCAAATTTAGAGCTTAGAGGAAAAGTGCAGAATATATTTAAATGAGGGAAACTTAAAGAATCTTCTTTAGTGTACAGGTAGACAAACTAAGACCTGGAGAAAGTTGGCAAAATATTTAAGTCTATAGTCAAATAATTTCAAAGCTATGAATAAAACAAATTTTTAGTTCCAAGTCCATTTGACCTGCAGAATGTAGTCAACATATAGAAAATATAAGTATATAAACGTGAAAGACAACAAGCTATGAAATTAAATTGATCTGATTCAAATTCCAGAGTCATTTTTTCTAAAACTCTGTGATCTTGGGGAGAATAAATATTTGAGTGTCAGTTCCTTATTTGTTAAAGGAACACAGTGTTTCCTTTGCAAAACTGTGGTAGGAATTATGAACTGTCTTTGGGAAATACCCAACAGTGGACACTTCTCACCAAAAACTTAAATAATTGACAGTTTTTGGTGTTGTTGGTGAGGCTGATGGCATTGTTATTGGTTACCATTGGAACTTTGAGTCCAAGAGGCTATAATTTGAAATGGTCAACTATATTTGTGTAATTAGCTCTTTAAAAACGAGCCACCATGTTTCTCATCATGGCTATCATGATAATTTTGGCAATAATAAATTATATTATTCATAGGAAAAGCAGATTTTATTATCACTAGAATGTGTGTTTCTATATTATTAAAATAAATTATACGTTTGCTTCTAAATCAAATAATCCTTTTGTCAAGAAATTAAGTCAAATCTATCACTTTTTATTGAAATTTTATGCCACGGATATATTCAATTATATTAATTCCTACTAAATTCCTGTTCTCTAGTCCTAACCTAATTTTTTTGCTTTCACTAACATTTTACATCGGAGTATACTATTATTATTTTTCCCAACAATTTTGGATGCAGAGCTTATTTATATTAATGCCATATTTTTCTGTAACTGGAAGTTCCTTCTGTGCAATGTATATTTTGGGCATTTATTTTAGCCTGTATAGTGCAGAGATTTTCCCACGCAAATCCAACTGTCAAGAAACAGGCATTTTTTTGTGTGTGGGAGTGTTGTCTGACAGCCTAATGGATAAATGACATATTTAAACAATTTTACTATATTAAAGATTTCTGTCTAAAGTGTTTTGGGGTTACTTTGTTCACTATAGTAAATGACATATTTTAGAAACTTAAAGCTAATATTCCTTATTTAACCTGTCAATTTTAGTTTCAGAAACTGTAGAGTTCAGAAGTTAGTGCTGTAAGCATAGCTTTTTCCATATTCCACACATTAGTTCTGGTTTCTTGAATTAATAACATAAATTTCTATCACATATTTGTGCCTAAGTTAAAAAGTTATTATTTATATTGTATTTCTCCTTAAGGAGATTATTAAAAACTTAAGTCAAATACAGCCTATGATTGACATTTCTCATTAGAAACTCTTACTTCTTTTGGTTTTTCTGGTACTACAGTTTTGCTTCTCTTTTGAGTGCTGCAACTGGATTTTCTAATTGACTTTCCCTTCCTTCTCTTTAAATATTGATATGATTCAATATTTAATGTTCTTTTCTTTATTCCTTGTTATATGCATTCTTCCCATCTCCCAGAATTATGTTTGTGCTCACATGCTTAGCAATCACCCTGTGTGAATGGAAAAACTTTTTCCGGTGATACAAAGACCAGGTTTTCCAGTCTCAGAATGTTGTTTGATGGTCCATATTGAATTACTCTTGTTCAAAAAGGGGGAGGTTCAGTTTTCTAGATAGAATATTTCCTGAAGCAAGCACTAGAGTACTAAAAACCTGACTGTGGTCATTCTAAACCCTTTGTATAGTAATAACGATGGTAAATTCAGGAAACGAGTGCTTCTGTTACTTGTTATCAATGTTTGCAAATTATTTTAGTAGAACTGTGCTCACAGTCTCTCTCTGTCTCATATTCACAGTTTATAAACATATATTCAAGCATATATTCACTGTCTGTTAAACACATGTGTATATACTTTATTTCATCAAATGTAGGGTGCCATTTTTTTAAAAACTGCTGTGGATTTCTGTATTATTAAGAAAAATTAAAAGTACCATCTGTAAATTATGCCATATTATGAATTGTAACACAAATTTTAATTTTTAAGTTGTTAAAGGTGAAAAACTCAAGGAGTCAATAAAATAATATTGTACACACACATGCACATATACATACATGCAGTAAGGTGAAATATTAACAAAGAAAATAAAAGATTGCCTTCATTAGCTCTAAAATTGAAAAAGAGCTCTTCTGGAAGCAGACTCTTCCAACTATACATGATGCAAGAAAAAGGCAAAACAATTTAGGCAACTTTTCCCACCAGGATGACATAAAAGGTAACTGAAGAATATAAAACTTGGTGGGAGGAGTGATGTCAACAAGATGGTAGAATAAAAAGCCCAGGACCTCCCTTTTCCGGAAACTAGTTCAACAACAAAATATACAGACATTTTTTGGTGCATGAGTCATCCAGAAACTAGTTGAGAAGATCCTGCTTCTGAAAATAGGGACATCAGTCACATTCACCTTTCAAGAAAATTTTAAGTACACTTTTGCCATCACCACTCCAAGCACAGTGCTATATAATCTGAAAGAAATGTTCAGCTCCCTGATTTTCCGTGAAGAATTTTCCCTGCTAAATTGGACCACACATTCAGTGTTTCATTTTTTTTCCAGGGACTGTCCAAAGTAGTGGCTTCTATCTCACCTGTCAAGAAGCACTAACAGGACTGAGCATACTCTAAATGACTAGGGCCAATGAGAACAATGGCAATTTGGGACAGCATGAAGGCTTGAAGAAATCTGCAGAACCTTAGGACAGGCTGATTACCAGGGCCTTCCCCCATATGAGGCCAGTCCATGGAGACTGGGAGAAGCGGTTGCTTTTCCCAATATGTAAATAGCAGCAGAATGACTCAAGACAACTGAAGAAACAGGGAAATGTGTTTCGAACAAAGAAACAAGATAAATCTTCATTAACCAAAATTAGTAAAATTTCAATTAGGGATAATTCAAAATAACCATTTTACAAAAAAACAAAAAACAAAAAACAAATGCCAAATAACAAA
This sequence comes from Papio anubis, assembly GCF_008728515.1. Lineage (NCBI taxonomy): Eukaryota > Metazoa > Chordata > Mammalia > Primates > Cercopithecidae > Papio > Papio anubis. Next base: position 18,405,273 of record NC_044980.1, on the reverse strand, counting down.
TAACCAAAAAAACAACAAATGCACAAAGAGAGAAGTTCAACAATCATATAGAGACTATTACAAAGTACCAAGCCAATTAGGGAGGTGGTTCCAAGATGGTTGAATATGAAGAGCTCCAGTCTACAGCTCCCAGCATGAGCCATGCAGAAGACAGGAAATTTCTGCATTTCCAGCTGAGGTACCTGGTTCATCTCACTGGGGCTTGTCGGACACTGGGTGCAGGACAGTGGGATCAGCCCACCAAGTGAGATCCGAGCGAGAGCCAAAGGAGGGCAAGGCATCACCTCACCTGGGAAGTGCAAGGGGTCAGGAAATTCCCTTTCCTAGCCAAGGGAAGCCATGACAGACAGCAACTGGAAAATCGGGTCACTCCCACCCCAATACTGTGCTTTTCCAAGGGTCTTAGGAAATGGCACACCAGGAGATTATATCTTGCGTCTGGCTCGGAGGGTCCCATGCCCAAGGAGCCTCGTTCATTGCTAGCACAGCAGTCTGAGATCAAACTGCAAAGTGGCAGCGAGGCTAGGGGAGGGGCACCTGTCATTACTGAGGCTTGAGTAGGTAAACAAAGTGGCTGGGAAGCTCGAACTGGGTGGATTCCAAGGCAGCTCTAGGAAGCCTGCCTTCCTCTGTAGACTCACCTCTGGGGTCAGGGCATAGCCGAACAAAAGGCAGAAGAAACCTCTGCAGATTTAAATGTCCCTGTCTGACAGCTTTGAAGAGAGTAGCGGTTCTCCCAGCACAGCTTTTGAGATATGAGAATGGACAGACTGCCTCCTCAAGTGGGTCCCTGACCACTGAGTAGCCTAACTGGGAGGCACCCCCCAGTAGGGGTAGACTGACACCTCACACGCCTGGGTACCCCTCTGAGATGAAGCTTCCAGAGGAATGATCAGGCAGCCACATTTGCTGTTCAGCAATATTCGCTGTTCTGCAGCCTCCGCTGCTGACACCCAGGCAAACAGGGTCTGGAGTGGACCTCCAGCAAACTCCAATGGACCTGCAGCTGAGGCACCTGACTGTTAGAAGAAAAACTAACAAATAGAAAGGACATCCACACCAAAATCCCATCTGTACATCACCACATCAAAGACCAAAGGTAGATAAAACCAAAAAGATGGGGAAAAAACAGAGAAGAAAAGCTGAAAATTCTAAAAATCAGAGCACCTCTCCCCTTCCAAAGGAATGCAGCTCCTTGCCAGCAACAGAACAAAGCTGGATGGAGAATGATTTTGACGAGTTGAGGGAGGAAGTCTTCAGACGATCAAACTTCTCCAAGCTAAAGGAGGAAGTTCGAACCCATCACAAAGAAGCTAAAAACCTTGAAAAAAGATTAGGCAAATGGCTAACTAGAATAACCAGTGTAGAGAAGTCCTTAAATGACCTGATGGAACTGAAAACCATGGCACGAGAACTACGTGATGAATGCATAAGCTTCAGTAACCAATTTGATCAACTAGAAGAAAGGGTATCAGTGATTGAACCAAATGAATGAAATGAAGTGAGAAGTTTAGAGAAAAAAGAGTAAAAAGAAACGAACAAAGCCTCCAAGAAACATGGGACTATGTGAAAAGACCAAATCTACATCTGATTGGTGTACCTGATAGTGATGGGGATAATGGAACCAAGTTAGAAAACACTCTGCATGATATTATCCAGGAGAACTTCCCCAACCTAGCAATGCAGGCCAACAATCAAATTCAGGAAATACAGAGAACACCACAAAGATACTCCTCGAGAAGAGCAACTCTAAGACACATAATTGACAGATTTACCAAAGTTGAAATGAAGGAAAAAATGTTAAGGGCAGCCAGAGAGAAAGGTCGGGTTACCCACAAATGGAAGCCCGTCAGACTAACAGCAGATCTCTCGGCAGAAATCTCCAAGCCAGAAGAGAGTGGGGGCCAATATTCAACATTCGTAAAGAATAGAATTTTCAACCCAGAATTTCATATACAGCCAAACTAAGCTTCATAAGTGAAGGAGAAATGAAATCCTTTACAGACAAGCAAATGCCGAGAGATTTTGTAACCACCAGGCCTGCCCTACAAGAGCTCCTGAAGGAAGCACTAAACATGGAAAGGAACAACCGGTACCAATCACTGCAAAAACATGCCAAATTGTAAAGACCATTGATGCTAGGAAGAAACTGCATCAGTTAACGAGCAAAATAAGCAGCTAACATCATAATGACAGGATCAAATTCACACATAACAATATTAACCTTAAATGTAAATGGGCTAAATGCTCCAATTAAAAGACACGCACTGGCAAATTGGATGAAGAGTCAAGACCCATCAGTGTGCTGTATTCAGGAGATCCATCTCACGTGCAGAGACACACATACGCTCAAAATAAAAGGATGGAGGAAGATCTACCAAGCAAATGGAAAACAAAAAAAGGCAGGGGCTGCAATCCTAGTCTCTGATAAAACAGACTTTAAACCAACAAAGATCAAAAGAGAGAAAGACAAACCCTTACATAATGGTAAAGGGATCAATTCAGTAAGAAGAGTTAACTATCCTAAATATGTATGCACCCAATACAGGAGCACCCAGATTCATAAAGCAAATCCTCAGAGACCTACAAAGAGACTTAGACTCCCACACAATAACAATGGGAGACTTTAACACCCATTGTCAATATTAGACAGATCAACGAGATGGAAAGTTAACAAGGATATCCAGGAATTGAACTCAGCTCTGCACCAAGCAGACCTAATAGACATCCACAGAACTCTCCACCCCAAATCATCAGAATATACATTCTTCTCAGCACCACATTGTACTTACTCCAAAATTGACCACGTAATTGGAAGTAAATCACTCCTCAGCAAATGTACAAGAACAGAAATTATAACAAACTGTCTCTCAGACCACAGCGCAATCAAACTAGAACTCAGGACTAAGAAACTCAATCAAAACCGCTCAACTACATGAAAACTGAACAACCTGCTCCTGAATGACTACTGAGTAAATAAAGAAATGAAGGCAGAAATAAAGATGTTCTTTGAAACCAGTGAGAACAAAAATACAACATACCAGAATCTCTGGGAGACATTTAAAGCAGTGTGTAGAGGGAAATTTATAGCACTAAATGTCCACAAGAGAAAGCAGGAAAAATCTAAAATTGACACCTTAACATTACAATTAAAAGAACTAGAGAAGCAAAAGCAAACACATTCAAAAGCTATCAGAAGGCAAGAAATAACTAAGATCAGAGCAGAACTGAAGGAGATAGACACACACACACACACACACACACACACACACACACACAAATCCTTCAAAAAATCAATGAATCCAGGAGCTGGTTTTTTGAAAAGATCAACAAATTTCATAGACCACTAGCAAGACCTATAAAGAAGAAAAGAGAGACCTATCAAATAGATGCAATAAAAAATGATAATGGGGGTGTCACCACTGATCCCACAGAAATACAAACTACCATCAGAGAAAGCTATAAACACCTCAAAGAAATGTATAAATTCCTGGACACATACACTCTCCCAAGACTAAACCAGGAAGAAGCTGAATCCCTGAATAGACCAATAACAGGCTCTGAAATTGAGGCAATAATTAATAGCCTACCAACCAAAAAAAGTCCAGGACCAGACGAATTCACAGCTAAATTCTACCAGAGGTACAAGGAGGAACTGGTATCGTTCCTTCTGAAACTACTCCAATCAATAGAAAAAGAGGGAATCCTCCCTAACTCATTTTATGAGTCCAATATCATCCTGATACCAAAGTCTGGCAGAGACCCAACAAAAAAAGAGAATTGTAGACCAATATTCCTGATGAACATCGATGCAAAAATCCTCAATAAAGTGCTGGCAAACTGAATCCAGCAGCACATGAAAAAGCTTATCCACCATGATCAAGTGGGCTTCATCCCAGGAAGCAAGACTGGTTCAACATATGCAAAGCGATAACGTATTCCAGCATATAAACAGAACCAAAGACAAAAACCACATGATTATCTCAATAGATGCAGAAAAGTCTTTTGACAAAATTCAACAGCCCTTCATGCTAAAATCTCTCGATAAACTTGGTATTGATGGGACGTATCTCTAAATAATAAGAGCTATTTATGAGAAACCCACAGCCAATATCATACTGAATGGGCAAAAACTGGAAGAATTTCCTTTGAAAACTGGCACAAGACAGGGATGCCCTCTCTCACCACTCCTATTCAACATAGTGTTGCAAGTTCTGGCTGGGGCAATCAGGCAGGAGAAAGAAATAAAGGGTATTCAATTAGGACAAGAGGAAGCCAAATTGTCCCTGTTTGCAGATGACATGATTGTATATTGAGAAAACCCTTTTGTCTCAGCCCAAAATCTTCTTAAGCCAATAAACAACATCAGCAAAGTCTCAGGATACAAAATCAATGTGCAAAAATCACAAGCATTCTTATACACCAATAACAGACAAACAGAGAGTCAACTTATGAGTGAACTCCCATTCACAATTGCTTCAAAGAGAATAAAATACCTAGGAATCTAACTTACAAGTGATGTGAGGGACTTCTTCAAAGAGAACTACGAACCACTGCTCTACGAAATGAAAGAGGACACAAACAAATGGATTAATATTCCATGCTCATGGATAGGAAGAATGAATACTGTGAAAATGGCCATACTGCCCAAGGTAATTTATAGATTCAATTCCATCCCCATCAAGCTACCAATGACTTTCTTCACAGAATTGGAAAAAACTACTTTAAAGTTCATATGGAACCAAAAAAGAGCCTGCATTGCCAAGACAATCCTAAGCCAAAAGAGTGAAGTTGGAGGCATCACGCTACCTGACTTCAAACTATACTACAAGGCTACAGTAACCAAAACAGCATGGTACTGGTACCAAAACAGAGATATATACCAAGTGAACAAAACAGAGCCCTCAGAAAAAATACCACACATCTACAACCATCTGATCTTTGACAAACCTGACAAAAACAAGAAATGGGGAAAGGATTCCCTGTTTAATAAATGGTGTTGGGAAAACTGGCTAGCCATATGCAGAAAGCTGAAACTGGATCCCTTCCTTACACCTTATACAAAAATCAATTCAAGATGGATTAAAGACTTAAATGTTAGACCTAAAACCATAAAAACCCTAGAAGAAAACCTAAACAATAACATTCAAGACATAGGCATGGGCAAGGACTTCATGTCTAAAACACCAAAAGCAATGGCAACAAAAGCCAAAACTGACAAACGGGATCTAGTTAAACTAAAAAGCTTCTGCACAGAAAAAGTAACTACCATCAGAGTGAACAGGCAACCTACAGAATAGGAGAATATTTTTTCATTCTACCCATCTGACAAAGGGCTAATATCCAGAATCTACAAAGAACTCAAACAAATTTACAGGAAAAAAAAAAAAAAAAACAACCCCATCAAAAAGTGGACAAAGGATATGAACAGACACTTCTCAAAAGAAGACATTTATGCAGCCAACAAACACATGAAAAAATGCTCATCATCACTGGTCTTCAGAGAAATGCAAATCAAAACCACAATGGGATACCATCTCACATCAGTTAGAATGGCGATCATTAAAAAGTCAGGAAACAACAGCTGCTGGCGAGGATGTGGAGAGATAGGAACACTTTTACACTGTTGGTGAGACTGTAAACTAGTTCAACCATTGTAGAAGACAGTGTGGTGATTCCTCAAGGATCTGGAACTAGAAATACCATTTGATCCAGTCATCCCATTACTGGATATATACCCAAAGGATTATAAATCATGCTGCTATAAAGACACATGCACACATATGTTTACTGCAGCACCATTAACAATAGCAATGACTTGGAACCAACCCAAATGTCCATCAATGATAGACTGGATTAAGAAAATATACACCATGGAACACTATGCAGCCATAAAAAAGGATGAACTCATGTCCTTTGTAGGGACGCAGATGAAATTGGAAACCATCATTCTCAGCAAACTATCGCAAGGAAAGAAAACCAAACACTGCATGTTTTCACTCATAGGTGGGAATTGAACAATGAGAACATTTGGATACAGGAAGGGGAACATCACACACCAGAGCCTGTCATGGGGAGGGATAGCATTAGGAGATATACCTAATGCACACGTATACATATGTAACAAACCTGCACGTTGTGCACATGTACCCTAGAACTTAAAGTATAATAAAAAAATTAGAATTAAGAAAATTAAAAAAAATAAAAAGTACCAAACAGACAGCTTGAAGGTAAAAAATTCTGTAACAAACTGAAAGATGCACTAGAAGGGTTCAACAGCACTGAATCAAGTAAAAGAAAGAATCAGCAAACTTGAAGGAAGGTCGTTAGAACTTATCCACTCAAAGAAGCCAAAAAAATAAAGAATGAAAGCTTTAGGGACTTACAGAACACCACCTAGTAAACTTATACACTCATTATGTAAGCCTCAGACAGGAAAATAGAAAGGACAAGATAGTTGATTCAAACAAATAATGGCTTAACGCTTTCCAAATTTGGAGGAAAATAGAAATTCAGATTCAGGATGCCAAGTGGGTCTCACATAAAAGGATTCCAAAGAAATCTCTGTACTGAAACAAATTATAAACAAATTGTCAAAGTCAAAGACAAAGAATTTTGATAGAAGGAAGAGAAAAGTGACTCATTATGTATAAAAGATCTGCCTTAAGACTATCAGATTTTTTTCAATAGAAACTTTGCAGACATGAAGGGAGTAGAATAATATATTCAAACTGGTGAAAAAAAAAAAAAAACCTGTCAACCAGAATGCTGTACCAGCAAAACTGTCTTTCAGATATGAAAGATATGAAGGAGAAGTAAAATATAATAATATTAATCACTATAATAATTTAATTATATAGTTTATAATAATTAACAAAATATTAAACACTAAAGTATGTTGATTAATACACAAAATAGATGTAAACTTTGGCAGCAGTAACAAAGTTTGTGTGTGTGAAGGGGTTTAATTTTCTGATATGCAATTTAAGTCATTAAGAACTTGAACTGTTATAAATATAGGATGTTTTATATAAGCTTCATGGTAATCATAAAGAAAATATCTATAGAAGATACACAAACAAAAAATAGAAAGGAATCAAAACATATCCATACCAATCAATTAAATACAATGGTAGACAGCTAGGAAAGAAAAGAGGAACAAAAGAACTACAAGACACACAGAAAACAATTAATAAAATGGGAACAGTAAGTCCTTTCCTATCAATAATTACTTTAAATGGATTAAATTTCCCCAATCAAATGATGCAGCAGTTACAGGACTAAGGTCCCTGTGTCCTTGCTGAGTGTGCACTGGGAGTCATTTTCAGCATGTAGAAGCCACCCACCCATATTCTCTGGCTTACGGATTCCATGATTCTGCCGTCAAAGGCAAGTCACTTTCTTTCAGCCTCATTACTCTAGTCTCCAGCTACAGAAAGTTTCCTGCTTTGAAGGACTCATGTGATTAGATTGGGCCTATTTGGGTAATCCAGGGTAATGTCTTTATGTTTTAAGGTTCATAAAGTTAATTACATCTGCAAAATACCTTTGCCACATAATGTAATGTATTCATATTTCAAGGATTATAGTTCAGGCATCTTTGGGAGGCTCACTCTGCCTACTACGTATATACACATTGTGAAAAATGTTTTACAACCAGAGGTTACTGAGAAATACTGGCCTAGTCTGAGTTAACACAATGCATTTGAGTGCATTGTTTTTTTCTCTTAACTCATTAATTGGGGTTCTTTTCTCATTGTTTAACTGCGAATACAACTAAAATTATAATTTTCTCCCTTCTGTACTTCATCACCTGCTCTAGGAAGCCAAAAATTAGCATCCAGAAGAGTATAAATCATGTTTGCCTATGCCTGAAGAAAAACCATTCACTTAAACTCACTTCATATTCCATAATTATGGAAATCATGTACTTTATGGATGCTTATCTTTTTTTTTCTTACCATCTTTTTAAAAATTTCAGATTGAGGAGGCACATATGTAGGTTTGTTACATGGATGTATTGCACAATGATAGGGTTTGTTCTTCTATTGAACTCATCATCAAAACAGTGAATATAGTACCCAATAGGTAGTTTTTAAACAATTGCCCCCCTCCCTGCATTTCCTCTTTCAGAGTCCCCAATGTCTATTGTTTCCAATTTTATGTTCATGTGTACCTATTTTTCAGTTCTCACTTATAAGCGAGAACACAAGTTATTTGATTTTCTGTTTCTATGTTAATTCACTTAGGTTCATGGCCCCCAGCTGCATCTATGTTGGTGAAAAGCTCATGATTCCATTCTATACAGCTGTGTAGTATTCCATGGTGTATTGCTACCACATTTTCTTTATTCAATCCAACATTACCGGGCACCTAGGTTGATTCATGACTTTGCTGTTGTGTATAGTGCTGTGATAACTGTGAGAGTCTTTTTGGTAAAATGTTACTTTTCCTTTGAGTAGATACCATATAGTAGGATTGCTGGGTTGAATGGTATTTCTATTTTTATTTCTTTGAGAAATCTCCAAACTGATTTCCAGAGGGGTTAAATTACATTCCCCCCAAAAATGTAGAAGTGTTCCCTTTTCCCCACGTTCTCCCTAACATCTGCTATTTTTCTACTTTTTAATAATAATAGCCATTCTGGCTAGTGTGAGATGGTATCTCATAGTGATTCTAGTTAGCATGTCTATGATCATTAACGATGAGTGCATTTTTCAAGTTTGTTGTTTACTTCTACATCTTCTTTTGAGAAGTATCTGTTCATGTCCTTTGTCTGCTTTTCAATGGAGTTATTTGTCTTTTTCTTGTTGATTTGTTTAGGTTTCTTACAGATTCTGGATATTAGTCCTTTGTTGGATGCATAGGTTGCAAATATTTTCTCTCATTCTGTAGGTTGTCTCTTTATTCTCTTGATAGTTTCTTTTGCTGTGCAGAAGCTCTTTAGTATAATTAAGTCCTACTTATCTCTTTTTGGTTTTGTTTATTTACTTTAGAGGTCTCCCTGCCTAGGCCAATGTCCAGAAGAGGTTTTTCTAGGTTTTATTCTAGGATTTGCACAGTAGGGGGACTTACATTTAAGTATTTAATCTGTCTTAAGTTAATTTTTGTATATGAAGAGAGGTAGGTGTTCAGTTTCACTCTTCTGCATATGTCTAGCCAGGTTTCCCATCCCCATTTAATAAATGGGGTGTCTTCCCCATTATTTATTTTTATTGACTTTTTGAAGATCAGTTGGTTGTAGTTGTGTGGCTTTATTTCTGGATTCTCGCATTCTGTTCCATTGATCTGTGTGTCTATCTTTGTACAAGTCTCATACTCTTTTAGTTAATATAGCCTAGTAGTATAGTTTGAAGTCAGGTAATGTGATGCCTCCGGCCTTGTTCTTTTTACTTAGAATTGTTTTAGCTATTTGGGCGCTTTTTTATTACATATGAATTTTAGAATTGTTTTTTATATTTCTGTGACAAATGATGGCAATTTTATAAGAATCGCATCAAATCTATAGATTGCTTTGGGCAGTATGGTCATTTTAATGATATTGATTCTTCTAATTCCTGTATTTTGAATGCTTTTCCATTTGTTTGTGTCAACTATGATTTCTTTCAACAATGTTTTATTGTTTTCCTTGTAGGGGTCTTTCTTCATCTTGTAGATTTACTCCTTTGTATTTTATTTATTTGTGGCTATTGTAAATGCAATTGCATTCTTGATTTGGTTCTCAGCTTGAACATTATTGGTGTATAGTAATAGTACTGATTTTTATACATTGATCTTGTATCCTGAAACTTTATTGAACTTGTTTACTAGGTCTAGGAGTCTTTAGAAGAAATATTTAGGGTATTCTAGGTAGAGGATCATATCATCATTGGACAGAGATAACTTGGTTTTCTCTTTTTCTACATGAATGCCTTTTATTTGTTTCTTTGGCCTGATCACTCTGGCAAGGATGTCCACTACTATGTTGAGTAGGAGTAGTGAGAGTGGACATCCTTGTCTTGTTCCAGTTCTTAGGGCAATGCTTTTAACTTTTGATTGTTCGGTATGATGTTCACTGTGGGTTTGTAATAAAAATAGTTCTTATTATTTTGGGGTATATCCCTTCAATTCCTATTTGTTGGTTTTTTAAATCATGAAAGCATGTTGCATTTTATAGAATTCTATTGCTGTGTCTATTGTGATGATTATATGATATTAGTATTTAATTTTGTTTATGTGGTGAATCACATTTATTGATTTGCATATGTTGCATACCACAAATAAAGCCCATTCAATTGCTGAATTGTGATGAATGTTCTTTCTGATGTGCTGCTGGATTGGATTTGCTAGTATTTTTTTGAGAATCTTTACATCTATATTCATCAAGGATTCTGCCTTTTAGTTTTCTTTTTTCATTGTGTTCTTGCCAGATTTTCGTATGAAGATAAAATGTGTTATGTACAATAAATTAGGGAAGAATCCCTACTTCTCTATTTTTGGGGATAATTTCAGTAAAAGCTCGTCTTTGTACATCTGGTAGAATTTGGTTGTGAAACTCTCTGGTTCAAAGATTGTTTTTATTTTTGATTTTTTTGGTTGGTATGTTTTTTATTACTAATTCTATTCTGTAACTGATTTTTGGTCTTTTCAGAGTTTCAATTTCTTCCCGGTTCAAACTTGAGGTGTCGTATATTTTCATTAATTTAACCATTTCCCCTAGAATTTCTAGTTTGTGTGCATAGAGATGTTTATAGAAGTCTCTCAGGTTCTTTTGTATTCCCGTGGGATCTGTTATAATGTTACCTTTGTCATTTCTGATAGTGCTTATTTGGATCTTCTCTCCTTTTTCTTTGTTGATTTAGCTAACAATCTGTTGACCTTGTTTAATTTTTTTCAAGAACCAACCTTTTTGTTTCATGACATATGTATGGGTTCCTAGGTCTCAGTTTCACATAGTTCTGCTCTGATCTCCAGATTTCCTTTTTCCTGATAGTTCTGGGTTTAATTTGTTCTTGTTTTTCTAGTACCTTTAGATACAACATTAGGTTGTTAATTTAGATATTTTTATATGCATTACTTAGGCATTTAGTACAATAAACTTTCCTCTTAGCACTACTTTTTACTTTATCCCAAAGGTTTTGATAAGTTTTGTGTCGCTATTTTCATTTGTTTCAACTATTTTTTTTCATTCTGCCTTAATTGTATTGTTTACCCAAAAGTCATTCAGGAACAAGTGGTTTAGTTTCCATGTATTTGTGTGATGGTGAGAGTTCCTCTTGTATTGATTTGTAATTTCATTCCACTGTGGTCTAAGAAGATGACTGGTATGATTTTATTTTTTTTCCATTCATTAAAACTTGCTTTGTTACCTAGCATATAGTCATTCCTAGACAATCATCTCTCTAAAGATGAGAATGTATATTATGTGGTTGTTCAGTCTTGTATTCTATACATATCAATATGGCCCATTTTGTCAATTCTCCAAATTATGTCCAGAAATTCTTTGTTAGTTATCTTCTTCAGTGTTCTGTCTAATGCTGTTAATAGAGTGTTGAAGTCCCCCACTATGACTGCATGGCTTTGTATATCTCATGGACAGCAGTAATTATTATTATTATTATTACACTTAAACTTCTGGGGTGCATATGTAGAACGTGCAGTTTTGTTACATGGGTATACACATGCCATGGTGGTTGGCTGCACCCATCAACCCGTCACCTACATTAGGTATTTTTCCTAATGCTATACCTCACCTAGCCCCTCACTCCCTGACAGGCTTCGGTTTATGATGTTCCCCTCTCTGTGTCTACGTGTTCTAATTGTTCAACTCCCACTTATGAGTGAGAACATGCAGTGTTTGGTTTTTGGTTCTTGGAATAGTTTGCTGAGAATGATGGTTTCCAGCATCATCCATGTCCCTGCAAAGGACATGAACTCATCCTTTTTTATGGCTGCATAACATTCCATGGTGTATATGTGTCACATTTCCTTTATACACTATCACTGATGGAGATTTGGGTTGGTTCCAAGTCTTTGTCATTGTGAATAGTGCTGCAACAAACACACGTGAGCATGTGTCTTTATAGTAGAACAATGTATAATCCTTTGGGTATATACCCAGTAATGGGATGGCTGGGTCAAATGGTATTTCTAGTTCTAGATCCTTGAGGAATCACCACACTGTCTTTCACAATGGTTGAACTAATTTACACTCCCACCAACAGTGCAGAAGTGTTCCTATTTCTCCACATCCTCTCCAGAGTCTGTTGTTTCCCGACATTTTAATGACTGCCATTCTAACTAGCATGATGTGGTATCTCATTGTGGTTTTGATTTTCATTTCTTTAATGACCGGTGAGGATGAGCATTTTTTCATATGTTTTTTGGCTGCATATATGTCTTCTTTTGAGAAGTATCTGTTCATATCCTTTGCCCACTTTTTGTTGGGGTTGTTTTTTCTTGTAAATTTGTTTAAGTTATTTGTAGATTCTGGATATTAGCACTTTATCAGATGAATAGTTTGCAAAAATTCATAAAAATCCTGGGCAATACCATTCAGGACATAGGCATGGGCAAAGACTTCATATCCAAACCACAAAAAGTAATGGCAACAAAAAGCCAAAATTGACAAATGGGATCTAATTAAATTAAAGAGCTTCTGCACAGCAAAAGAAATTATCATCAGAGTGAACAGGCAACCTACAGAATGGGAGAAAATTTTAGCAGTAATTGTTCTATAAATCTGAGTGCAGCAATATCAGCTGCATATATATTTAGGATGGATAAATCTTCTTGTTGAATTTAACACTTTGTGTTATGCTTTTCTTTGTTTTCTTTTACTGTTTTGTTTAAAGTACATTTTATCTGATACAAGAATAACCACTTTTGATCTTTTTCATTTTCCATTTGCATGATATATCTCTCCATGTTTTTACTTTGAGTGTATGGGTGTCCTTATATGTGAGAAGGGTCTCTTGAAGGCAACAGAAGGTTGGGTCTTGTTTTTTATTTAATTCACTACTCTATGTCTTTTAAATGGAGAATTTAAGCTATGTCTTAAGTTAATATTAATGTGTGAGATTTTGTTTCTGTCACAGTGTTGTTAGCTAGTTGCTTTGTAGTCTCAATTGTATATTTGCTTTATAGGTTCTGTGGGCTTTGCACTTACATTTTCTTTTATGGTAGCAGATATTGTTCTTTTGTTTGTATGTCTACAACTCCTTTTAGCGTTTCTTATAGGGTTTGCCTGGTGGTAACAGATTCCCTTGGTATTTGTTTTTCTGGAAAGTACATTATTTCTCCATTGTTTATGAAGCTTACTTTGGCAAAATATAAATTTTTTGTCTGTTTCTTGTTTTCTTTAAGAAAGGTGAAAATAGGCCTCTAATCTCTTCTGCCTTGTAAAGTGTCTGCTGAGACGTGCACTATTAGTTTTATGGGATTTATATTACAGGTAATGTGGTCCTTTTCTCTAACTGCCTTTAAGATATTTTTTTCTTTTGCATTCATGTTGTGTAGTCAAAGGACTATGCACCTTGAGGATGGTTATGTTTTGTAGTATCTCCTAGTAGTGTTCTGAATTTATTGTTTCAGATGACAACATCTCTAGCAAGACTGAGGAAATCTTCCTTATTTATTCCCTCAAAAATGTTTTCTATGTGGGTTATTTTTTCTTCTTCTGTTTCAGGAATGCAAAGACATAACTTTGGTCACTTTCCCTAACCCCATATTTCTTGATGGCTTTGTTCATTTTATTAAAATTTTGAATTGGTTAATTCATGAAAACTAGCCTTCAAGCTCTGAAATTATTTCTTCTGGATTATCTAGTGTATTGCTAAGTCTTACAACTGTGTTTTGAATTTCTTGTAGTGAATTCTTTAATTCCAGATGTTCTGTTTGGTTCTTCCTTAACATAGCTATAATGTCTTTCATATCCTGAATCATTTTTTCAGCTTCTTTGTATTAAATTTCAACATTCTATTGGATCTCATTACGTTTCCTTTCAATCCATCTTTTGAATTCTTCATCTATCATTTCAGACATTTCAATCCGGTTGCTAGGGAGCTAGTGTGATATTTTGGGGGTGTCAGAACACTCTGGTTTTGTACCGCCAGAGTCATTATGTAGATGCAGATTCTTTCTCATCGGAGGGAACTGTCACATCTTATTTTTGAATTTGCTATCATTTGAATGGGGCTTTTCTTATTTTTTTAATTATTTTTTTCTTTGAGCATATGACTATCATGTATGTTGTGTAGGAGCATTTGGCTTAATTTCAGGGTGTTTACAGGAGGCCAAGACTCTACATGGGTTCCTTGATTGTGGATAGGTTTCATGAGGTGGCTTTCTTAGATGCTGTTTGTTGCAGGCACACGTAATTTTTTGATAGTGCAGTTTGGGCTTCCATCCAGTAGATGATGCTTAACAGTAACAGCCAGCGAGTAGGCTGGCGTGGAGCTGTCACATCCACCCTGATGGAGGCGGCAGGAAGAAACTGTGATGAGGTGCTCTGAAGCCTTGGGGGAAGCATTGGGGGATGCACCAGCTTCTCATTTTGAGCTGGCAGCAATGTGATCCTCTTCCCCATCATTCCCCTGTCATGGGGCTAATGACTTTCTGTTTAAAAGGCATTGTCCTTTGGTTTCCAGGTGCAATGCAGCTGTGGACTGCAGATCTGCCTTTATAATGGATACCTCCAGAAGGAGAGTCCAAGCAGAGCATCTTCCTTTAGTCCAAGGAAGGCAACTCTATGGCCTGTCTTCTCATTGCCAGGGCATTGCTGGTCTGTGTAGGGAGCGGGAGTTGGGCTCCGCAATTTGTGAAAGCCTGAGCAGGTGCAGGCTATGTTTTGTGGGGTGAACAGCGGGGTGAGAAATGTTTTCTTTCCTTGCACAGTTGCCAGGCCCCAGTGGGAAGAATTGCTGCTGCACTTGAAACAATGTATAATGGACGTGAAGGGCGGGTGTTAGATGATCCCCCGCTACATTCACTCCCAGGTATTGGTGCTGACCACTTCAATGATTGGCTATGCACCTGTGTTTCCTTTGTCCAAGGGAGACTTTGGTGGTTGAACTTTCCCTCCCTTACAGGTGGCTTGTGCCAAGGGCTAGATCTCCATGAGACCCACAGCTCCCTGGGGAACTGCAGGTCCTCTGTGCCTGCCAAAGTCAGTGCCCTTTGTGAGGTACGTTTGCGGGTCTGGTGGTTCACTGGCTCAAGGGTAGAGGATTCCCAGGCAGGACAATGACACCATGAGTGCACAGCTGGTATGGTGCTCGCTGTCAATTTGGGTCTGAAGGAAGAATGAGCATAGCTGAGCAAATTAGCCATTTGGTTCTCTGCTCCTCAGAAATTCTCTAATTACCACCAACAGTGTTGCCCCGTTTCATGAGGGCAGACTCACCAAAACTTTAGCAGGAGGCAGATTGTCAGAGGGTTGAAGGGAGCAGAGAAGCACTTCCACCTACCATTTCCACTGGGCTCTAAGTTCCTCTGGCATCAATCTCAGCAAGGCTCTGGCTGTTTCATTTTTCTGTGGTATCCCAGCTTCTTCCTGTGGGTGCTCCTGCAGGTCCTGGCTCTCTTCTCTCCATTTTCGGTTCAAAGTTTTCCAGTGAAAGGTAATTTTTATCTTCTTTCTGAAGAGAACTGGCATGCAATAGCCCTAGTCGGCCATCTTGAAAATACTCTACAAAGACAAAACCAAACAAAAATAAAAACCTGGGGATGCTTATCATTAAGTAACACGAGTACATATGTAGACTAAATCAGAAGCTGTGCTTGCGTTTTTGTTTGACAAGTTCTTACACACTGAAAAAGCTAAATAAAAAAATATATAAAATTACATATGTGTTCATTAAAAACAAATATTTATAGAGCGTCTATTATAAGTTCTGCTCTGCGGTACATATAGTTGATATAGCAGTGAACAAGGTATTGCTTCTCCTTCTGTGGAATTTTCGTTTTAGATATCACATTCTGGCAGGTTAAGTGAGGAACTGAATGACAAAATTAAAGTTTTCTGCAGCTTCCCAAGTTGGTGACCATATTAAGTTGTTAAGAGGGTGGTACGCCTTGAGAGGTCATGAAAGCTCTGTGATTCTTTCCCCACACCTTACCTCGTGCACCTCTTCCATTTGGGTATTCCTGAGTCATGTTCTGAAGAGTAAAGTAATTACAGTAATTAAAAACATTGTCTTCACTTTTCAAAAATTAAATTCCAGATATATCCATGGATAAGAAAAATTAACTTTGGTAACACTGCTTTTTAAAGAAAAAATAGAGTAGCTTTTTTTTGGTTTCAGCTAGTGCTTCTGAGGTCGATGATTTATTGCTAGAAGCCACAGGTAGAAATTTATTGATGAGGAAGATCTTTTGTTCTGGTGATTAAATTATATCAATTCAATCAGTATCTATTGAATACCTTCATCCAGACGTTCACATACTGATGGAGGAGTATTGGTCATGAGTTACAGTATAACATCATAGGTTGGTCTTTACGTAAGAACAATATTGGATGATACACACTGCTATATATCAATATTTGTTATAAATCAACAGTAATTAGGAGGCTGTAATTGACATAAGAATAAATAAAAAGATCTGTATATCAGTGTAAACATTCAATAAGAGACCTATACTAATGTAGACTCTTGATTTATTAAAAATTGGCATTGTACAATAATGGGAAATGATAGCCTCATCAATAAATGTATCTGGGTTAATTGTATATCCATAGGTAGAATGAGATTCTTGAACCCACACCACACATTCAAGCAAATAACAATAAATCAAATAGACTATGATCAAAATATAAGACCAAAATTTTAGATATTTAAAGATAATGTGCATTTTATGATCGTAAGACTGGCAGAGGTTTCTTAAATATGACACCAAAATGATTGATAATTTGAATAATATTAAAATTTAAAACATCATACAATGACACTATTAGGAAAACAAACAAACAAACAAACAAAAAGAAACAAGAAATAAGCCACGGAAGGGAAGAAGAAGAAATTATGGGAAAAGATTAAAACTATAAAAATATAAGATTGAAAATATAAAGGCAAATGGCCAAGAGACTTAAAATGGCACTTCACAAAACAAAAATAGTGAAAATGTTAGCAAACATATCAAATTGTAAAATAAAACTTAATGCAATGTGTCACTCCTCAATCGCCAGAGCATGCTCATGTGGTAGTTGAGGGTGGGGAGGTGGGGAGAGGGTGTGGGGAGAGGACTGACAATTCCAAGTGTGGACGAGAAGGAGCAATTGTAACCAACAGGCATTATTGGAGGAGAAAGTAAATATTGCAACAACTCCATTGCAATGAGCATATGCACAACCTATGTGTCAGAAATTCCACTCCAGATATGCATATAATAGCAATATATACAAACACACGCCAACAGATATGTATAGTATAGGGATATTCATAAAAGCACTATTTGCAGAATCCTCAAAATGGAAAAAAAAGTTATTCTCACAAGTAGAATGGATAAATACATTTTGGAATACATATACAATGCCCATATGATGTAACACCAAATAGCAATTTAAATGAACACACTAGTCCTACATTTGGCATGGAAAGATCTTATTAAAGACCCTGATGTACCACAGTAAATACTATTTAATTTCATTCATACAAAAACACAAAATAGGCAAATTTAAACGTGGTGTTTAGCAGAATGGAGAATTTTTTGACAGGACCCATATTGGGGCTATTTTGGGATGCTACAAATATTCCATTTTTTATATGGGCAGAGATTATGTGGGTGTACTCACTCTACATTTAGGGAATTGTTAATATACACTTATTGATGTAAACAACTGTACTTATGACTTGTTTATGTTTTGATGTCTGTGTGTTTGCATTCATGCTTTACTTCAAATTATTAAAAAAAACCAGTGCAGTTTGTGTCTGTGCTGTCCAAGTAAAGTTTCAGTTTCTAATCACTTATATATTATTAGAAAATTAGACAAGTTAAGTTATTTTAACTTTTCTGAACTTGTTTCTTTATATGTGAAACTGAAAATACGTTACTGAACTAAAACATCTGTGGACAATAGTATTAACATTTTTATTAGTTTTTATGTACCTGACCGCTTTCATTATGCACAGAATTCCATCTAATACCCACAACAACATGATGAGGAAAGTTGTTACATATTCTCTATTTTAAACATGAAGACATACAGGCTTGAAAGTAATTAAATATCTTGCCTAAAAGTCTTTCAACTAGTAAGTAATAATGTCATGATGCTTTCATTTTTAATTCTCTACATCATACTTTCAAATACAGTATTAAATGTCACGATGCGTATATAGTAGTACAGCATTGAAAAAAGATGTGTTGCAAATAGTAGATTCATAGCTCCAATTGGCATAGGCCAGCAGTGGAAATTTTATATCTGGTAAAGAAACTTGCAAAACAGGCAAGAACATGCCTGGGAATTAGCAATGTCTGGAATGAAGTAATGGCTTGCTAACATGAACCTCTCTGTTTGCTTTTAATCCACAGAGAAGAATTTTGAGCACACTGGCTTGCATGTAAGATCCTCCCCTTGTGGCCAGAGTGTTGTAGCATCACGACTGTTAGTCCCTAATGAAACAACATAGCAGGACAGAAGGGAGAAAGCTCTGTAGATACACTTGTGTGTGTTATCTGTATTATATTTGTATATTAATGATGGGTTCTGGGAAGGCAAGCAATAAATGTCTATCACAAAAGCATTCAAGAAATGTGAGCTATTATAATTATTTGCAAATGTTTAGAGGAAGATATTCTACTCTGTTTTCTAAGCTTTTATCGTCTTTGTAAAACAAAAATTTGTCATCTCTCCCACCATATTTTTAATGTCATTTATTAGCATAGGCTGTGGATACTATTTCTACTTTCATAATCCTCAGAAGCTGAGGTCATTTAAACACTTCATTCGTAGCCAACTGTGTTTGAATAAGATAGAGAAGGCAAAGGGAGCAACTCCATCTCTGCGTCAAGGTAGAGTTACGATTTTTGTCCCATAGTCTTTAATTTTCCAGAATGAGAAGGAAAGTGGAAGTCAACAGGTGGAAAGTACGCTAAGGAGGTTTTACCCTGATAGTGTTTTATAAATGACTTATGGCTTCCCCCCTCTTTGTCATCAACATGTGTTTCCCAAACTGTTGACGGAAGGGCTAACTGTGGAGTGCAAGTCAGATAGGTCATATAATTGCTTTTACACTATTGCCCCTTAGCAGGTCTCTGTTTGAATATGGATCTCATATTCAAAATCCAAAGACAAATACCCATTTACTTATTCATCATCAGAGATTAGGCATGTAGGTTTAGATAATCTGTAGCTGACTCTAATACCCTAGTGGTCTAAAGAAATTAATGACTCCGAAAATTAAGTGAGAGCAGTGGGGAATATATTAGAACAGTGGTTTTCATCCTAGTACACATGAGAAAGGCACTGGCAGCTTTTAGAAATGCAATGCTATTTCTATGTCTTCTTAACAGATCAATTGAAACATCATCTCTGGTGGCATGTCCTCGGAGCAGTATTTTCTAAAATGCTCCCTAGGTGATTAAAAATTTCCCCAAACATTACTTAAATCCTAAGAGAAATAGAATATCTCCTTATAAATCACTGCATTAATGATAGGAAGAATTTACCTTAATAAAAAGTACTTTTTTTTCTGTTTACTTCAACATACCTTGGGAATATTTCTGTTTGATATCATTTGAATTTTTAACTAGGCAGTAAGGGAAAAGGGTTTAGATTTTCCCTTCTTCAATTCACTAATGAATCTGAGCACAAATGCTGAGTCAAACCTCAGCATTTTTTTTTTTTTTCATTTGCCTCAGTTGAGTAGAGATAGAATGTACATCAGTTAGGGAAAGAAAAAAATACTCAAAATGCTGAACTTGCTTTTGCTATAAGTAGAACCAATTACTTTCCTGGCTATTCTACACACATAAAAGGTACCTGATGCTCAAGCAATTTCAAATTACAGGCACGAACTGGTCTTACCTGTAGGTCTTAATCACTGGTGACAGTGTCATTTCTAGGTCATAAACATGCTTTGTCAGCTGATCTATGTGTGTGTGTGTTTGTTTTCTAGGAGCCCTGAGACTCTCATTTATAATATGTTCATCAAAATCTATATTTGTTCATCAAAATCATAAAGCTTTTATAGTAATGCAAAAATAAATAAATGTACCCTATGCATTCCCAAATACGTCTGATTTTTATTTTTTCTTAAAATAACCTTCTCCCAAAAAAACTCCTTAATTCTGAGCAATCAACTGGAAATTGACTTTTATTTTCTTAATACTTTTTCAGTAAGAAACCTGCTTTGTTCCTCATTTTCTCCTTTTATATATTTGTATATTTAAATCACACACACAGACACTACATTCTTCATGGAATAGAGGTGAAATATTTTACCATCAAGCTTGACTTTTACTCATTTAAAGGAGCTTATACACAGAGTAACTTTAAAAAAAATTAAATAATTAGTATAATCAGAATATGCTTTAAGAGCTAGAAAATTAAATCAAATTTCAGGATTACAATCTGGTCTTGCCATTATTATTTATTACATCAATGTTTATGATGATATTAAATAATAGTACTTTATTTTTTGAGATGGAGTCTCACTCTGTCCTCCAAGCTGGAGTGCAACAGCGTGATCTCAGCTCATAGCAACCTCCACCTCCCAGGTTCAAATGATTCTTCAGCCTCAGCCTCCCCAGTAGCTTGGACTTGTACAGGCATGTGCCACCACACCTGGCTAATTTTTGTAAATGCATAGTATTTTCTTAGTAAATTACTACTTAATAAATGAATTATCAAATAAATATACAGATAAATTGATGAGTTAGTAATAAATCTATATTTCTAGATTTTCTGGTATGCATAGAAGTAGGTGTCAGAGAAAATGGATAAACCTGTTTGTGCTCATGATTTTAAAGAAAAACCTAGTGAAAATAAAATAGTGCATTTAACTTGCCTATTTAAGAATATCCATCTGTCATATGAATAGTTTCAAAAATTCAGCATAACCAATGTTTAATCAAAGCCTAATAAAATTACAGCTTCAAAGCTACATTTTTCTTATTATCCCATTTCACTTGTTAAGCTGTAAAACAGATTTTGAGACTTCTTAAAGAAAAAAATAAAACGTTATTGTAATTTATTACAACAGATGCAACTAAAGATAGACATATCCGATGTCATGAATGTAAGAATAAATATTAAGAAGCTGAGAATTGGCCCCAAATTTAAATATAATCAATGCAGTAAGTATAGATTTCACAGCAAAGCAATTCATGGATCTTGATTTAAAAATTCTCAAATATTTAAAGTATTGACTACGGTCAGGTCATTTCTCAAAAAGATTAAGGGGGCAACTTGCCATTCATGATACTGGGACTTACTATGAAGCAATGTTCATGTTGCTACTGTGACATTGACTGAGGATTAATCAATGGAGTAGAATAGAGAGTCCATAAACAGGTAATTTTGGTAGATGGCAGAGGTTGCTTCTCAGGTCAGTTATGAAAGAAGGGACAGTTGAAAGAAATGGAGCTGGAAAAAAAATGACATTAAAAAAGATGGACTCTACTCAAAAATGGACAATGTATGCTATGTAAAAAGACCAACTACACAAGGGCTAATATCTTAGAGTTAAAAAACTCCAGCAATGACAACAACAGCAAACAAACCATCTTGAAGACGCTGATTAGAAAATATAATGGAAATTTTATATACTTTGAAGTCTTGAAAGATTTCTTAAACAAGACATAACAAAGTTGATTTTGAAGAAAATACTGATACATGTGCCTATGCTTAATTGAGAAAACAATAGAAGAGATTAGAAAATAGATACCTATAATCCAATATTTAATTTTGGATTACAATAATTTTAAAGTGCTGATTTTCCCTATTTAACCATAGAACATTTATTTATTGCTTTTTGTTTTATTTTATTTTAGTTTATTTTTTTTCAGACAGTCTCCTTCTGTCGCCCAGGCTGGAGTGTAATTGCATGATCTCGGCTCACTGCAACCTCTGCCTCCCAAGTTCAAGCGATTCTCATGCCTCAGCTTCCCACGTAGCTGGGATTACAGGCCTCCACCATCACACTTGGCTAATTTTTGTTTTTTTAGTAAAAAAGTGGTTTCACCTTGTTGGCCAGGCTGGTCTTGAACTCCTGACCTCAGGTGATCTGCCCAACTTGGCCTGCCAAAGTGTTGGGATTACAGGCGTGGGATACCGCGCCCAGCCTCATTGCTTTCTTAAGTTATCCCTTTAAGATGCAAGTTTCACGACAAGGAGAAACTCATCTCTTGTTCACTTCTGTATCCTCAATGTCTAGAACTCCATTGTGTGCAGACGCAGGGCTTAATATTTGTTACTGAAGGACCCTTTCAGATGGTGCACTTTCATTGTTTGAAATCTAAGACTGACTGAGGAACTAACAGCAATTATAAAATAATCATTAATTTGATTTGTTACGAGAATAATTCACCCTCAACTGAATAATATATATTCTATAAAATTTTAAAAAGATAACTAGGCTAAACAGTGGAAGAAAAGCATACTTGCAGAAGATAAAGAAAAAGTTACAAATGCTGGGAATAAGTTAACCTGAAGGAAAAGTATTTTTTAATTAAACACCAATAAAAGCTATAATAACAAAGACCTACAATGGAAGAATGTACCTTATATTTTATTAGGAAATCTCCGTGATGTTTGAAAATACTATATAATTTTAAATTCAGCCACTCAAAATACCAGCCACACATACAGACACAAATACATGCACATTTATATTTATATTGTATTTTGAAGTTTATACATTTATTGTGTCTGAAGAATTGTACTGAGTGAGAATGAATAGGAGATATATTTTATTATGTGGCTGGCAGACAAACTCAATTTTACTTATGTATGCATTTAAAAAATATTTTATACTAATATATTTTTAAAATTAAAAAATATAATAGCAGATATAAATGAAATATATACTTTGGTAAATATCTAGTTTTATCAAAAATATCAAACATAGTAGAGCATTATTTTTAATTATAATAAATGTGCATATTATTATGATGTTTTTCACTTAACTTTAATGTTTCTTCATAGTGCTTTAATTATGAAAAACCGGGCACCATCTATTATTAACAAGGCAAATCTAAATTGCTTTATAAATAAAAATGGATGGTAATAATACTCATGCAATCTGTGCCTTATACCTTGAGTTTAGGTACAGAATAGCATATAAGGCATCTTTCTGGGTGACACTTAGGGCCCTCTGAGTTTTGAACTGGCCTTGAATTATCTTTCACAGATGGTCAGGTTGTTAAGCAGATGGCTGTTTCCTTGACCTTTAAAATCTTTGTTTTTCTTTTTATGATTGCCTGTGGCTTAAAATGGATCGAGTTCTTCGTTTTGTATAATTAGCGTTTATATTTCTATCATGTGTCTACTGTTAAACATTAAACAAATAAAAAGAATGCACATATTTATAAATGAAAGATTTGAACACAATGTATTATTTTCTACAGGATGAGAAGCTTCTGAGTGGAGTCACCTTTCTGAATAAAAAGGCATATGCATTTTCCAGCATAGTGTGTTGAGAAGACAGACACTTTTTCTTTTTCTATTTTCTGAAACTGAAGGTTATCTTTCACAGAGATGTTGCATAAGAAGGGGGGGTCAAGAGAGGTTTTAGTGGAAGTAAACATTCCATTTGCCATAATTAAGAGAGAGCTTTTTATAAAGGGTCTGTCATGTCATCTGGCTGCTGAGGATCATGTCAGGCATTGATCTAGACAATATATTCCACAGAGTTAGTACTTCATGGAACGTCTTGTTAATAGAGAACATTGTGTATATCCGGAGCTTGCGTGTTTGTGAAAATAAATCCAAATACATATATGTGTCTATTTTTATAAATGTACATGTACACGTCTATACATGCATGCATAGGCATGTGTACATGTACATGTATGTGTATAGATGTGTATATATATCATAATATTAGTGCAACCGTCACATTAGCATAACCGAATTTTTAATTTTTGCAGGTACATAGTAGGTGTATATATTCATGGGATACATGAAATATTTTGATACAGGCATGTAACACATAATAATCACAAAGGGGTTAATTATGGTATCCATCACATGTATACATACATATATGTATACAGAGAGACAGTTGATTTTGTGGTTGATTAAGCAATTGAATATATAATCCAAGGACGAGGATGAGATGAAGAAGAAAAAAATACATATTATGTCTATATTTTTTTTCTCTTTTAATTTAAGAGCAATTACCATATGCACCATACATTATTGTAGTAGATATTTGGAAAAATACAGAGAGAGTCCATATATAAATACATTGCCATTTCCTCATCATGGAATGCATTGACTCTAAATTTCCTCACGACTGGCTGCTTCTCATCATATATTCTCTTGTCATCCTCTTCCCCCCACTCAGTTTTATGTCCTTGTACTTCTCACAATATGAAATTAACTCATTTGTGTCTGCTTACTTGGTAGCTTTATTTCTTCTTCTAGAGAATGTAAGCTCTCTAATGTTAGGGACTGTCTTTGAATGTTATAACATTATCTCCAGCATCCAAATTAGTTTTACACAGAAAATAAGCACTCAAAAATGTTTTCTTTACTAAATGAATAAAAAGTAGTCATTCATTTCTGCATAATTATAAGCCATTTTTTAAAAAACCAGATGGATGTTTTAGCTTAAAGTTTTTTTGAGTTTCTGGTTGATTTTGGTCATTTCCTAAATTATTATATTCAAGTTGAATCAAAATTCTTTTCTGTTATTGGTTTGCTTTTAACACAAAGGATAAATGCTTGAGGTGATGTATACCACATTTGTCCTGATGTGATTAGTATGCATTTCATGGTTGTATCAAAAAGTTTCATGTGCACTGTAAATATATACACTTACTATGTGCCCACAAAAATTAAAAATTAAAAAAATATGTTAATGTGATGGTTGCAGTAATATTGTGATTTATGTACTTATGAAAAACAATTTTGATTTGTATTTTTATCAAACACTTTTGACAATGACATCACAAAAAATATTTAGGTGCTAATTCTCCCTTTTACTAACCTTCTGTATATGGAAAAAAACACTCTAACCACCTAGTATGCACCTCGATTTTTCATGTGCACAATTGTACTTCTGTTTCAGGTGAAGTCTATTATATGAAGCAAAATCCGAGAAAGGAAAGGCCAAGTTGATAAGCTTTTTCTCAATTAAATGTACAAATCTTATCACGACAGTTCCAATATTTAAAATATTCATCTGTATTTATACTTTTTCGTCAACTTATCTTTGCTGTTGCACACAAAAATAATAAAATAGAAAAGAATAAATATAATATTTCTTTAAAAGTGAAAGTTCGTATTCGATATATTTAAAGGCAGTATACCATTTTATTTAGTTTTATTTTCACATTCGAGTCTCCTTAAAAATAAGGAATATGAATACAGTGATAATGATAACATTAATTTTCCTATTTCTCATGAGACTTCACAGTAACCATGGGGAATTAAATTGTTTAGACAATGTTGTCATCAGATACCCACATACATACCTATAGGAAGGCAATGCCTTATTTCTTTCTGAAAGATTAGGATTGGTTCTTATCTACCAGTTTCTAACTATGTAAACTTGTGCAAGTTTATGTACTTAGATTGGTTAAGTTGCAATGACATGCCTTGTGCAATCCTAGAGAGAATCATGGGCACAATGCATGTGATATCTTGCTCTTACCAGGCATGAAGTAAGGACTCTAATTACCTACTATTATTACTTTATTTTTACTTTGTTTTTTATTATATGTATACTGTTGGTTGCACAAAGGCCTCATTAAATTCTATAGACAAGGATATAGGTTTCCTTCTATTTGGTTATTAAGGCCATCTATTAAATAAAAAATGTATTTACCAAAGTTAATAAAAATATAACTTTTACTTAAAGCTTTTGAAATGCATGTACAATATGCCATTAAAGAGAGCAAAGTTGAGTCACTGTCACATTAAAATTAAAAGAAATTCATAAAGAACACTAAAATGCTGACACAAGTTGATCTAAAGATTTGAGCTATTGCTAATTTTCTTTTTTCTTCTATTTTTTACCTCATTTATTTTTACCATTTTGTTTAATACGTTCATTGGCCATTTTTCCTGTTTTGGCTACCCTTTTGATTTGGGAGAAATCTCAAGATAGGTGGAAGCCAACCAAGCCATCTGCTATGGAAACTGAAGAAGGCTGGATAATCCCTTCCTTTTGGCAACATATTATCTGAGCTCAACAGCCATACCTTCCCTCTCTCCCACCACTAACGACTTTGAATCTTGAGTAAATGAAGCAAAAGTACGATGACATTTAGAGATTTTTGATAGCAGAATCAACAGCGTGGAGAGTCTAATAACACCGTACCAAGTGTCCCAGTGAAATGGAATCCAGCAGGACAGTGGCAGCAGTCCAGACATAGTGGCCACAGTGGACAAGGCAGTGAGTATCCTGTCAGATTGCAGCAGTGCTCTGAGGTGGCTAAGCATGGAAGCTCTGTTGCTTTCTTGATTTTTATTTAATTCTTACTGAGCTTGATTTTCAGCAACCTTTTCCATGTTTGGAGCAATTGAGTTCTCTGCCAATAAATTTCATTTCTGTTTAAGCTAACTAAGTTATAATCATATTCAAGTGAGAATTGTGACCTATTCAGAATTATATGAGACAAATCAGTACTGGTGCAAGAGGAGAACATGGAAATTCAGCAGTCCCTGTTATGTATTTTTCCAGCAATTAATAAATGTAGCCTGAAATAAAGTTTTCATTAAAGGTCATTCTTATGGAATCAATGTCAACCAGTTCTATACAGCACATATGTCTCAAGGGCATGGAAAACATTGGAAAGTGTGATAGCAATGGATAGCTGAAGGAAATAAAATGACAAACTAAGGGCTGTCAGTTCTCAACTGAAGTGATCTGAAGCCTTGCAATAGTATTGCTTTAGAGGATTTCTCTGCTTTAGAGGATCTCTTCACTGAGGCAAATTAATGCAATTTCTGGTACTTGATGTGCAACTTAATCTGACAAATGGGCTTCCTATATATCAATAAACAGAGAACACAAGAGGCAAATGCTACAATCACAAATTTATGTTTTCATGTACGCATACATGAAGACAGGTCACAGTACACCTTTGCTCTGTGACTTAAGTTTATATTACCGTCTATTTTTTAGCAAGGAGAGATATTGATTGTCTTTCCAGGATATCACAGATCTGGTTTTTTTTTTAATCATAGATAAATGACATCTTGCTTAAGTGTCCTAATAAACAAAATATATGCTCCACTTTAGGTGTATTGGTCAGGCATGTACATGACACATAATGGAGATATACCCCAAGAAAATTTATAAGCCTGCTAACAAATTGGCAACATTTTTGCAGTGTCAAAATGTCTTTTTGCAGTGTCAAAAAGCCAAAGTAAAAAACCCGATGCTATACTTTCTACTTTGACTCTCCTCCCACAGAGAAAAAGCAACCATTATTTGTAGGCGCCACTGATTCTGAAGGGAATGTTTGCAATATTTCGGTTCTAAACATATTAAAAATGCAGAACTTTTGAGAATCAAAATGTGAAGTTTTGAGCCTCCTAAATCGGGTCTCAGCAGCTAACTCTGGACTGGATACATAGATCTGAGATTGTTGATTTTGAATTCATAGTTCATGACCTGACTTTGGATCAGCTGGAGGACTGAGTCTCATTAATGTTGTAAGGGGAGAAATTATAGAAGGGTCAGGATGATACTAAGGGAACCTAATTCGTGTTTTAAAAGCACGTCCAATTTCTAGTCTTCTGGGAAGCATGTCTGGTCCAACAAACTAAAAAAAATCTGATTTTTAGCAATCTGATCAAGCATTTAAGTATCTCTTATGAAGAAAAAGTGTAAAATAATAGCTAAAACAAAGGCTCTGAAACCAGATTGCCTCATTCAAATTCTGGCTTTGCCATTAGCTCTGTGATCTTGATCAAGTTACTTTCCCTCTGTGCCAGTTTCCTCATCTGTGATATGGGGATGCAGTATGTACTTAGTAGATTAGCTATAATAATTATGTAATATGCAAAAATGCTAGAGATTTCTGATAGAAAGTAGATTCTCAGCATATGTTAGTCATTAGTTTTGCACTTTTTACCTAAAGGCGTTGACTGTAAATATTTATCTTCACATTTATTTTCTGTCATATAGTGAATATGATTTATGGTACTCGTTCACTAGATCCTTCTGGAATGAGGTGACTTATTACTTTAAAGTGTATTTCATCATGTTTAAGATTTATGAAACTAACACTTGGAAGAAGTCATCATATAAAACTACCAATAGCTAAATTATCTTGACAGTGGATACTCGGTATATCATTATGAATCCAAGATAGAGAGGAGCACTATATCCTAAGGCATCACCTCTAACTCTAGATTCGATTTCCATATCAAACAGTCACGACTTCTGTTAATTCCCGAGTTGCTGACTGACCACAGGCAGAACTTCCTAAGAATGTTTTACCTTTACTTCTGCTGAGCTTCATACTGTGCTTTGAACCGGTAGGTTTTTCAATCTAGCCAACAGAAATTGTATCTGTTACATTTCACCTTTCAAATTCAGCCTGCTTCTTACGTCTGTGAAGAACTTTGGAGATCCTGATTCTGTCAGAATATTTTGATATAAAATAATTTTTATGAGAATTAACTCTAGTAGATTTACTTTCTTGATGGACACTAAGAAAAATTTATGAGATTGTAGTTCATTTTCAATTCTCCAAAATATGTAATTTGAGAGTTATTGAGAGAAAGTCTAAACTTACTTCGTATCTTTCTAAAAAGCCAGTCTTGTCTATGTGAATTTTGAAAATCAATATTGTGTTAAATAATCTTATTTAGCTAGTTCATCCCTCTACCCTTGACCATTTTGATGAATACCCAATGCTCTAATTGATTGACTTCTATAGACAGAATTACCCAGATACCTGTCTATAGTTTCTAATTGGATTGGTCAATGGGAGACACTGAGAGGAGAATGAAGAATGAGAATCAGGGAGCACAGGGTATTAATTTCCCATGCATCCATTCCCCACCATGCCGCTGTATTCACAGTAACGATGTTCCTCCAACTATAGCCAGAAGACCCAGAGCAACAAGTCCTTCCAAATTCTGGTAACCTTATACATTTATTGCTTTGTCAGGCCTAAGGCAAACTAATGGCTATCTGTTATAACTATCAATGAATATTTCAAACCCTTTGTTAGCCCACCTAGTTCTGCCTATATTTCTATATCACTTACAGAAATCTGATTTTCAGTAATCTAATCAAGCATATAAATATCTCTAATGAAGAAAAAATGTCTTATATTATCATTTAAGTTCTGTTGCTCTTTTTTTGCCAGGAATATGATTGCTACAATCACCAATTTATGTAGTTATGTAAATATATATGAATATATATTCATTTTTCTTTTTGGTGTCTTGAAATTCAGCATAAGCTATTTGTCCAGTGAGAATGTTTTATTGGCATTTTATCGATAATATGAAAAAAGTACTATTAATATTTTATAAATTATATGTTATATATAATCTTATTTTATATAGTTTAATAGAAATAAATTTGTTATTATTATTATTCATAAAGCCTCATATGGTGTTGTTACATGCTTTGATTAACAAATGATAATATTTCTATCTTTAATCTGTAGATTTTACAATGTAAGCTAAAAAGATTCCTTCAATGATACAGTCTAGGTACAGTAAGTTAGGAAAAGATTATTAACATTTTCTGAAAACACAAGGGAAACAGGAAAAATAGAAATGGATAAAGATAACAAAAGAGAAAAAATATTTAACCTACATCAAAACAAAAGATAGTTGAATTGCTTTTGAAACACATTGAAAGCATTTCTCAGCTGCAACTTTGGCAAGGGAATATGAGATCTGTCAGCAACTACTCCTCATTATTCATTCAAATTCATGTGACTTTTAAAACTAGGCTCCTGCTTCTAATTGGTATGGGATCAAGTTCTCTGCAACAATTGCTAATTTATTTTTATTCTAAGATTCACTCTTGGGTTTTTATGCTTTTAAATTTTTAGTAGAAATACAAAAAATGAAATTGATAGAACTTGCTTTATTAACCAAAAATGGCTCATTTCACTAATTGGAAACTGAAGTTATCTTCTTCACAATAATTTTATTCAAACACCTTTTATTTTCAATTCCACCATAAATTGACTGTATACTTTCCAAGAATAGGAAGAAATCATTAGAAATATCACACTGTAAAAACCACACAACTTATTTATTAATATAAACATATTTATTCCATTCTTTGAGTATGTCCCTTGCATTTTTAAAATATAAGAAAGTGAGAGAGGTGTGGGTGTAATTAAATAATATTTTATTGAACCAACTTTAACCTCCAATATGAACATTTAGGTTGATTTAAATCATACTTACAGTCAATAGTATGAGATAGTATCACATGTAACTGTGGATCACTGTTAGTGTCCACTAGAGTAACTTTCAAGTGGTATTTTTTCAAAATCATGGAAAAGTGAAAGATATAAAAGTTCCATCTTTCATTTTCTTGAAATGTTTGGTGTAGATACATAGCCCTCTTCTTGGTGTCTCTTAAAATGGATGGAAACAACCCAATTAGTACAACATGGGGGAGGAGGATAATTTGGAAAAGTTAACACACAATATCTGAAAATGTTTACTTTGCAATTGTATCTTGAGACAACTGAATGAGAAAAAAAAAGGCACGATTTTCCTATGTGAAGAATACACTGATGAGTCTCCAGAAATCATACAGCAGAGGTTTGAAATTCTAAATACATTTAAATAAAATTGGGATTAAGCTTAAAGAGAATGGCTGTGGAATAGAACATTTTATTTCCTAGAGATATTCAAGCTTAAAAATAAGGTCCATTTTACTTACCACTATATATCATGCAGAGATTGGCTGGAGTTTTTTGAGAATTATTTTTATTAATATGGTAAAATTAGTCTAAATATTTTAGGATAGCTAATATTATGCATGAAAATATGATTTTCTACTGCCTAGGCCTGCTGAAATATGTATTTATTAAAGTCTCTTAGTATTAGATAATAGAATATAAGAAAACAAAAAAGCTTAAATTAAAAAATAAATCAAGAAAAATTCTCACACAAAAATTTCAGTAACATTTTATTTGCATCAGATTCAATTTACTTATTTAATAGTTATGAAAATAATATATTAAAATATATTTTGACAATGTGTTTTAACATTTCTGAGCAACATGGCATACAATTACATTTATTTAAGTCATCGCGTATGTTGCAACTTACAGGTGTTCAAGATTTTAACATAAAAAAACTAATTTCTAGAAAATTATCTTACTCTTTAAAGGAATCATCAGTTGTATTTTTTAAGTTTTCCATAATTTGCAAATTGGTTTAAAATAGAAAGATTCCTAGCAATTAACTTTTTTCTACTCCAGAAATAAGCAATCTGAAAGTTACTTTATTCTAAATGGCATGCTGGGCTTGTTCAGTGGAAACCATTACTGATATAATTTGCCAAGTGTAATTATTTTATTAATATGAAAACAGCTGGCCTTTCAAAATATTTTAAAACCCCACCGGAAAAAAAAGGAGAAATTTCAATTTTGACCAAGAAAAACTAGCTTGAAACAATATACCAGGCCAAGACCAACATGATAATCAGAATAAAATACTTTTAAAATATATTGTGTCTTTTGACTACTTAGTCATGGAACATCTCCAACCTCAGCTTTCCCAGGCCTGTTGAGTTTTGAGCCTTTCCAGGCTTCCAGAGGCCTGAATTTCTTGTATAATCCCTGTCTACATGGATTTTATGTTGTGACTTCCTTCATCTTGCTGATTCACTCTTTCACGATCTTTCAGTCTGATAAATATTTGTATTCACATTTAAATCTTTTCATTTGCTTTACCCTCTTGTTCTTTTTGTCTTTGTAAGTATGTAAGTGTTTTTCTGTACTGTTACGTTAGCTGTTGATCTAGGACTTGGAGTGATTAAGCATTTGAGTTCAGTTTCCCTTTTTAGGGCCAAAATATACTATACGTCAACTAAATTCTAGTTCAATAAAACTTAATTCAAATGATTGAAAGGTACATTAATGATAATGTACTATTTGCTACTCAAAATAGTATTTTAAAAAACTTTTCCCAAGATGTGAAACTGAGTTTATATGTATTTAGTGAGCTGGACAATAATGCAATCACGTAATTTATCTTTAAAATCTTTCCCAGTTGCTACAATTGGCTTAATCAGAAAGCTAAGATGCTGGTATTAAAAAGACTCTAAAGGGGAATAATTTACTATTTTTTAAAAATGTAAATACGTAGTTTATAAAAGTAACCCAACAAAAAGCAAGAATCTTAATATTTGATATTTGGTCATTTAAGTAACACTAGATTTAAACTGTTAAGCTACCTTTCATCATAGGCATAAATCTAATAAAAGAGATTGGAACCTTAAATTAAACTATTACTGGATATACTTTTCAAAAGGCTTGTGAGGAATACAAAACATAACATATTGCTTATAATTTTAAAGAGAAAGTTGAAAAAGAAAGCTTAGCTCTTTAAATATTTTTTTCTAGAAATCAGCTTCTACTAGTCTTAAAACTATTTCAACGTAATTTTTTGCATATTAGATACAGCTATTAAACTATTAAATTACAACACTAATGATTTATATGTGTGTATTTGCTAAAATATTGGACTATTTTTAGGCAAGGATTACTATAAAAATAAGAATTATTACTTACATATCAGATTAAATCTAAGGGTTGAATTTTTATATATCCAGTATTTCAGAAACAAAGCATTTTTCATGTTGAAATTATTAATATAGAAGAAAAATATTCATTAATTTTCAGTAAATAAATGGTAAATTGGTTAAAGCACATAGACTTTAAACTTCCATTAACCTGAGCAGTTTCATCCTTTGAATGAGACCTTTGACCCAATCCTTTCAAGTTGGTTTCCTTTCTTTGGTCTTCTAATTAAGTCATCCAATTAGAAGATGTAGATGTGCTTTTATGTTCCTGATATTAGTCTTAATTGTGTTAACAAGAGTTTTCTCATTTATCTTTATAGGTTCCATTGGTAAGTATATGCCACTACTTTGATAACAATAATAATTTGATAATACACTTTTCCAAGTATCTATAATGTTAATCTATGAAGCATGTTGGATAAGTTTGCATTTTTACATTAGTAAATTTATATCTATAATAGTTCATCAAAAATAAGTTGATTATTTGACTAATTAGTGAGGTATGG
The DNA here is from genome assembly GCF_008728515.1 of Papio anubis. Taxonomy (NCBI): domain Eukaryota; kingdom Metazoa; phylum Chordata; class Mammalia; order Primates; family Cercopithecidae; genus Papio; species Papio anubis. The sequence goes on along the minus strand of NC_044980.1, from coordinate 18,371,879 downwards.
TTAAATGACTCATTCAAAGAATGTTCCCATGTGGAAAAAACACATAGTTCATTCTTTATAATTAATTCAGTCTCACAACTCCCATCAACAGGGTAGCAGAGGGGAAAAGTATAAATTTACTACAAATCACCAATAGTCATTTTGAAAAGTGTTTGCTTGGCCAACCCATTTCTTCTCCATTCATATTGCCATACATAAGATAGTGTATACATATATAAGAGACAAATATGGCTTCTGTGATCTTGGTGTGACAAGGAGAACAAAGGGTTCTCAGAGGCAAAGTGTATGCTCTTGATCATCTTGTTCTCTGGTGATAAATAAACAACAGTTAACCATTTAGAAATGTGGCAAATGATTATGATTTTTCTCTTTTCACTTATTCTCAGAGTACAGATCTCTTAGAATGTTGAACTTCTGCTCACTGTTGTTCTGTGACCGTGGCACATCCCCTCAGATCTTGGAGTCCTTACCCATAGAGTCTTCTTTCTTCTCACTCACAATTTTCCCCCAGAAATAGGGACTCAGCGTTTACACATCTCATTGCAGTTCTCTATCCAAACCTTTGCTTCTCCTCTACACTGAAATTGAGCCAGAAGAGCAACAAACTCACTATTTGGACACAGGCCAATCATGCTGCTATACTTTAGCCCAAGGCTGATGGACACTGGATATAGGTATTAAACCAAAAAAACAATTTATTATTGGGCACATGGGTTTTTGCTAAGTTCTCACAACCTCTTCATGGGGATTCTATGGGACTATATTCATACATTCATGATATTCTTATTCCCTTTCCCTTCGTATCTGATGACTCCAAAATGTCTCCTATTCTAGAACATTCTTCCATCTAAATAGAAAAAGCAAACAAAACAACAACAACGAAAGAAAAACAGAAGCTTGGCGTCTGGAGTATTTTATTTCTCTTCTTTTTCTGCTTAAAATCTACTGAGAATAGAGGGGGAGTCTTTCTCTGTTTTTCTTTATGCCTAGTAAGGATCTCTCATACATAGCAAATATACAAGAGACCAGGTCTGTAGGCTTTCTTAGGCTAAAAAAGGTGGCAAAAATGATAATAAAAAGGAAAGAGAAGTATTCTATCTTTTTCTGAACAATATTAAATCTTTTTTATCAATACAGAGATCACAAATGTGAGCTTCCATCTGAGCAATAGAGAAGAGAGAAAGGGCACAGCAGAAAAGCTACAAGAAAACGTAATTTAAGTGGAAAATAAAAATGTAAACATTTTTTGTTTGTACAACAGTAATTTAATTGTCTTTTCTCTCTTAGAATGGTTGGAAGTTTATTTACTTACTCAACAGTTATCTTGTCGAGCGTCTGCCATTGTCAAAGCATTCTTCAGGGCTTTGTGAAAGAAACACAATTGAATAAGACCCAGTTGATCTTCTCAAGAAGTTTGTCATTCTAGGACAAACATACTATCTAAAAAATGCATACACTTGCTCTCAATAGGAAAACTAAGTACAAAAGAGTGTTTTTGCTTTTTTTTTTTTAAACTATGTATTCTAGGATCATATTTCTTTAAAAAAGTTAAAATAAATCATATTTCTTTTAAAATTACTGTGATGGATTAGATTTTAAAATTTTTGTAATGAGCTTTCACTTTCATAATTCCTTCAGTGATGAAAGTAGGATGTTAATAAACTTGACTTTGCACATATTCTTTTGAAAAGAGAAATTAATTTCAGAACAGTTGATCAGAACAGTTATTTGTCTCATATATGTGTGTGTATATATATGTATATATATCAGTGATACAAACACACACACACACACACACACACAACTTTTTTTCCCCCAGCCTTTTTTTGGATAAAACAAATATTTCAAATGTAGCATGAACGGCAAACACTCCCTTAGGAGTCAATTAGTACTTAGCAATATTTGTCTTTTGTTTTTTTCTGATGCTGCTTGACAAAGTTTTACTTAGTTACTTTCATATGGGGCCTATGGGCAAGAAGTCTTCAAAGTATTTGAAGAGACAGTATCTCTTTACACACCATAGTGAAAGTTTGGATAAATTACTGTAGGGAAAAGTCAATGGATTAACCTTGGTTGGATACTGTCTGAAAATCAGTCTACATTCAGATTTTTTCAGATATTTAAAGAAATAAATTAATCAGTATAACATTTTATATCTTCTAGTATTCTAATTAAAATAAATAAGTATACACAAATTCTATGTATTTAATTACTGTTAAAAATTACATCAATTATCTGCCCATTTGCCAACTTTTTCAGAGTGGTTCAGAAGATTCAAGAAATTATCTATTTTGATTACAAACTCAGTTATCATATTCAAGATACACTCTAGTATTCTAAGAAAGCTATCTTATACATTTTATTTGCTTCAAAAAACTGTAATAAAAAGGTTGATTAAACTATATAATATAGGAGAGCTGTTTTGGTCAGATATTTTCCTTAGAAATAAATCTGATATGAACCTTTGAATTGTATATTATGGCAAGAATGTTAATTCAAATATTAGCCAAAAAGAAAAAAAACCTGTGACGATTTTTCCTACAATTATATAAATAATGAACAAAAGAAATCCTAACAATAAAAGAATAAGGTTATTTAAGTATGAAAATAAAACTTATGATTAAAATGATTTTAAATTTAAATGCAAAATTAATGGTTAGAAATAACATTATTGTCATCAAACAAACCAAATCCTACATCCACAGTGAATTTACAATTTAATCCATCTTTTGATAAGTATCAAATATATGTAATATAGAAATGAATTCTACTTAGTTACATTTTAATTTTATATAATAAATTCATTTTAGTTACAAAACCTGTTTAATTTCTTTGTAAATTCTATTTCACCTAACACTGATATATACATATATATGTACATGCACTGTATATATATACATATATAGTATATAATATATATGTATAGTGTATATATAAAAATATCTGCTTAACATTGTCTTCCGTTGATTTTTTTTCTAAGTGTTAACATTAGTCTAGCATCTATGTTATTAAGCTTCCTCTCACTGATTATCTTCTACTGTGTCTTTAATATACAAACACATTCTTTACCTAAGAACAAACAATGATGTATGTAGAAGGCAATACTGTTTAGAAAATGGAACTTGTTCAACTTATTCAGCTACTGAATGTTACAGTCACACATGCTGAAGGATCGGCCAGATTGCTTTGCAGCGGAATACCTTGAGAATGAAATATAGGTTTGTTTGAAGCATGAAGGGAGGTGTTTCAGAGCCTGGGCACCTTTCCTTACTATGGCTAAGAATAGCAGGTTTCTGTCTCCCCCCCACAGTTAGAAAAAAAAGTTATCTATTTCAAACTGAATTGAAAAATCGGTTTATCTATTTCAGGCTGAATCAGCAACCTCTTGAATAGAGGTGACTTGGCATGTACACACTTTACTATAGGTAGCATTTTTACTACTGTACTCAGTTACATGGTTTGCAGAGAAAGGGGGGCAAAAACTGTTTGGATTAGCATTAGTCAAGTGACAGTAGGAAAAATCCTCTAAAGTAAAGGTAAATATACATCTTCTGGGTTTATAATCACTTAATAATTTCTATTTGCAACAATAATCTACATCTGTGCAAATTATGGTAAATGGTGGAAAGAGAAAAAGTGAACCCCAGAGAATTAACGCTAACAGCTTCCATCTTATGGCATCACACTCTTCACATTCAATAAATATTGATTGAATTAAATCAATATGCAAGTAGAAATTAGATATATATTGTTGTATGGGTCAAAAGGTAAAATATTTAAATGTTCTAAATTAGTTAAAGTATGAGGATAAAAACTAAATCATTTATGATAAAATAATTGTTAAGTTCAATATATTTTATGGCTAAAACTTGTTGTAAATATGTATGAAGTAACCTAAAACACTTTTATGTGTTTTTTCTACCCAGGTTATTATAACAATGAAACAAAGAAAATAAAATTAAGGAAGATGAAACACAGTTTTGAGAAAACCTAGATTTGAAACATGCATGATGATTTCTAAAATTAGTTGATATTGTCAAAAACCATAATATTCAGAATATATTTCAAAAAAAATTCAGTGTTTACATGTAAATTATAGGATTAGCAAATATTAACAGATCTATATGTCTGTTAGCCCTTTATAAATTAGTGTATTATTTCTGCGTATGAAATAGGTGGTGTCTTGCAGCTAAGGAAACTGAGTCATAAAAACATTAATGAACTGGATAAAATTATATAGTTCAAGGCTAAGTGGGGAAAGTTGGATTCAAAACATAGTTTCAGTTCCAGAGCTGATGTAAGTAACCGCTGAATGTGCCATCTTTTCTAAAGCTGATGTCTAAAATCGCCCATTATTATTTCAGTAGCAAAAGGTTAGAAAAAGTACAAGTATTACCCCTAGGCAACTGATTAAATAAATTGTAACATAACTGTTCAGTGGAGAATTACATAGCTGTTAAGTAGAATGAGGTAGCACAACCTGTACTGATGAAGGCTAACCTCCAAGATATATAGGTATATATAAAAGCAAGGTTCACAACATTCTGGATGGTATTTTGGGAGACAAATATGCATATAAATATATTTTTATGTGCAATGTCTCCAGAATAGTTTAGAAGGGACCGATACTTGTGATTACCTTTGAAGGGTAGAACTAAGTTTCTACATATATAAGGCAATGGGAATATATTCTTCATTGTAAAGTTTTTTCTGAGATTTTAAAATTTTGTACATGGTCAAGTATTACCATTTTTAAACAGACAGAATTTATTTTGTAAAGCAGTTTTATGTACAGAAAAATAAGATTCCATGCTAGAATAGAAATAGAAAACTTCCTACAAAGAAAAGCCCAAGTACATGTGATTTCCTGATTAACTCTACCAAATATTATTTAAAAAATTAGCCCTGGCTTTTTATAAATGCTTTAAGACATATACAGAAGGAGGAAACACTTCACAACCCTTTCTACAAGGCCAGTATTACTGTGATGTAAAAATGACATGAAGACTTCACAAGAAAAAAATGTAAATCAAAGTTCTTTATAAGTATACATGTGAAAAATCCTCAACGACCTAGGAAACTGAATCCACCAACATATAAAAGAGGATTATAGACCATAACCAAATATAATTTATTTCTTAGGTGCAAGGCGAGTTTAACACTTGAAAATCAATGTAATCCATTATATTAATAAACTAAAAAAGAAACCACTTATGAACATGAAAATTATCAAAGATATCTCAGAAAAGCAGATCCAGTAACATAAAAATGGCTGTACCCCATGAAATGGTATTGATACCAGGATTGCAGAGTTGGTTTAACATATAAAAATCAATTAATATAATACATCATATTAATGAAAAAGGACAAAAACCCAGTGATCATCTTAATATATACAGAAAATGTTGTTCGCAAAAACCAAACTCTGTTTATGGTAAAAATAGTGAACTAGAAATAGGAGGGAAGGAAATTGCTCAACTTCATGAAGAGAATTTATTAGAAATCCTCAGCTAAGATCATATTTATATGGAGAGAAAAAGCTTTCTCTAAACATTAGCATATGGATGTTTACTATTGCTACTTTAATTCAACATTATACTGAATGTTTTAGACAGATAAATTAGGCAAGAAAACAAAAATTGATGCATGTTAAAATGATTTTGCAGACGACATAATCATATCTAGAATATGTTAAAAAATAAACATATATACACACTATTAGAGCTAACAAATGAGTTCAGTTAAGTCACAAGATGTGAAATCAACATATAAATATTAATGTTAATTCTATGCGGTAACAATGGAAAATCCAAAATTGAAATTATAAAAATAATTCAATTTGTATTAGCATAAAAGATAATAAAATACGAATAATTTTAACAAAAGAAATGCAAAACATGTATACATCAAAATACAAAATACTATTAAAATAAATTAAAAATAATTTAAATCAGTGGAAATGTTTCCTGGGATCATGAACTGATAAACTAAATATTGTTAAAATAGTAATCCTCTCCAAAATGATCAATAGATTCAATACAATGTAAATCCAAATTCAGTGGGGTTTTTTTGTAGTAATTGACATGTTGCTTCTAAAATTCATACATAATTCGAAGATATAAGAATATCCAAAGTAATCTTAAAATACTGGAGGGATCACATTTCTTCAGATTTCACAATGTTTTTCCAAAACAAGAGTAAATAGGACTAGGTAATACCATATTAAACCTAGACATACACATCAGTTAAAAGCCCAGAAATAAAGTCATACATGTTTTGTTAAGAATGTCAAGGAAATTAAATAAAAAATGAATAGTCTTTTCAAACAATAGTGATGGGAAAACAATATTCACCAGCAAAAACAAATGACGTTGGATTCATACTTCAGGCCATATGTAAAAATTAACTAAAAATTGATCAAACAACTAAATGTAAGAGCTAAAAGTGTATAACTCTACTAAGCAAACATCGTTATAAAATTTGTGAATACAGATTAGAAAATGAATTCTTAGATAAGACACTCAAAAAACAAGTAACCAAAGATAAATAGATGGTTTGTTTTGTTGTTATCGATGTTGGGTATGAATGTGTTTCCTTAAAAAGATATCAAGAAAGCAAAACACAATGACAAAATAGAAGGAAATACTGCAAATCATATATCTGGAAAGAGTTTAGTATATTCCCTTTTTATAGATAGGAAGATTCAATATTATCAAGATGTCAGTTGTTTTCAATTTATTGTATAAATTCAATGCAATCTCCTTCAAATTTCACTAAGTTGCTTTGTGGCTATCAACAAACTGAGTCTAAAGTTTATATTGAGAGGCAAAAGACCCAGGATAGCTGAAACTGTGTTGAAGGAGAAGAACAAAGTTAAAAGACAAACACTATCTGACTTTAAATTTTACTATAAACCTAATGTAATCAAGAAAGTGTGATACTGGCAAAGTAATAGATGAATAGATTAATATAACAGAATAGAAAGAACAGAAATAGACCCACATACATATAGTAAACTGATCTTTGACAAAGAAGCAAAGACAATACAATAGAAAAAAAAAGATAGTCTTTGCAACAAATTGTACTGACAAATACTGGTAATCCACATGCAAGAAAATTAATCTAGACTTAACCATGGATAACCAAGTTACCATGTAACCTGAGCTATCCCTTATGAACTAACTGTTATCTTACCTGCCAAGCTCTGAAGATGAGAATTCATAGCAGCACTCCATCTTCAAATGGAAGTGGTATATATATGACTGTATCTAAGCATAGTCTCAATATATAAGTTACATAAAGAAATTGACCAAAAAACCATTTATCCCACTCCTGCTACGTTGCCTTCTTTCTCCCAGCCTGCACCTATGACTTCATAGAGAGCTTCCCATAGTTAGTTAACAAAGAAACATAAGACTTAGGCCCCATTTACATATAGTTCTGTATGATATGCAGGCATCACCTGAATGTAGATAGTTGCAATACTACAGCCCATTTATGGGACATCCATAAAGGACAGTAAGGGAGGACTGAATATGAACAGACCTTCAAGCAGCACATCTGATTGTTCACTTTTCTTGAAAGGAGAAATGATCAGAGATCTGGTTACATACTACTTTGACCAATGGTTTTACTGGATGGTCAGAGAATTGGAAAAGACATACTTGGAAAATTGACAAGAAAATTTGGGAAAGAGGTGGGTGGAGATATCTCCTCTGAAAGTTTGAAAACAAAGATATTTGTATCCCGTGTACATCCTCACCAAAGAATTAGCTTAGTATAGAAGAATTTTAATAATCAAGTGGCTATAATGACTCATTTTGTGAATATGAGTCACGCTGTGTCCCCAGCCACCAATGGACTCATGAACAAAGCAGCTATGGTGGCAGGAATTAAGGTAATGCATGGGCTCAGAAAAATAGACTTCCCCTTTATTGCATGTGATGAGTCACTTTTCTTATGCTGCACTTTCTAAATTCTCTCTTTGACTTCTGGCAATTTAATTATAATATGTCTCAATGTGTATTTTTTTATTATCCTGTTTGAGGACTTTAGGCTTAATGTCCATTTCTCTCCCTAGATTTAGAAAGCTTTTGGCTATTGTTTCTTTAAATAAGCTATTAGCCCTTTATCCTCTCTGGTCCCATTGGATTTCCTATAATGAAAATATTAGCTCACTTAATAGTGCCCCATAAGTATTGTAGGCTTTCTTTAATCTTTCATTACTTTGTTTTTGTTCCTCTGACTTTGTTTTTGTTCCACTGACTGAATAATCACAATGGCCTGTCTTGTACTTCTCTGATGCTATTGAAATCCAATGGTAAATTTTTCAGTTTATTTATATTCTTCTCCAGAATTTCTGTTGAGATCTTTTAAAATAATTTCTATCTCTTTGTTGACATTTAAATTTGATTCATACTTTATTTTACTGATTTCATTTAATTGTTTATCTGTGTTCTCCTATAACTCACAACTAACAGCTTTTTAAGGTCATTATTTTGTATTCTTTGTCTGGCAATGTATTGCTCTTCATTTTTGTAGGTTTGGTTGCTGGAGATTTATTTTGTTCTTTGATTGTTCATGTTTTCTTGACTCTTTATCTTTCTTGTAGCTTTACATTAGTGTCTCTACATACACAGAAACGGGCATCTCGCCCACTCTTAACATAATGTTGTTATCAATGGGAAAATAACTTCACCAATAAGCTTAGCTCAAAATTCTTGAAACCTCTCAAAAATTTTCTATAATATATTTTATCTGAACTTGTGCTGTATAGTTTGAATTATAGAGAGCCCGCCTGCCTGCCTGCCTTCCTGCCTGCCTTCCTTCCTTCCTTCCTTCCTTCCTTTCTTCCTTCCTTCCTTCCTTCCTCTCTTTCTCTCTCTCTTTCTTCTCTCTTTCTCAACCCCACAATTTCTTATTCCCTTCAGATGACTCTGAAGTTCCATGAGCTGGGATGTTAGATCATGCTCCACTACTTTTACTTCTCCCTTATGGAGAAGTCTCAAGTTCTGCACCTTTTCCCCGTATTGCAGGGCTGTACTTGGTACTGCATTTACTCACATGTTCCTCTTTGTGCTTAGCTGCCCTCAGCAAACTGTGTGGATTATATCATAATTCCTGTGAGATGAGACATAAATCAGGACTTTGAGTAGTGAAACAAGGTACAGGATGTTGAAAGTAAATTCGACTTACCTTTTCTTGCCAAGGGAAAAGTTTCAAGCCAAGGCAATTTTATTTGGTTTTTAGCTATGTTATCTTGTGGGAAGCGGTTAATGTATTAATAGCTAAAGTAATATTATTCTCGCCTGTTTCAACGTACCTATTCTCATGCTTGCATTTATCTGGAGTAAAACAATTTCTGAAGTAGATTTTAGACCTCTCATAAAGGTTTGTTTTCAGCCATATATTGTGGTTAATTTGATGTTTCTGTAAAGGAATGAGGTCTGGGACTTTTTATTTTGCTACCTTGCTGATTTCACTCCCTTAGTTTTTTCTTATTGTTTGTGATACAGTAGCAATATGGAGAGAGTAATTAAAAAATTTCTTTTATGCATATTATAGAGTTGAACTAGGAAGTAAAAGCATACCATATGGCAGGAAACCAGGGTTCTCCATGTGGAAAGGGAGAATAAAACATTAAATGGGGAAAGAAGAGAGAAAGAATTTATAGTGTTTTATTGGAATTGGAGTGATCTCTATCTCTATCTGTATTTATATTTCTAGTTACATAATTTTTTCTACTCACACCCCTTGGATTGCAAGCAATGTTACAACAAACATGCTCAACTCTTATTTTCTAAATATAATTTTTCAATGCAAGAATCCTTCTTTTTTGTACTCTTTGGAGGAATGGATAATTCCAGGACTATGGAAGGGATTTACTTCTTTACCATCGATCTACTTGTCTATTTTTATAAAAATGCCAGTATTTGATCATTCAGGCTCTACAGTAATCCTTGAAGTCAGATAGCGTCAGTATTCAAAACGTATTCCTCTCAAATTTGTTTTTTTGCAAAATTCTTGCTATTCTAGACCTTTGAATCACATATAAACTTTACAATTATATTTTGATTTTTTAAACACATGCATGCATGCATGCACATGCATATACTTGATTGCACATGTACACACACACACACATAAACACACACACACACCTTCTGGGATTTTGAATAAGATTACATTGAAAATATACATCAATTTGGAGGCATTTGGCTTCTTAATAATATAATCTTCTCATCAATTCACATGGAATATTTCTCCATTTAGATTTTTAATTTCTTTTTACCAATATTATAGTTTTCATTATACAATGCATATACTTCTTTTGTTAAATGTATTCATGTTTTATTCTTTTGATGCTATTTTGGATACTTTTATAGTTTTATTGTTAGATTATTCAATGCTAATATATGGATTCTTACTGTATGTTCATCTTGTATCCTGTAACGTGATATAACTCACATATGTTTTATATTTTCCTTAGAATTTTCTGCGTAGATGTTCATGAATTATATAGAGACCATTTTACTTTTTCTTTGTGATATCAGTAATTTCTCTTTTAATTGCCTTATTTCACTGCATAGTGATTTCAATACAATATTGCAGTAGTTATGAATATCCTCAAAATTTTTCCCCAATCATAGGGTGAAAGCATTCAATAATTGCCATTAACTATCGTGTTAGGAGCTAAATTTTTTAGATTATTTTCATGAGGTATAAAAAGATTTCCTTCTATTCATAATTTGTATGGAATATCCTAATTAATGAATGTTGAATATTGTCAAATGCTTGTTCTTCATTTATTAAGATGATCATGTTCTTTTGTCTTTTGCATAAAAAGATATAAAATATATGTTTGCTAATATGGCTAATTATATTGCCTTATTTTCAATTAATAAATCTTTTGTTATTTGAATAATTTCCAGTGGTCATGATTCGTTATCCTTTTTTATGTAGAGCTACCCTTCATATTCTAAACATTTATTAAAAATTTTTGTATCTGTATTGATCAGAAATATTGGTCAGTAGTTTTCTTTTCTTGAGAAATCTGTTTTTCAAGTCAGTGCAATCCTAATATCAGAGAATATCTCATGTTATCTGTCTGATCAAATTGTGAACAGCTGTACCATTTCTTCTTTAAATATTTGGTAATATATCAGTACAACCATTTGAGTCTGAAGTTTTTGTTGTTATAGTTGTCATTACTAAAGACTTTTAATTGTGAATATGATTTCATGGATATATGATTATTCATGTTATATAATTCTTCTTGGATGAAATGTGGAGGTTAGTTTCTTTCATGGTATTTTTCCATTTCACTATTTTTTTTCAATTTACTGGCATAAAATTGTTCATAACATATGCTTGTGATTTTGCAATTTATAGGATGTGAAAAAGTATTCCTTATATTATTCTTAATACAGTTAACTTTTTGCTTGTCTCCTTTTTTTTCTTGGATGGTCTAGTTAGAAGTCTATTCATTTTATTTATCATTTCAAAGACCAGATGTTGATTTTCTTAATTTAATCTATTTTTTTCTGTTTTAAAATTATCGACATTTGCTCTATTTTATTTTCTTCCTTCTCTTTAAAATGTTCATTTTTTTTGTTTCTTAATAGAAACTTAGAATATTTATTAGATACTTGTCTTTTTTCCTAATATATGCATTTAATGCTCTCATTTTCTCCCTCACACACTGCTTTAGCTGCATTCCAGAAATTTTGATACATTTTGTTTTCTTTTTTATTTAGTTTAAAATGTACCTAATTTATCTTGAAACTTTTTATATTTCTGTTCTTAATCTCTAATTTATACCTGCCATCACCTGGAAATATACCTTTTAATATTGTAATTTTAGTATTTTTACATTTATGGAAATTTGTTTATGGCTCATAATATGCTCTATGTTGTTAAACATTTTATGTGTATTTATTGCAAAATTTGTATTCTGCTATTCTTAGGCAAAATGTTTAATGAAAGTCTACTAGGTTAAGATGGTTGATAGTGTTCAAATTTTCTATTTGTTGCCTATTTTCTGTTTACTTTTAATATCAATAACTCAGACTGATGCACTGAAATTTTCAACTGTAATTGTGGATCTATTACTCCTTTAAGTTCTATCAGATTGCTTCATACTATGATATGTGGAAAGCAATTTTGTTAAAGATCCTAATTCTACAGACAGGTAACTATATAGTTGTGTTTTTGTGTGTGTGTGTACTGAAGTGAGGTAAACAGTCTTTCCCACAAATAAAAAGTATTTTATTGTAAACATGTTTTTCTCAAATTCAGGTAATATTATGCTTTCCTTTACCACACTACAAATAAGCATACGACTACCTCTCTGAAAGGAAACAAACCTCCTATGTACTCTAAAGCCATCAAATTTTGGAAAGTGTTGGAGTGTTCCAGAATGTATTGATAAAAATGCAATATAATGTATATGACTAATGATAGCATAATTTGTTTTACTGGATTAAGATATTCAAAATAAGTCTGACACAACTGAAAGTGAGTTGGAAAAAAGGCATGTCAGTAGCACCCAGCTCTTCAATGAGCATATAAAACTAGCCGACCAGACCAAGACGAATGTTCGCTATTTCTGTCTCTCCAAAGCACACTGAGCTTATTGGTAATCACAGTGTACTACATATAAGGTGTTTCCTACCTCTGCTGAAGACTGGAACAAAACAACTATGAGCAGAGATCATTAGATGTGCAGACTGGAAGTAAAACTTTTCAGTCCCTGGCTAAGTAACCCTTAATAGGTAGCATGTGTCTTTCACAGAATTTTTTTGTTATCTTGCTTCATCCGAGTTGACCTTAGATAGTTAAAGGAAATAAATAAAAGAAAGTTGTTGTCATAGGGCACATAGACTTACATGTTAAAATGCTCATCACTTTTCTTTTAAAAAAAGTAGTCTTATGTATGTCAAAATTTAAGTAGAAATTCTCATTGGCAAAGATTTCTGGCAATGATGGAATAAAAGGGGTTAGATTTACCATCCAACCTTAAATAACTAGAACCCCACGCCCCACCCCTGCCCGACACACACACCCAAGGATAGTAATTCCTGGGTGGAGGAAAATGAAAATGAATGGGATAAACTCTAGCAGCACCCAATTCACTGCCTAGAGAGATTACAGGATGCAATGCAGAGATGGAATATCAGTATTGGTGAATTGAGGTGAGACAATTTGGAGATCTTAAGAATCAAAGCAGTTAGAATTTAAAGGGTAGATTATTGGAGAAGCACAGGCTGTACCAAGAGAGACAGTCCCGGAGAGATCGCTTTGTGTTTTTGGCAATGGAATCAGATTCAGTGGCTGGAGGAAAGGAAGGAGACTAAACTAACGCATACTTTCTTCTTAGTAAAAATACTAGAAGAAAATGAGTCCAGGAGAGGAGAATGAATTAAGAGGTATCTGGCTGGGCATGGTGGCTCACACCTGTAATCTCGGCGCTTTGGGAGGCTGAGGTGGGTGGATCACTTGCGGTCAGGAGTTTGAGACCAGCCTGGCCAACATGATGAAATCTTGTCTCTAGTAAAAATACAGTAATTAGGTGGGCCTGGTGGTGGGCATCTGTAATTCCAGCTACTTGGGAGGCTGAGGCAAAAGAATCCCTTGAACCCAGGAGGCAGAAGTTCAGTGAGCCAAGATCGCGCCACTGCCCTGAAGCCTGGGAGACAGCATGAGACTCAGTTTCAGAAAAATAAATAAATAAACAAATAAATAAATAAAGTATCGATCTCACCTAAGTATCTAAAAATCTTGGGAAACATGTAGGTTAAAAACAGGGTAGAATCTGGAAAGATACGTGAATTAAAACATGTGATCATGACATTTTGGAAGTGGATAGGAACTCCAAGGGATATTAAGTGGAGTGATAAGGAGAAAAAAAGAAAGAAAAAAAAAAGGAAATACAAAATGGGTCACTCTGAGTGCAGCTGAACATTGCTGTAAAACAAATACCAACCTTAAAATGTTTTAAATGATTTGAATTACTTTTGAATTTGCAAAATGCCAGGTTATTAAGAAGAAAAATACCGCTTTTCTAAATGAAATTTTGCTTCAAAATAGTTATGAGTTCCTCTTAAATAAATGCATAAAGTTTGGCAATATAAATGCTTCAGAACTTTCTCTGACTTAGATTGATCATACGTATTTTTTTTCAGAATACTGATATGCTTTAGTACATTTCTATTGTTGTATTTTAAAATTTGATTTTGCAAAATCATTTTTGGATATGCTTGAGAATTACGACTTTGTATAAGCTACCCTCCTCTCATAGAGACAGCTAGAGCATAATTGTAACCTATTGCTCTCCATTTTCAACATGTGTCAAATATTGGTAAACAGGAGTCTGGAGTGAGCCAGCAGGAGAGCTGACTTTTCTTCAGAGACTCTGTTTCAGAAATAAAATAGATAAGACAATTGTTTGGGAAGCACTGATAGGTTAATATATGTTCATTATGGGACAATGTTACTTTCCTTTTGACATTTTAAAACAACATAATAAATACTCAAAAAGTAACTGTGAATAAAGATCACATTATGAAGAACAAATGACAAAGAAATTACAAATATGCATTTAATTTACTGTGCTCTAGTTTTTTACAGCTAAACTTTTGACATATTCAGAAGTTTTTCCCGTATATAGAAAACTAAGTACTGATTGGTACCCAAAGAAAAGAAGAAAAGGACTCCATTTATTTTTTCCATTTTTATTAAAAAAGCTCTTCATTTTTAATGTAATGAAAACCGTTTGATTACTACTCTGGCTAAGCTTTTATATTTTGATTTTAAGCACTAAAACACTATATTCCTCAAAATATTTTAATATATAAGACTGTTTCAAAAGTTTCAATATATTTGTAGTGAATCATATGGTAACATCCTCAAAAAATAAGTTCATATTCTAACCCAAAGAAAGGATGAATGTGACTGACATGGTTTGGCTGTATCCCCACCCAAATCTTGACTTATATCTCCCATTATCCCCATGTGTCGAGAAGGACCTGGTGAGAAGTAATTAAATCATGGGGTGGGTGTTTCCCATGCTGTTCTTGTGATACTGAATAAGTCTCACAAAATCTGATGGTTTTATAAAGAGCAGTTCCCCTGCACACACTCTCTTGCTTGGCACCATGTGAGACTTGCCCTTGCTCCTTCTCCTTCTGCCATATTTTCAGGAGGCCTCCCCAGCCATGTGAAACTGTGAGTTCATTAAACCTCTTTTTCTTTATGAATTACCCAGTCTTGAGTATGGCTTTATTAGCAGTGTGAGAACAGAATAATACAGTGACCTTGTCTGGATAAATGTATGGGCAAAGGTGGATTTGGTGTTTTCCTTATTTTGGATTTTAGTCATTCTAATAGATGCGTAGCAGCATCTCATTGTTGTTTTAATTTGTAATTAGCTGATGACATATAATGTTGAACATATTTTCACATAGGTATTTGCCATTTGTAGATCTTCTTTGGCAAGATGTCTGTTCATCATTTTATGTTTTTAAATGGGGTTGCTTTTCTCCTATTGTTGAGTTTTAAGTGTTTTTTTTGGATAACAATGTTTTATCAGATATGTCTTCCACAAGTATTTTTTCCCAATCTCTGGTATATTTTCTCATTATCTTGAATTCTCTGTTGTTTTAAGCCACCAGTTTGTGATAATTTTTTACTGCAGCCCTAGGTAACCAATGAAATATTGAAAAAAAGTTTTTCATTCTGTTTATAATTCATACCTTCTGCTTGATTGAAAATCCACCTCAAATGGCTTAATTCTAGGTATAGTGAACTAGGAAATGCAGAAAAAGAGACCATCTGAAATGAACTTCAAAAGCAGCACTAAATAATGGGGCCAAAATCTCTTGTGAGAAGGAATTACAAAGAAATTAGCCCAGTCATAGTCATATGGGTAGTTCATTTTAGGGAACATCTATCCATTAGAGGAAGAAGTAGTTGATAAACTGAATCCGGGAGTAGAGCTTTGAAGTATGTCACAAATCTTTGAAAAATGGGTCCCTATCAAACACTACATATTTTCAGATTGGGACTCTAAATGATACTCTCTGGGATAAACATAACTGGAAATAGCAAAGGCTTCACAGGGACTGAAGCCAGGTCCTCAGTGTCTTCATTGGATTAAAGTTATCAGGGATTGCTAACGTCTCTTATCTCCTGTCAAAATCAATGAGAAATGTTCTCTGCAGAAGATAGCATGATCCCGAGATAAATTTTTCTCCTTTATAAAAATGCAGTATTCTGTAATCAATAAAAATAATCAGGAATGTAGGAATACAAGGCACTAGAATAGGAACAAAAAGTAAAAACTGGACTAGAAGGGATCTCAAATTGAATTGGATAATGTAGTTATGCCGTATATCATGAATTTAGCCAATTCAATACTGGTTTGGTTCTGTGTCCCCAGCAAAATCCCATGTAGTACAATTGTTTTCACCCAGTCAGGGGTGTGGCCTGGAGGGAAGTGATTGGATCATGGGGGCAGATTTCCCCCTTGCTGTTCTCCTGATAGTGAGTGAGTTCTCACGAGATCTGATGGCTTTTAAGTGTGTGGCACTTTGCGGTTCGCTCTCTTTCTCTCCTGCTCCAACATCTGAAGATGTGCCTGCTTCCCCTCCATCTTCCACAATGATTGTAAGATTCCTGAGGCCTTCCCAATCATGCTTCCTGTTAAGCCTGTGGAACTGTGAGTCAATTAAACATCTTTTCTTCATAGATTACCCAGTCTCAGATAGTTCATTATAGCAGTGTGAGAATGGACTCATACAAATCGTTGTCATTACCAATAAATAAACAAATGAACAAACAAACAAAAGCCTTTTTATCATGTGCCAGTACTGTTCTAAGCACGTTGTAGGTATTAGCTCACTTAATGATAAAGATACTATAAATGTACAGATAAGAAACCAAGGCACCGATAATATGTCCAAGGTCACTCAACTTGCAAGTTACACTTTACTTAATGTCCCTTGGAGTTCCTATCCACTTTCAAAATGTCATGATTACATGTTTTACTTCCTGTATCTTTCCAGATTCTACCCTGTTTTTAACCTACATGTTTCCCAAGATTTTTAGATACTTAGGTGAGATCGATACTTTATTTATTTATTTGTTTATATTTATTTATTTTTCTGAAACTGAGTCTCATGCTGTCTCCCAGGCTTCAGGACAGTGGCGCGATCTTGGCTCACTGAACTTCTGCCTCCTGGGTTCAAGGGATTCTTTTGCCTCAGCCTCCCAAGTAGCTGGAATTACAGATGCCCACCAAGAGTCTAGTTCTACAACTGCGTTCTTATTTACTGTGACACATTCCCTCTGATTAGGTAAACATTTGTTCACTGCTGAGCCAAGTATTATTCTATTATTAATATTATTAACTTTCCTTCCTCTTATACTTTATTTTGCTGGAGTCAATACTTACCTTGCATTTTCCGTATTTCTTAGTTTTTTGTATGTTGATTCCTATATTAATTTCTATACTATGCTCCCATAGATTACTTGAAAAATTACTTCACATTATTTTTCTTTTAGAAAACCAAACTTTCTTCTCACAGCCCCACCACTCTCTGCTTTTATCTGAACTCTTGAATCCCAGAGTTGAGTGCAAATCTATCTTCCCAGCCAGACCATTTTTAGCCTGTTAACATATCCATCCCTTCTTTTGTGTTTTTCTTATTTTGTGGGAGCACATCCTCTATGTTTTCCCTAATTAAAAATGTTTCCAAGACTATGAACTATTGGTTTGTTTTAGAAGTGTAGCTTTTTAGAGTATACTTCAATAATCCTTTATATACACTTTCATATCTGCCAAACCGCTGTTTCTGAATCGATATTTTGCATTTCTTGCTTTTGTTTTCAAAATATAGACACAAATAATAAGCTAGATATTTTTATTTTTCCCCACCAAATACCTAATAACTAAACAAAACTTGCTCAGAGAAACAGTTTGGATTTGAAATATCTAGATGTATTTCTGTTGAAGGGAAATAAGGTGCCAGAAGGAAATAGAAAGTATTTTATTGTGTGCTTTTATTTGAATTTGTACCCATCAATGAATTTATAATTTGTCTTGTGACAAACACAATATGGAATCATGGAAAAATGAGAAATTATTTAATGCACTTTTGGTGCTTGGTGAAAGACATTAAACCACCAGAGAAATGGAGCTATGTGAAGGTCAGAACAAACATCTTTCAATTTGATAATCTATTAATACTTAAAGTGCTGGAAGAAATCATTAAATAAAGATATAAAAGTTTTTGAAAATGCCATTTGCTTTAGATGAAACTGTACTGACATGTACTTTCAAGTGATACATGAACCTTCTTCAAGAGGTATTTATGAATGAGTTGTGAAATGTCATCATTTGCACACAAAGTTTTGTGCGACGGTTCAAGTACTCAACTTTTTTATTGAAATTAACTTGAGTATGAAAACTACTTCCTGAAGTGGTAATATATGAGGAGTTGTAGTTTACTTACTCATTTTTGGTAGATAAAATAGATTTATCTATATACTAAAAATGTTCTCTGACTTTTAGCTTCAGACTGCTAAGGTAGTTTCAGTCTATAGGCATAGGACTTGAAAAATAGGCTTTTTTGTACTTTAAAAAATGTTGTGTGGGTAGTAAGACATTACATTTGAATTCCCTTGCAACCAATTACTGTCTTAAAATTACAAATTATGAAATATATTGAATGTCATTGTCTATTTTAATTGAAAATTTATCTTTCTTTCAAAAGGTTATGAAAATAATGTTTTTGAATGCCTTTCTTTGACAAAAACCTTTATAAATAGTAAGTCAATAATATTGTAATTCTTACAATAATCCTTGGAAATAATTATTATTGCCACCGTTAAAAAAGTAAAACAAACTAAAAGGACACTGGAATTTAGACAGTATAAGTAGTTTACAGAAGTTCAAACCCCTGGTAAGTCAAGGAGGGAGAATTTAAAATTCAGTCTTTGTAAGTTTAACCTTACGCTGTTTTCACAACTCTGCATGGTAGTAAGAGTTTGTGCTTTTGATGTCTTTAAAGATTTCCTTTTTCAATGTTTAGCATAATTCTGTGATATGGTATTTATTAAATACACATTGATTGAATGTCTGTCTTAAAAGCAATCTAGGAGATCTTAAATAATTTAAAAATTTTCAGTACTTATTATGAGTCAGGTACTATTGCAATTTAAACCTCTTATTGTACTTAATTCTTACCCTGAAAGTTAAAAGTTACTTTATTATTTCTCACTTTGCATTTTTATAAAATGAAGTCTAAAAGTATTTAGTATTTTAATTTATTCAACAAACAGTATAAGTTATTAGTATTGCACTAAGATTCAGTGATATATTATTTGAAAAAATTATCATATAATACATATTTAACATTTAATACATATATATAACATATAATACATAAGTTCTCCATTCATATGTATTACAAAGTAGAATTAAAAAGAAAGGCATTATTTCAAAATTAATAAAACAAGTTCAATATGACTGCTCCTATAAGGGCTTTGAAACAAATGCCTGTTGTTCTCTGATTTTTGGCAAAAGGGGTATTTAACCTATTTCAGATATGTTTCATATACACCAGTAATTCTTGTAGGCTGGTTTGGGAATATTCTTTGAACTTCTACCTCCCTTGCCTGTACCTTACATCCCCAATTCCTCCCAAAATATGCAATGTCTAATTCCTACAAAAAATCATTTATTTTGTCAAACTACTTCCCCACTTAGAACCTGATACACATATTGTGCCAAAATAGTCCCGTAGCTTACTTACTAACATCTAAGGGAAAAACTTACCTTTGCAATAAAGAGATCTCAGAATCACCTCTACAAACAAATGGTTAACTTTAGTGTAACTTAGAATGGAGCAACCAAACAATATAATAAATAAATAATAATATGTACAATTATGTGCTTCTGTCTCTCAGCTGTTCTTGTACCTGGAGAGGCTGTTTCTGTTTATTGCTGCTTAACAAAACACTTCTTTAACTTATGAGAAAGATATAAAAAAGATTGTAGATCACATTTAACATTTCCAAATTATTTGACCCAAAATAACTCTCTTGTAAATATACTAAATTTTCAAGCACTTTATTTTACATATATAAATATAATGTATATATCTAAATTATATATATTTATATATGTTATTTATGTTATATATAATATGTTATAGGTAAATAAATGTTATATGTAATTATATATTATATAATATATTATTTATATATATTTTAAAAAATAAAGGCAAATATATAATATATGTATATATATTATATATAATATATAATATAATCCATAATAAAATATAATGTATTATTTATTATATATAAATAGATTAAATAGCTCAATAGATAAATAATAGATAAATAGATAAATAGTTAAATAGATTAAATATATATAATATATTTATATTATTTTATATTATATATAAAGTGTATTATATTATTTATATTATAATATAATATATTATGTATTATATAAAAATACATATTTATAGAATAATATATTATATATAAATATATATATTATAGAATAATATATATAAATATATATATATATTTTTTTTGAGACGGAGTCTTATTCTGTCACCCAGACCTCACCTCAGATCATCCATCCAGCTCCCAAAGTGCTGGGTTTACAGCTGTGAGCCATTGTACCTGGTCAAGCATTTTATTATACTTAATTATTAAAGCAATTGGTCCAAGCCAGTTGAACATAGAACTCAATTTCATTTGGAATTGACACAATTTCTTGGAGATTTTTAAATTGATTACTGTCTCTTATTAATACACGTTCTGGTCACCTAAAGAGTCAAAGTTAGAAACATTAAATGTGAGAAAAAGTGTGGTTAAATTGCGCTTTTCCCCTTGTTGATCTATTTAATCAGTAACTGGAAGGAAGAATATGGAAACAAAAAATTATTATTTCCACTTTCTGAAAAAAAATAAGTAACGGAAAAATAAGCAGTGAACACAATACAACATGTTACTTTTAATTATATGATAAACACCTGTAAATCAGTAGTTTTCCAAAATTGATCATTTACTTCATCCAAAAACATATTTAATTTGCATTCTTAAATAAGTAAATAATCTTCTACTATGATTGGAGTCCTCATATGGTTAGCCAAGCATTTGCCTTAGAGAAAGTAAGAGGCTTATTTATAAATAATATCAACAAATCTGTAGAATGGCTTTAGAATAAGATTACTGAACAATGGGACCGATACTTTTCCAGGTTTCTGCTGTGTGACTGTCATTTTATTTTGATTAACGACAGTAATAACAGTGCTACTACTACTGACAATAAATAATTCTGACAAAAATAAATAAAATTTCAAAGGAAGTGTGTCATTTTGATTTTACAGAAAAGCAAAATACAAACATGTGACAAATATGAAAGCATACTTCTTTCCATTCCATAAATTATTCTTAAATTCTAATGACTCTTCCCTACTATTCTTCTCTTCATCTAAAATCTGCCAAGTTTCCATTTACTTTGATAAGCAGGATTGAGAGTATTTTACTAAAATTAATAAGTTATATTTTAAACTGTCATGTCTAATCCTAAAGTTGGTAGCTTGTTAAAATGTCCGGGTCCTGAGCCCCACCAAATTCCAACTTGATCAATACTCTAAGGGGAAGACACAGGAATATTAATATATCAGGACATTAATGTTTCAAAAAGAACATTAGTTGATTTTGCTATAAATGATGATGGAGAAACAAATATCAGGAGACTACTGTCTTAGTCTGCATTCTAAAATTGTCTGCCGGAATCCCATTCCTCTGGAGCACATGCTTTGTATTATCCTCTTCTGCTGAATACAGGCTAAATATGTGAATATGATGAGATTGTGATTATTGATTGGGTTATGGTACTTGGAAAATGGTACATGGTGACTCCAATTACTATGTTATATAAGAGTCTGAAGAAGAAGAAATCCAATAGTTTCTCTCTAACTGGCCTTGAAGAAGTAAATGTGCATGCTATAATCTACGGAGAACAAGTGACAAAATATTGCAGTGGCCTCTAGAAGCTGGGAGTTGTTCCTGGCTGCCTGATAGATAACAGAAAACAAAGAACTCAGTCCTACAGACACAGTAACTGCATTCTGTCAATAACTAGAATGATCTTCGAAGAAGGTTGCAAGCCTCAGAGGAGACTTACAACTAAGCTATTACTTTGATCATGGTCTTGTGAGGTTTTGATTAAAGTCTTGTGTAAGCAGAGAACCCACTCAAGTTATAGCCATATTTAAAGCCTATGGACATTGTGAGATCAATAAGTATTATTTGTCAGGCATCATGGCTTATTCCTGTAATCCTAGGAACTTGGGAAGCTGAGGCCAGGAGTTTGACACCAACCTGGACAATATAGAGTACCTGTCTGAAAAAAAAATCCTATTGATCCAACACACAAATAGGATACAAACACAAAATATTTGTCTTGATTTTTTTTACCATTTTAGGTGAAATAATTTATTTGTTATAAAATTCAGTGCAAAGCTAAATTATTGTTTTCACATTGAAACCTTGTATCATTGCATCAAAGAGAACTGAATTTTTTTCTCTTTATGTTCATTGTATTGCTTGGCAATATATGGTAAATGTGACAGATGGACAATCATCTATTCATTGTTACTGTTGTTGTTAATAGAATTGTCCAGACAGCAAGTTAAGGATTTTTGTTGTTATCCTTTCAGATAACTTGCTTTCAGGAAGATATTATGCTGTTAAAGTCACTGCAAATTTCCATTCATCAGACTTATATGCTTCAAATAATAAATGTGAGGTCTGTACTATCTCTAGTGACATATTTAATACAAACCTGATTCTCATATTCAGTCAACACTAAGGCACTAAGATAAGTATGTATTCTCTTTCCAAGGCAGAAGTTTTGATCCTAGACTGTGTCAAATTCACCAAGTTTAATACTGTCTTGCAAAGCTTCTTCCTGGCTACTTATATCAGATGATACCTCCAACTTAATGTATGTCTCTCAAATAGCTGACAACTTTAAGATTCCCAAAAAAAGTATCTATATTTTATTGAGTTTTGTGTCAACATTGCATTTAGCGAAATATAGCACGGTTGCAATCAACAAAATCTGGTTGAATGAAGGAGTGATCTAATCAATTTGCAGGGGCCTTTGAAAACAGTATGCTGAGAATAGATAGGGCTCAAGGACAGTATCTCCAACTGAACTTTTAATGAACTCCTGTAGGCGCCAAGAAGGCGGGTAGATAAGTAAGAATATAGAAACAAGGTACTGAGTAGAAGGTTACATGTGGGAAAAGAAAGTTTGTTTTGCATTGCATTCTTTCTGCTGACGTGAGGTTTATGGAGTATAAATAAAGTGAGGCGGAGGCTCTGAGTGCGGCCGCCATGTTCTCTGTGTGTCTTTGTCTTTGTGTGTGTTCTTTCATTCTCCACCACCCCCGGTGCGGCCCCCAACAAATTAGTTTAGATTTTTTTAATAACTGGATTTTAATTTGATATTACTCACAAAATTGGTGTCAGTAAATATATATATATAAATTAAATAAGCATATATTAAATATATATATTACTTGATTACCAAGTATATATTTTATTTTCCATATTTTCATAATAGTTTCATGAAATCTTGGTTTCTACTAGCCTAAAAATCTGAACAATAAATAAGTTTTGTATGTGCTTGAACATTTTATTTTATTTAGGTACAATGTTATTACTGATAGTCATGATTTTTTGAAAAACAGATTTTCTAATAATATATTTTCATGTATTGTAATCCTATTCCTAAAAACGTGAAACTAGGTGAAATGATTATAACACATGATAATTATAAAATTTATAGCTTTGATGCTTGCTGATGTTTGCATCAGCTACTGAAAGTAATGCTGAATTATCCTATTAAACCAATAATAACATTAAAATAAACAAAAAACGATGAGAACCTTCCTTATGCACCAGGCAGTGTTCTAAGAAAATAACTAAGGACAAGTAGATAAATACAGACTAGAGACTAAACTAAATAGACACAAAAAGAGAGAGAGAAAGGAACTGTATATTATCCTGTATGATGGTAAGTGCTATAGAGAAACTGAAAGGAAGAAATGTGGAAATAGAAAGCCTGGAGGGCGTAATTTTCAATAGAGAGGTCAAGCACCTCATTAAGAATATGGCATTTGAGAGAGGCCTTAAAATAATGAGGAGAGGTCCATGTGGGTATTTAATGAAGAACATTCCAAGCAAAGGACACAACAAAGGCAGATCTCGATAGATTCAGAAAAGGCCTTCGATAAAGTTCAATACCTCTTCATGTTGAAAACTCTCAATAAACTAGGTATTGATGGAATGTATCTCAAAATAATAAGAGCTATTTATGACAAATCCACAGCCAATCTCATACTGAATGTGAAAAAGCTGGAAGCATTCCCTTTGAAAACCAGCACAAGACTAGGATGCCCTCTCTCATCACTCCTATTCAACATAGTATTGGAAGTTCTGGCCAGGGCAATCAGGCAAGAGAAAGAAATAAAGGGTATTCAAATAGGAAGAGAGGAAGTCAAATTGTCTCTGTTTGCAGATGACATGATTGTATATTTAGAAAACTCCGTAGTTTCAACCCAAAATCTTCTTAAGCTGGCAAGCAACTTCAGCAAAGTCTCGGGATACAAAATTAATATGCAAAAATCACAAGCATTCCTATACACCAATAATAGATGAACAGAGAGCCAAATTATGAGTCAACTCCCATTGACAATTGCTACAAAGAGAATAAAATACCTAGGAATAGAACTTACAGGAGATGTGAAGGACATCTTCAAGGAGAACTACAAACCACTACTCAAGGAAATAAGAGAGGACACAAACCAATAGAAGAACATTCCATGCTCATGGTTAGGAGAATCAATATAGTGAAAACGGCCATACTGCCCAAAGTAATTTATAGATTCAACCCTATTCCCATCAAGCTACCACTGACTTTCTTCACAAAATTAGAAAAAAAAAAAAACTACTTTAAATTTCATATGGAACCAAAAAAGATCCCGTATAGCCAAGACAATCCTAAGCAAAAAGAACAAAGCTGGAGACATCATGCTTCCTGACTTCAAACTATACAAGGCTACAGTAACCAAAACAGCATGATTCTGGTACCAAAATAGATATATAGAACAATGGAACAGATGCCTCAGAAATAATGCCACATGTCTACAACCATCTGATCTTTGACAAACCTGACACAAATAAGCAATGGGGAAAGGATTCCCTATTTAATAAATGGTGTTGGGAAAACTGGCTAGCCATATGCAGAAAAGTGAAACTGGACCCTTTCCTTATACCTTATACAAAATTAACTCAAGATTAATTAAAGACTTAAATGTAAGACCTAAAACTATAAAAACCCTAGAAGAAAACCTAGGCAATACCATTCATGAGTTTGAAATACTGGTTATATATCCTTGGGAGAACACTAAGAAGTTCAGTGTAAAGTTCTCAGATAGAAACATACAAAAGGGAGAAATCAGTCTGGAAGAAACATTTAAAGCCATAAGAAAGAATGAAATAAATAAAAGAAGATGTAAGCTATGTGTGGGATGGTGAGTCCTAGATGGGCACATGCTGTGTATCCCTACTAAGAGGAGGAAAGACACAGTTTATGGACATCAATGTAGCTCATCTAACGGATGTGACCGTGGGAAGCTGTGAAAGTTCTCTTCTGATGCTACAATTAACTCAGTGAAATAAAAGGAAAGAGAATTAGTTTGACCTGAATATGAAGAGACAGTTATCATGTTTCAAGGAGAGGTAATAGTTTAAAAATATAATTAAGGACTCACTTGAGATAAATTATGATTAAAGTGACATCAGTTATTCTGGTTGTGTTTTTCACTAGTTAGATCCTGCCATAGTGAAAGACAACCCTAAGGATCTAACTAGGATTGGAATTTTGCCAGAAGTTTACAATGAAAAGAGCAACACATAAATTTGAAATTTATTAATTTAAATTTTTTTAAAAATGACATTGAAATTAGGTTGAGCAAGGATCCCACAAGATAGGTCTCTTTTCAATTGCCAACAACAGGCAATGGGGGGTTGATATGGTTTAGTGGTGCACCCAAACAAATTCTCAACTTGAATTGTATCTCCCAGAATTCCCACATGTTGTAGGAGTGACCCAGTGGGAGGTCAATGAATCATGGGGGCTGGTCTGTCCCACACTATTCTTGTGACAGTGAGTAAGTCTCATGAGATCTGATGGGTTTATCAGGGGTTTCCACTTTTGCTTCCTCCTCATTCTCCATGAGGAACTGTAAGTTCAATTAAACCTCTTTCTTTTGTAAATCGGCCAGTCTCTGGTATGTCTTTATCAGCAGTGTGTAAGCGGACTAATACAGTAAATTGATTCCAGTAGAGTGGGATTTTGCTGAAAAGATAGCCAAAAATGTGGAAGCAGCTTTGGAACTGGGTAACAGACAGAGGCTGGAACAGTTTAGAGGGCTCCAAAAAAGACAGGAAAATGTGGGAAAGTTTGGAACTTCCTAGAGACTTGTTGAATGGCTTTGCTCAAAATGCTGATAGCAGTATGGATGATAAATTCCAGGCTGAGGTGGTCTCAGATGGAAATGAGGAACTTGTTGGTAACTGGAACAAAGGTGATTCTTGTTATGTTTTAGCAAAGAGACTGCTGGCATTTGCCCCTGCCCTAGAGATTTGTGGAACTTTGATCTTGAGAGAGAGAATTTAGGGTATCTGGTGGAATAAATTTCTAAGCAGCAAAGCACCCAACATGTGACTTGGATGCTGTTGAAGGCATTCAATTTTATAAGGGAAGCAGAGCATAAAAGTTTGGAAAATTTGTAGCCTGACAATGTGAAATTTAAGCGGGCTGCAGAAATTTTCATAAGTAATGAGGAGTCAAATGTTAATTCCCAATACAATGTAGAAAATGTCTCCAGGGCATATCAGAGATCTTCCAAGGAGCCCTTCTCATATAGGCCCGGTGGCCCAGGTAAAAAAGGTGGTTTCGAGGGCTGGGTCCAGGGTCCTAGAGCTGTGTGCAGCCTAGGGACTTGGTGTCCTGCGTACCACCCACTCCAGCCATGACTAAAAGGGACCAAGTTACAGCTCAGGCCATGGCTTCAGATGGTGCAAGCCCCGAGCCTTGGCAGCTTCCACGTTGTGTTGGGCCTGTGGGTGCACAGAAGTCAAGAACTGAGGTTTGGGAATCTCTGCCTAGATTTCAGAAGATATATGGAAACATCCAGATACCCAGGCAAATGTTTGCTGCAAGGTTGGGGCCCTCATGGAGAACCTCTGCTAGGGCAGTGTGGAAGAGAAACGTGTGGTTGGAATCCCCACAGAGAGTCCCTACTGGGGCACTGCCTAGTAGAGCTGTGAGAAGAGGGCCACCATCCTCCAGACCCCAGAAGGGTAGATCCACTGACAGCTTGCACTATGTGCCTGCAAAAGCCACAGACACTCAATGCGAGCCTGTGAAATCAGCTGCAAAGCCGTAGAGGTGGAGTTGCCTAAGACCATGGGAACCCACTTCTTGCATCAGCATGACTCGGATGCGAGATATGGAGTCAAAAAAGATCGTTTCGGAACTTTAAGATTTGACTGCTCTGCTGGATTTTGGACTTGCATGGTGCCTACAGTCCCTTCATTTTTGGAATGGCTGAATTTTCCCAACGTCTGTACCCCATTGTATCTAGGAAGTAACTAACTTTCTGTTGATTTTACAGGCTCATAGGTAAAAGAGACTTGTTTTGTCTCAGATGAAACATTAAACTGTGGACTTTTGAGTTAATGCTGAAATGAGTTAAGACTTTGGGGGACTGTTGGAAAGGCATAATTGGTTTTGAAATATGAGGACATGAGATTTGGGAGGGGCCAGGGGCGGAATGATATGGTTTGGTTGTGTTCCCACCCAAATATCAACTTGAATTGTATCTCCCAGAATTCCCACGTGTTGTGTGAGGGACCCAGTGGGAGGCAATTGAATAAAGGGGGTTGGTCTTTCTCATGCTATTCTTGTGATAGTGAATAAGTCTCATGAGGTCTGATGGGTTTATCAGGGGTTTCCACTTTTTTGTCATCCTCATTCTTTCTTGATGCTGCCATGTAAGAAGTGCATTTCACCCCCTGCCCTGATTATGAGGCTTCCCCAGCCACGTGGAACTGTAAGTCCAGTTAAACCTCTTTCTTTTGTAAATTGCCCAGACTCAGGTATGTCTTTATCAGCAGTGTGAAAATGAACTAATACAGGGTTTTTGACCAATTTCACATTATACATTAAGAAAAAAAGTCTTTATTGAAGAACACTACAAGTCAGGAATCAGCAAAAAACTGAAGACTTGGGTCTTAGGCTCTCATAATCAGAAAGCCATAAGCTAGGGTCAAAGTACTCTACTGGACAAACAGCATGAGTTTACCTTCCAGAAAAGGGAACACAGCCTCCTGTTCCTTTTCATTTTCTTAGTTCAAAAGAAGACAAACTTTGTCAGTATGGACAAATTTACTAATGAGGTAACTTAGGTCATGATTTATGTGACAGCTGCCCTACTTCTGTGGACCTTGGAGGCTGGGAGAAGTCGTTAAGGTTCCATGCCTCACAATGAGGAGGAGAAGCCACAGCCATGGGGGCAATTGAATTTGGGGGCAGCCTTTTTTTCTTTTCTTTTTTTCCTGGGAGAACTAACTACTCCCAGTGCCAGCTGGTTTATTGTCCAGGCAAGGCAGATATATTTCCATGGTCATTTTTGGGCAGCTGTGTTTGTCACGTTACACCAGTGAGGTCATGACCTATTAAAAAGGTATGAACTAAAAGGTTAATACAGTAATGTTACAATATATGAAGAATGAAACCCATCATGATCTCACTGAATTCCTTCAGTCCAAGATTGTTCCAGAAATGATTCGGTACAAAAACAACATAAATAATTATTAGTAAAGTGATTCTTCAATGCCCCATAGGTGCTTTGAGCAAACGTTAAAGGAACTCATTATTTAAATAAATACGAACCAAAGCTTCTCAGCACATGCGAAAGAAAAGAAAACTGAAAGATATTGGCAAACAAACAAAAATTACACATACGCAATTTCATTTAAAGAAAATCTTAAAGTATTTAAGAGCAAAAATATTAAAATGTGCAGGGTAGAAACAGTGGAAAATGGGATTAATGTATTTAAAAAATCAAGAGTAAATGAGAGACTAAGCATAAATGGCATCAAATTCTCAAAGGCTACCGTAATTTTACAGCAAAATGAAATGATGAACTATAAAGCAAGGGATTTGCAAGAAGAAACACTTCTCATTGATCTATTTCATTTTAATTTCAGAAAGAACCTTTTTGATCTTTCTTATATTCCTCTTTGTGAAATATTTAACTGCACCCTGGGATGTAAAGCTTATGTTCAAGAGAAGTTAGAATGAAGCACAGTTCTGTTAAGGAAATATCAAAGAACTATTGTCTTTGCTCTCTCACTCTCTCTCTTTCTTTCTCTTCTTCCTTTTTATCCTTCCTTCCATCTGTGTCTTTGAAATATTTCAAGAAGACTTATCATTTTTTTTTGTTTTAGTTATTAAGACATGTTATGTGGCGCCTTCTCTGTTACAACATTTGGTTAGTGACTAAATGATAATGTAAGCTTTGTGCATGTAATAAAATTATAGAAGAAAATCACTTTGATGATATTCATAATACCTTGTTGAAGACAGTTGATTTAACAAAGTAAGTATAGTCATTTGAATTTTTTAAAAAATGGAAGGAAGAAAAATCTCATTAAAAAATATCAAACTTTTGATTGATTTTGTAAAGATAATAATTTACTTGGAATTCTGCAGGTTTTCACTATTGTGTCCTCGGTTTTCAAACATCTAAGAAAGTCAATTGGACAGTGACTTTATAAAATAGATAATATCATATGTTTAATGAAAAATACCATTTTTAAACTCAATTTTAACCTTCTAATCTAGTTTGTAAACATACCTAAATAATCAAATGAGATTGTCTAATGTCTTGTTATTAGAAATTGATCCACCATCAAAAATTCTGTAAAGATAAGAAACATTCTGTATTGATATATTTTAACAGTTTTCCCAAAGAATAAGAAAGTAATGTGCAAACATACCTCACATCAGTATAGCCAAATGTAAGCTCATTTAACTTGTGTCATATTGTCTTCTGTATATTTTTCCTGTTCAGTAAGTGGCACCTTTATGTAATCATAAAATCTGGTATCATTCTTAATTATTTCTCTAACACCCCACATTCAGTCAAAATCCTCTGATCAATTTCTCTGAAGGTCATTCCACACTCAGTCCAATTCTGTCAGCCTCCATTGCATCTAGCATACTCCAGGCCATGTGCCTAATTTATCTGAATATGTCAAAATTTTCGTTTTGGCAAGTGTATTTTCTATACTAACATATTCAAATCATTCTCCATTTTTAAACATGTGAGAAACATTGAAATTGATCATCTATTTATGACATATTATTTCTTAGTATATCTTAATTGTTCACATAATGTAGCCAAAGTCCTTACTATGATTTAGTATACCTTACAATGTACTGTTTGCTCTGAATCCTGCTTAATTCTCCAGCCTGATTCTTGTTCTTTGCAGAGTTGCTAACATTTGGTTGGAGGTTGAGTATACCACAAGGCAGTGAGAGACCTAATAATTGATGTAGATTGTTGACTTAGAGTTACAGTCACTGTGTCTCTGAGTGTCCAAATCAGTCTATTCACTCTTGAATTCTTGTCTTTATTCAGAAGCAAATAAATATCTAATGACAATGTCTTAAATACTATAGCAGGATCGAGCTAAAAGTAAACAGGAGGCAATTTATCAAACAAGGTAGATAAGTGGTGGTCAATACATATTTGGAATTAATCTTAACCATCTTAAACATGAAAAATATAGATTAATGTGTACAGAAAAAATTTTAAAGTGAAATATCAGCAAAAGTTTAACACATAGTTAGAATTCACTTCTGAGAAGACATTACAGGCAGAATTAGAAATATATTTCATTGCTAAAGTAAGTATAAATCGGTAAAAACTTTAAAAATGAAATTTACTAGTACCGTTCAAAATATTAAATTTATATTTCCTAACGTTCAGTAACTCCTCTTATGAATATTTATTTTACTTAGAATACAGCCTGAGATGGATGTGCAAGTATAGTTGTATCATTTTTTAACAATAGCAAATCTGTGCAAAATGCTTATGTATTATTTGGAAGAAGAATGATTACATAAACCATGTCCTAGCCACACAATTAAGTGCTAGGCAACCATTAGAAAAACACAAGGTAGATTATGTTTATTAACCTAAAAAATCTAATAAATTTTAGGAGAGATAAGGCAAAGTACAAACAAATCTGAATAGTGTGATATATTTACATGAGATAACATGTAACAGTTTTGTGAAATATTATACATATTTTGCCTATTTGCAAATAAATGTGTGAGTAGATGGATAAATAAGCATAGGTATGAGTCAGAGGGAGTGGTTTATTATAAACAGTATCTATCACTTTAGAGTACAAGGGACAGGTGGCTGTGTTTTCTCTGTGCACTTTTTGTCTATCTTTTTATAAATAAAGGATGTTGGAAAGGTAACTTATTCAGATAACAGTGTCCCTTTTATTACCCCACTTTCAGTGAAGAAGAATGAGTACAGGCCCTTTCCAGAACAAAGTACTCATCTAAACAGCCCATTTCCAAATGGTTGGGAAAGGAGGGAAATGTCATTTTAATTGCAATATCTTAATTCATTAATTTATCCTTGTAGTGGTTGCACTGGCCTGAAATGCTCAGGATGTGGGATGGTGGTTACAAAGTCTGGAATGCAGTGTTCACCAGGGGCTGTGAACCGAAGCACCTACACTTCACAACAAAAGCAAGACATGCTAAGGATACTTTATAGAACAGTTCCTAATCCCTTCAATGACAGATAGAGGTTACTTGCATCCTTCTGAATTTTGGCTGAACTTGGTGATGTGGTTGAATATGACACAGCTCTTGTGTAATGTCTCAAAAAATACTTGTTTTCATATGTTTTAATAACTAAATAGATGATTATCTGGGCAGTTTTTAGAAATCTTGAAACTAACCAACTAGGATTTTATTGTAATTTTCTCCACTTGTTACTTTTTCTGATATTATTGCTTATAAGTAGATATTCCAATCTATCTATTATTTCAAAAATTCCCCCATGAGAACTCAGTAAATTCATCCTTCTTCCCCATTGGTGGAATTCTAGCACTGAGACACTTGGGCAAAATAACAATACTAATTACCTTGTCCCTTGGTGTAATTTCCCTTCAGATCCTATCATTGATGAACTAATCCTCTTCTTTATTCTCCCACTTTCCCAAATCACAGATTGATTTCTTCTAAATGAATTAAGTCTCTGTACACTTAGGAGTGTGAGTAATACAGTAATAGAGGTATCACATATGTTTGAAAGCTAAAAGTTAACTGATTAAACCCTGATACTATTTCTCGACATGCTTTTAGTTGATGCAAATGCCATTCTGAAACGATGAAGGGAAATGGAGGAGAAAATAGCCAAGCATACTATGACATAAGAGTATGCATGTGATTCCTTTTAATGAAGGTTTGTATGAGGTTGCAATGAAAGTTGAATGACAGTAGATGTGAAATAAAGCACAAATCAGTAGTTTCCTCAGCCAATCTTAGCTCTGGGGATATTTATTTCTGGATAAAACATGTTGCATGTGGTACTGAGTTTATTGTTTAATTTTTTTCTCCCACTTAATATGACCAGCCAACACAAAATCATCTTTTTCTCAAACACACACACAATCATACAGATACCTACAGCACTCTAGTTGAACAAGTTGAACACTGAAGAAAAGCTGGATGAATAGGAACTTTTTATCAATATAGCATTTTTCTTATCACATATTCAATGGCAATTTGTATTATATGTGATTTTTGCCTCTTGAGTTCAATTTTGAAATAAAACCTCATGTAAAATGTAATCCTTTTTTAATTGATTTTCTTCTTAACTCATTCTGCTTACGTTTAATGTCCATTCAAATTATAAATTGCAGTCTTCTCTTGAAAAGTGAACTCCTTGGCAATTTGGTGTCCTGTAGTAAGGGTAAGTAATATCTTAAAGCCACATAGGCCAAGTTTCAGACAGAATATAATTCAAATTCCAGTAATCAGCTACAAAATATTGCACATAAAATGTTTTAGAAAATGCCTGGTAAGTTCTCAAAAAAGGTGCCCTTAGAATAACAATAATAATAATATAATTGAAATTTAATTGGTACATAATCATTTAATTGATCTTTCCCGTTCTGACCCCTTAGTGTTCAGCCATAGATTCTATATGATACATCTAATTCGGACGTTCTAGCAATAAAGGTTTTCATCTACTGAGTAGATAATATTTACTCCCTATGACTATTCAGTGAAGGTAACAGAGCTTATAAAGTAGAAATACACTTCATTGTACACCGTGGAGGAAGGAATAATGCATTACTAGCTTTAGAAAGATATAAGCAAAATGGACCTAATCAGGCTGTGGGCTAATTTTGAGTAAAATAAAATTATACTAACAATATTTATAAGAATGCCATTGCAAATCACTGTAATATATGGTGCTAATTTCATTTTAAGAAGAGATGAGACACATAGCTGTTGTTTATGTTGCAGGTAATGCATATAATGTAATAGAAGTCCATTTGTATTTATTAATACCATTTAATGTGTAATTTTATATTCATAACGGCAATTAGTGTTGAAGAATTATGCCTCGAGCTTTATTTCTAGGGACTTTGCTCACACCCTCTCTTATTAAATATATATATTATTTGTGTGCTTTAAGTTTTTAAATTTACTACAGCTTGGGAGTAATATAGGAATATCAGGTAATTAAAGAAAGCATTTTCTTATATTTATCTAAAGTATAAGAACCTTAAATTCAGCTTATTAAATCAATTTGTACAAATAAAAATGAAGTACGAGTATATTATGATATTTCTTGTGTGGCGAGCATAAAGCTACCGGGTTATAATGGCTAAGTTTAATACTCTTTATTCATATTTCCGTAAATCAGAAACAGTTCTTAGAATGCATTTTAAAGTTGACCTTTTGTTCTTAACAACTTGGTTTTCATATTTAATTAATAATAATGGTAATTATCAATCTAACTTAATATATGAATATTAATTTATAATATTTAATTTTAAAATTGTCATCTTGATTACAAATTAGCATGTTTTTCAACCATACCAAATAAGATGTAGTGAATAGAAATAACTAATAAAATTGTAGAATAAAACACGTTATTCCATTTACAAATTTACTTTACAATTTCAGTATAATAAAATCACTATTTAATACCAAGTGCTCATACAATAGTTATTTCAAAAAGTAACTATTTACCAAGCCACAAAAACTTAATATTTATCAAACACAGAAATAGTAGAGATTACATTATTTAACCAAAATACACTACTTCTAAAAATTAATAGCTGAAATATTTTTAAATACTTGGACAAAAAAACAGGTTTAGCATTTGATAGACGATGTGGTTCAAGGTAAAAGCAAATCAAAAATAGCAGTATATCTGGGAGAAAATCAATATATAGCTAAAGCCTTCTCCTCGGAGAATAAATAATGACAGTTTTCAAAACTAAATATAAAAACAACACAAAAGTATCTCCAAGGGTAAAGAAGTTAATATAAATATTAAGTTTATATTACAGTTTATTTTCTTGTTCATTTAAATAATATTTGTTTTATTCAATCAATTTATTACTGAGGAAGTTTCCCTTGGTGTTTTGATATGTGTGTTCATGTTTATCGATTTATTGGTAGATAATAGTTTTATACTATTTGTATTTGGGCATATACATTATAATGTAATATATGCTATTTTGCTCATTTTCAGTGGTTGTTTAGACATTTATTAATCACTTAATATATGCTTGAGATTTATTTGTGAAAAAACAGAAAACATGTCTACTTTTGTGCAGTTTAAATTCTGTCATAGAGAGGTAGGAAATGTTTAATGTGTAATGAGTATAGACATCTAAAAAAGTAAATTGTATATATGTTAGAAGGCGATTTCTACACATTTTTAAAATGGAAATTGGGTACAAAATGGTCAATTTGCAAATTGAAATTGGGTCATGTTAGCTCTTTCAGAAAAGATGATTCCTGATTGAGGTCTTGAATGAGGTGAGGAAGTGAACCAAATAAATATGAGGAAATATACAATACTTGTGTATTGCAGTCACAAGTGAGGTACGCTGGGTAACTTGGCACTAGTGAGTTATGGAGGATAATGGGAAGATGTATGGGGTAATGTGTCAGACAGTTTTGACCATTCTAAGCTATTATAAGAAATTGAGCTATTACTCTGAATCAAATGAGGAATTAAAACTCAATCTTCAAATAGAGAGATTGCATAATTTGACTGAGGTCTCATAATGATCACTTTTGTAAGACAGTAAGGATGAAAGCTGGAAGGTCAGTTAGGAAGCTATTGTATTTATCTAGATGAGAAAGAATGGTGTTTTACAAAAGATAGCACCAGTGTAGTTAGTGAGAAGCAATCATATATTTAATATAAATAATTTCCACTTACAGCAGTGCTTGTCTGGAAAGTAACAAAATTGAATGTTCTTTTAATCTGTTGAAGTTGTTAACAAACCATGGACTTTGAGCAATTTACCATATGATACTGAATAACAACTAAGAATTTTTAGTAAGTGCATATACGAGATCATCAATGGAACTAAATGAATGGCCTTCCCTGGCCAATGAACAACAGGACTTGTTTGAGTCAACTATGTACAGGCTCTGGCACTTAGTCTAAATTGTCTGGATTGCAGCTTCTCAACCCTTAATTAATCTACCATGAATTTCATCTTTCTGCACATAAAATCCTTGGCTATTTCTCTTTAGTGATCCATTTAGTGAATTTTTTAGTGTGTTTACTTGAATTAAGCAAAGTCAGATTTAAACTTTTAATTTTTAAATAAATTTATATATCAATGTATTTAATTTTAGATTGGGTGGTTATTTATTTACAACCATTGGAACATAGTTCAAAGCTAGTGCTGATAGGATTTCCTGATGCAATTGGATATGGGAAGAGGGACAGAGGGAGATAAAATATTTACACATGAGTCTAACCCACTTGAAACACAGGCATAATACAGTAATTTCATAAGTATTTATGTTTCAAGAGGGCAGCTAATGCATAAAGACTTAAGAATACTTATTAATAAAAATAAGATATAATTGTAACTATGCAAAGAGATTTCAGAAAAGTGAATGTAAACCTTTATTAAGTCCACTATTGTTAATGAAAACGATATCGTGATCCTTTTGTTTATGCATCCCTCACTTCTTACCCATCAAACAAAGATTTTTCCACATAATATAACAGAGGCTGAACACATATTATTTGCTCTTCCTGAGCCTCTCGGGAAGAGATTTATTACTTATCATAGCAAATATGTTTTGGAATTAGAATATCAAAAGAAGGTAAGTATAACATTTCTTTTCTGGAAAATGAGTATAATATTACATATTACCCAAGTGTTATTCAAGATACAAATTTAGAAATTCAAAAGACTCTTAGACAACTTTTAGGCAGCTTATTTCTTCATAACATCAAGACACAACTCACCTAGCACTTACGAGATTAAAACTGATCCAACATCTTCTAGGACTTTTTGAGTGCTACAGGTAATATACTTCTTTTTATAAATTTCTTTTTTTATTTTTTCATATTTTATATTATATATTATAAAATGTTATACATATGTAACACTTTACACATTTCTAATCTTTGTTATTGACTATTTGCATGATTTAGCTATTAAGAGGAACGGTACATCCTGTATAGTTCCTATGAAACTATCTTTTAAATAGTTTTAACTCTTTTGTAGTATTTTTTAACTTTTATTTTAAGTTAAGGGTTACAAGTTAAAGGTTGTTACATAGGTAAACTTGTGTCATGGGTGTTTTGGTATGGATTATTTCATCACTCGGTTACTAAGCCTAGTACCCATTAATTGTTCTTCCTGATCCTCTACTATCTCCCCCATCCACCCTCCAAAAGGTTCTACTGTATGTTTTCCCCCTCTATGTGTCCATATGTTCTCATCATTTATCTCTCACTTATAAGTGAGAACATGTGTTTGGTTTTCTGTTCCTGTGTTCATTTGCTAAGGATAATGGCCTCCAGCTCCTTCCATGTCCCTGCAAAGGACATAATCTCATTTTTTAAAATAGCTGCATAGGATACCATCATGTATACATACCACATTTTCTTTCTCCAGTCTACCTTGATGGACATTTAGGTCAATTCCCTGTGTTTTCTATTGCAAATATCACTGCAGTGAACATACATGCTTCTTTATAACAAAATGATTCATATTCCTTTGGGTATGTAGCCAGCAATGGGATTGCTGGGCCAAAAGGTATTTCTCCTTTTAGGTCTTTGAGGAATCACCACACTTTCTTCCACAATGTCTGAACTAATTTACACTCCCACCAACAATATATAAGCATTCCATTTTCTACACAATCTCATCAACATCTGCTGTGTTTTGACTTTTTAATAACAACAATTCTGACTGTTGTTAAATGGTGCTTCATTTGATTATAATTTGTATTTCTCTAATGATCAGTGAGTTGAGCTTTAATTGCATATGCTTATTGGCCACATATATATCTTCTTTCGAAAAGCGTTTGTTCATGGTGTGTGCCCACATTTTTATGGGGTTGTTTTTTTCTTGTGTATTTGTTTAAGTTCCTTATAGATGCTGTATATTAGACTTCCATCAGATGTATAGTTTGCAAAAATGTTCTCCCATTCTGTAGGTTGTGTTTACTCTGTCGATAGTTTCTTTCGTGTATGGAGGCTCTTTAGTTTAGATTCCCTTTGTCAGTATTTGCTTTTGTTGCAATTGTTTTTGGCATCTTCATCATGAAATATTTGATTGTGCTTATGTCCTGAATAGTATTACCTAGGTTGTTTTCCAGGATTTTTATAGTTTTGAGTTTTATACTTAAGCTTGTACTTCATGTTGATTTGATTTTGGTATATGGTCTAAGGAATGGGTCCAGATTCAATCTTTTGCATATGTCTAGCTGGTTATCCCAGCACCACTTATTAGATAGGGTGTTCTTGCCCCATTGCTTTTTCGGTCAGGTTTGTTGAAGATCAGATTGTTCTAGGTTTGCAGTCTGATTTCTGGGTTCTCTATTCTATTCCATTTGTCTATATAACTGTATTTTATTTATTTATTTATTTATTTATTTACTTACTTAAATAGTACCATGCTGTTTCGGTTACTACAGCCCTATAATATAGTTTGAAGTCAGATAGTGTGATGCCTCCAGCTTTGTTCCTTTTGCTTAGGATTGCCTTGGCTCTTCAGGCTCCTCTTTGGTTCAATATGAATTTTAAAATAGCTTTTTCAAGTATTGTGAAAAATGTCAATGGTAGCTAATCGAAATAACACTGAATTATACTTTGCTCTTTGCAGTATAGCTATTTAATTTTTCCTATTCATGAGCATGGAAGGTTTTTCCATTTGTTTGTATCATCTCTGCTTCTTTGAGCAGTGGTCTGTAATTCTCCTTGTAGTGATCTTTCACCTCCCTAGTTAACTGTATTCCTAGGTGTTTTATTCATTTTGTGGCAATTGTGAATAGGAATGTATTCACGATTTGCCTTTTGGCTTGGATGTTCTTGGCGTATAGAAATGTTAGCAAGTTTTGCACGTTGATTTTGTATCCTGAGAATTTTCTGAAGTTGTTTATCAGCTTGTATTAGTCTGTTCTCACGCTACTATAAAGCACTACCAGAGACTGACGAATTTATAAAAGAAAGAGGTTTAATTGGCTCACAGTTCCACATGGCTGTGGAGGCCTCACGAAACTTACAATCATGGAAGAAGAGGAAGCAAATATGTCCTTCTTTATATGATATCAGGAAGGAGAAGTGCAAAGCAAAAGGGGGAAGTCCCCTTATACAACCCTCAGATTTTGTGAGAACTCACTCACTATCACAAGAACAGCAGCATGGGGGTAACTGCCCCCATGATTCAAATACTTCCTACTGGGTCACTCCCATGACATGTGGGCATTATGGGAACTAAAATTCAAGATGAGGTTTGGATGGGGACAGCCAAACTGTATCACAGCTTAAGTATGTTTGGGCTGACACGATGGAGTTTTCTAGATACAGGATCATGTCATCTGCAAAGAGGGATAGGTTGATTTTGTCTCTTCCTATTAAAATGCCCATTATTTCTCTCTCTTCCCTGATTGCCCTGGCTAGAACATTCAATACTATGTTAAGTAGGAGTGGTGAAAGGGACATCCTTGTCTTGCGCTGGTTTTCAGGAGAAATGTTTCGAGCTTTTGCCCATTCAGTATGATGTTGCCTGTGGGACTGTCATATTTGACTCTATTATTTTGAGGTATGTTCCTTCAATACCTAGTTTATTGATAGTTTTTAATATGAAGGAATGTTGAATATTATCAAAAGGCTTTTCTGCATCTATTGAGATAATCATGTGGTTTTTATCTTTAGTTCTCTTTATGTGATGTTGAATGAATCAACCTTGCATCTCAGGGATGAAACCAACCTTGTCATAGTAGATAAGCTTTTGAATGTGCTGTTAGACTCGGTTTGCCAGTACTTTGTTAAGTATTTTTGCATCAATGTTCATCAAATATATTGGCCTGAACTTTTCTTTTTTGTTGTTGTATCTCTGCCAGGTTTTGGTATCAAGACGATGCTGGCCTCACAGAATGATTTAGGGAGGAGTCCCTCCTTTTCAATTTTTTTGGAATAGTTACTGTAGGAATGGCACCAGCTCTTATTTGTACATCTGGCATAATTCAGCTGTGAATCTCTCTAGTCCTGGGGCTTTTTGTGGTTGGTACACTATTTATTACTGCCTCAATTTCAGAACTCATTATTGGTCTTTTCAGGGTTTCAGTTTCTTCCGGGTTAAGTCTTGGAAGGGTGCATATGTCCAGGAATGTATACATTTCTTCTAGATTTTCTAGTTTATATGCATAGAGGTGTTTATAATATTCTCTGATGGTTGTTTTTATTTCTGTGGGATAAGTGGTAACATCCTCCTTATCATTTCTGATTGTGTTTATTTTAATCTTTTTTCTTCGTTAGTCTATCTAGCAGTATATCTATTTTATTAATGTTTTCAAAAAAAATAACTCCTGAATTTGTTGATCTTTTGAATGTTTCTTGTGTCTCTATCTCCTTCAGTTCAGCTCTGATTTCAGTTATTTCTTGTTTTCTGCCAGCTTTGGGATTTGTTTTTTGCTTTTGGTTCTCTAGTTCTTTTAGTTGTGATGCTAGGTTTTTAACTTGAGATCTTTTTAACTTTTTGATGTGGGCATTTAGTTCTATAAATTTCCCTCCTAACACTTCCTTTGCTGGGTCCCAGAAATTCTATTTTGTTGTCTCTTTGTTCTCACAGGTTCCAGAAAACTTCTTGATTTCTGCCTTAATTTCATTATTTACCCAAAAATTCAGGAGCAGGTTGTTCACTGTCCATGTAATTGCATGGTTTTGAGTTGATTTATTTGTCTTGAGTTTTAATTCGATTGTACTATGATCTGAGGGACTGCTTGTTATGATTTCAGTTCTTTCACATTTGCTAAAAAGTGTTTTACTTCTGATTATGTTATCAATTTTAGTGTAAGTATCAAGTGGCAATGAGAACAATGTATATTCTGTTGGTTTTGGGTGCAGAGTACTGTAGATATCTATCAGGTCCATTTGATCCAGTGCTGAGTTCACGTTTCGAATATCTTTGTTAATTTTTCCTCTTGATTATCTGTCTAATATTGTCAGTGGGATGTTAATGTTTCCTACTATTGTCTTATAGCAGTTTATGTCTCTTTAAAAGTCTCTAAGAACTTGCTTTAGGAATCTGGGTGCTCCTGTGTTGGGTGTGTACATATTTAAGACAATTAACTCTGCTTGTTGAACTGAATCCTTTACCATTATTTAATGCCCTTTTTTTTTTGTCTTTTTTAAATCTTTTTTTTTTTTTTTTTTTTTTTTTTGAGACAGAGTCTCACTCTGTCGTCCAGGCTGTAGTGCAGTGCTGCTATCTCTGCTCACTACAAGCTCTGCTTCCCAGGTTCATGACATTCTCCTACCTCAGCCTCCTGAGTAGCTGGGACTACAGGCACCCACCACTGTGCCCAGCTAATTTTTCTTTTCTTTTCTTTTTTTTTAAATGGAGACAGGGTTTCACCATGTTAGCCAGGATGGTCTCAATCTCCTGACCTTGTGATCCACCTGCCTCAGCCTCCCAAAATGCTGGAATTACAGCCATGAGTCACCACACCCAGGCTTTTTAAAATCTTTATTGGTTTAAAATGTGTTTGTCAGAAACTGGATTGCAACCCCTGCTTTTTTGTTGTTTTGTTTTTTGTTTGGTTGGCAAATTTTCCTCCATCATGTTATTTTGAGCCTATGTATGTCATTGCCTGTGAGATGGGTCTCTTGAAACAGCATACCAGTTGGTCTTTGTTCTTTATCCAGTTTACCACTCTGTGTCTTTAATTCAGCCATTTAGTCAATTTACATTTCAGATTAGTATTGCTATCCATGAATTTGATACTGTCATCATAATGTTAGTGGATTATTTTGCAGACTTGTTTATGTGGTTGCTTTATAGTGTCACTGGTCTGTGTACTTCTGTGTATTTTTGGAGTGGTAATAATCTTTCCTTTTCACATTTGGTGTTTCCTTCAGTAGCTTCTGTAAGGTAGGTCTAGTTGTAATTAATTTCCTTATCATTTGCTTATCTGAAAAGGATTTTATTTCTCCTTTGCTTATGAAGCTTAGTTTGTCAGGATATAAAATTCTGGGCAGGAAATTCTTTTCTTTAAGAATGCCAGTAATCCCAGCACTTTTGGAGGCTGAGGTGGGTGGATCATGAGGTCAGGAGATCAAGAGCATCCTGGCTAACATGGTGAAACCCAATCCCTACTAAAAAAAATACAAAATATTAGCCTGGCATGGTGGTGGCTGCCTGTAGTCCCAGCTACTTGGGAGGTTGAGGCAAGAGAATGGTGTGAACCTGGGAGGCAGAGCTTGCAGTGAGCAAGTCCAGCCTGGGTGACAGAGCAGGACTCTGTCTAAAAAAAAAAAAGAAAGGTGAATATTGGCCCCCAGTCTCTTCTGGCTTGCAGGGTTTCTACCAAGAGGTCTGCCTTTCTCTCTAGTTGTCCTTAACATTTTTTGTTTCATATCAACCCTGGAGAATCTGATGATTTTGTGTCTTTGGGATGATCTTCTCACAGAATATCTTACTGGGGTTTTCTGCATTTCCCAAATTTGAATGTTGGCTTGTCTTGCTAGGTTGGGGAAGTTCTCCTGGATAATATACTAAAG
This sequence comes from Papio anubis, assembly GCF_008728515.1. Lineage (NCBI taxonomy): Eukaryota > Metazoa > Chordata > Mammalia > Primates > Cercopithecidae > Papio > Papio anubis. The sequence goes on along the minus strand of NC_044980.1, from coordinate 18,329,394 downwards.
TATATATTCCAAATTGCTGCCAGTCTCCCCATCTTTCAGATACATCAGTCAGTCATAGACTTGATCTCTTTACATAATCTCATATTTCTTGGAGGTTTTGTTCATTCCTTTTTATTCTTGTTTTTCTATTCCTGTCTGCCTGTCTTATTTCAGAAGGACAGTCCTCAAGTTCTGAGATTCTTTTCTCTGCTTGGTCTATCCTGCTATTAATACTTGTGATTGCATTATGGAATTCTTGTAGTGTGTTTTTCAGCTCTATCATGTCAGTTATGGTCTTCTTTGTACTGGTTATTTTGTTTCTCAGCTTCTTCAATGTTATATCATGATTTTTAGCTTTCTTGTACTGAGTTACTACATGCTTCTTTAGCTCAGTGAAGTTTGGTTGTATCCATATTATAAATTCTACTTCTGTCATTTCAGCCATCTTATCTCAGTCCAGGTCCAAACCCTTGCTGAAGATGTGATGAAGTCATTTGGAGGAAAGAGGGCATACTGGCTTTTTGAGCTTTCAGCATTCTCGTGCTGATTCTTTCTCATCTTTGTAGGCTTATCTATCTTCAACCTTTGTTGTTGCTGACCTTTGGATTTTCCTTTTTTTCTTTGAACAGTCTGGCCATTTTTCCATAGGGCTGCTGCAGTTTGCTGGGGATCTGCTCCAGCAGTCCCTGGTCATCTTAGATTTTTCAGTACTTCAAGGTATCACAGTGCAGGCTACAAAATAGAAAAGGTGGCATCCTGCCCCTTCATCTGGGAGCTGAGTCCCAGGGAGGTACAGAACTGTTACTCTCCCAAAGGCACCTGTAGGAGGTGGCTGGAGACTCTGGTTGAAGGTCTCACCCAGTCAGGATGACTTGGATTGAGGGCTTGCTTGAAGAAGCAGTCTGGCCATGCTTTCATAGAACAGCTGTGCTGTTCTTGGGTACTGCTTCTGCCCCTGGTCAGCTTAGGCTCTCCCTCTTGTTATAAATTTACTTAAGCACATACATATTTGTTGCTACTTGCAAATCATCCCAATTTCCCAAACGTCAGGTGAGCATATTAGCACTGGGTGTCTTGACCAGAAACTGGATTCATTTGAAATTTTATAAATATAAACCATTACCAGTGGACTGGCTATATGGTCTATTCCAATGGCAGCAACATTAATTACTTACCCAGACTTTCTCCCTCTGGAAGTCTCTTGCCTTACAGATACTCAAAATATAAATCCAAGTCACACAAGTTTTTACACATACTAAAGCCACTACACAAGTCCTAAGGAAGATATTCACACCTGAACACAAAGGATAAATGCTTGAGGTTATGGATACTCCATTTAGCATGATGTAATGATTACACACTGTATGCCTGTAACAAAATATCTCATATACACTGTAAATATATACACCTACTATGTACCCACAGAAATTAAAAATACAAAATTTCTTAGGAAAAGACATTACATAACCCCTTTGAAGTTGTAAGTATTGACAACTATTAAGTCACTCATTTAACTTCTCAAAATACACAATGCTGGGCTCTTAAACAAGGCATGCAATGGAACTTTCACCTGTCTTAGCAGCCTCAGGCTACATGTCACACAGAGCACCATCATAAAATAATTAAACACATTCAATTGCAATTAAATGAAACATGGCACATTTTAGTCCTCAGCCAAACATAAAGGATTAATTTTAATAAGGTGTCTGACTCCATTATTGACGTTTGACTGCTCACAGTTTTCAAGTCCCAGCACTCCCCTTCTCCTTTGGTCCTATATCTGGACAAGCTAATACAAATCTCAGGTGATTCTTCCTTTGGTGCTGCTGGCAAGTTCAAACCAAAGAAGCTACAATCCATGCAAGGGAACCCTTACTTTAACTCTACTTCTTCAAAACCACAAAACCTAAAGTCAGTCGTTTCTTCCTGTTTTCTCAAGCTATCTTTGGATTTCTTGGGGACCTGCCCTGAAAGCCTCATTGTGTGAGCAATATATTTTTTCATATCTTCTTAAATGATGTGAGTGTCATCAGTCTTAGCATCTGAATCAAATTTGGGAGTAGGTGTGAGGAGGTTTACTAATTACTAATTCTAAGAGAAAACTCCCACTTTGTGGAGGCTAGAAAATGTCACCACTATACCAACCACCAGAAACAGGAGGCCATGTGCCATATCGACTGCATCCTGAGCTACTACTTATGTCAATCATCCACTGATTACCAATTTTTCTGAGTCAAGTGAGACATTACCCATTCACACACAACTTATGTCAAAAAAATTATTGCATATACTTAGGCATCCATGGACAAAAATAATGTTGGATACATTGTAAGCCTGTACCCCACACCTCAAGAAAGCTGCCCAGGGCAGATGGAGTCTTGGCTGCATATTTCCTGTTTCTCATTACTCTGAGGAACCCCAAAACGCAGTTTGCCCTAGATTATATACATCGGGCAGTGATATACTAAGCTTTGAGGAATATCCTGCTTAAGAGAGAGAAGAAGAAAGCTCGGACTATCCTGCGAAGCTTCTCCCTAACTCAAGATGTTATATCCCTAAGAGAGACAGGGAAAAAGTCCTGGGTTGTCACCAACAATTTGTTTATATCTCAGGATATTACATCTCCAGCACATTCTACAGTTATTCTTGAGGACCACAAGGAAGTGAAAGGGAAGAACTGCATTGGTTCAAGGCCACCAGGAGAACAGCCCTGCAACAGGAGGATTCCAGTTCTGCAAGGTAACCAATACAGTTAGCTAATGTAATATATAGGAGAAATCTTTAAGAATATTGTCTATTTTCTGTTTTCAGGTATAAGATTATGCGGACCATGCGAAGATAATAACATTTGCCTGACATCGTGTTCTGAAAAAATCATCCCATTGAACAAAATACTTTGGCTTAGCAAAGTAATACTTAGCAAAGGGAAAGTGTATGACTGCACAAAATGGAAAAGCACTGAAGAGATATTTTCAAACCACAAAAATTGGGCTATTTGGGGTTGTAGTTCCGACATTTTTAAGTGCCGTGTAATTAGTAATAATTATAGTTACAAACCTGTTCCTAATATCTTCATTTCTTGAATAGAAAATGTGTCTTAGAACACGATAATGATTCAGGGCATACTCTTCATGTTCCTTGCTGATTAAATCATCATAAATGAGATACAATTATAAAAAATGATGATTCTTTTTAATTTAAAAACTTTTATATTTATTTTAGAGATTGGATTGCACTCTGTCACCCAAGCTGGAAAGTAGTGATCACAGCTCACTGTGGCCTCAAACTTCTGGGCTCAAGTAATCCTCCCACCACAGCCTCCTTAGGAGCTGGCATTATAGACACATGCCTGTAGATTTTACAGAGATACGGTCTCACTATGTTACCCGGGCTGGTCTCAAACTATCGTCCTCAAGCAATCCTCTTGCCTCGGTCTCCCAAAACACAGGAATTATAGCTGTGAGTCACTTTAACAGCCTGATGATATTTCCTGAAACCTGAACATTATTTTTATTTTATTCATCCAGTAGTCGTCCAGCTGCATGGGGGAATATAATGCTACAAGCAACACCTAAGAACTGAAAACAATTTCGATTGTGTTTGTTATGTATCAAATTGTTTGCTTTAAGTGGAATAAATGAAAATTAACATTTACATATACTAGAAAATAAATTTTAAAATATATTAAATGCCCTTGGTATTAAAAAAAATCTTTATGTAATAAAGATTATATGTATACCTATAACATTTCAAATGTATCAACTTTCTTTGAGATGAAGGATGTATTGTAAGCTTCTTGGTTTTAATAGAAGATTAGCTTATGATTAATGGAACAATAATTGAGAAACTACTCAAATGACTTTTTGTCACAATAACAGAAATTGGCATAACTATTACTAAAAGTATTCACTGCTAGAAGGCTTGGTTCAGGACTAAAACAAGATAGTGACTATTTTGATAGCATCAATGACATGCCATGACATTATTCTAACCTGTATTTGTTACCTTTTTATCTTCAATGAAAAATTATATTTAATATGACTTATTTTTCTCATGGTAAAATTTGTGATTAAACTTTATTGAAGTCAAGAATATGTTTTTTTGAAAAGAAAATTTATAAAATGCATGATAAATAATTCAAAATAATGATCTTAAGAAAATTAAATAAGGCTCAAGGGAACACAGAAAATACAAAGAAATTACTTCATAATCTGAATGAGAACTCAACCAATTTGATTTGGTTCAGATATCATAACAATAACCAAATTGAAATTCTGGAATAAAATAATTTAAGGAATTAAATATTATTAAAACTGAGAGCTTCAATAATAGACTGACACAAGCAGAGTGATTTATAATTTAAGTATAGTTCTTTTGAAATAACACAGTCAGATAAATAAATATAAGATGAATGCCCATGTGACATGGAATAACATTAAGTGAGCAAACTGTTGCATTTTAGGAGCTCCAGAAGGATAAAGGTGGGAAAAGCCATACAAAACCTATGTATTAATAATAAAATAATAGCTGAAAAATTCCTAAGTCTTGGGATAGAAATACGAATTCTGATATAGGGAGCTCAATGTTTCTAAAGTAAATGCAAACCAAAAAGATTATATTTGAGGCACATTATACTCAAACTTTCAAAAGTCAAAGAGAAAGAGGTAATTCTAAATACAGAGAGAAAATCATCAAGTCACCATAAGGGACACCCTGTAAGGCTACCAGAAAATTTCTCAGTAGAACCCATATAAACCAGGAGAAAGTGGTGTGATATATTAAATGTGCTGAAAGAAAACAAAAACCATCATCTGAGAATACTATACCTGCAAACTTATTTTTCAAAAATAAAAGAGAAAAGAAGTTTTTCCCAGACAAGCAAAATCCAAGAAAAGTCATCACCACTAGGCTAACACTTCAAGAAATGTTTAGGATTGTCCTGTATCAGGAAGCAAAATGATTATATATGCCGTGATAAAAACATACAAAAGTATAAAACTCACTGGTAGAGCAAATACACAAATAATAAAGAGAAAGGAATCAAACATTACCACTACTAAAAACTGTCAAACCATAAAGATAAACAATAAAAGACAAAGAAATCAAGAATATATAAAACAATCAGAACACAATTAACAAAATAACAGGAGTAACTCTCTACCTATCAATAACAACCTGGAGTACAAATGGTGTAAATTCTCCAATTAAAAGATATATCCTGGATAAATGGATTTTAAAAATACAATTATATGACACCCATAAAAAACTGACTTCACCTGTGGAGACACAGAATAAAATTGATGAAATAACAAAAATGAGATTTTACACAAATGCATTTCGAAAACATACAGGAGTAACAACACTTATATCAGACAAAATAGACTGTATTGGGAAAACATAAAGAGACAAAGTTATTACATAATAATAAGGTGATCATATCTGTAAGAGGATATAACAATTATAAGCATATATGCACATAACAATGGGGGCACAAATATAATATATGAAGCAAATATTAGAGGTAAAAAAAGAGATACAATAATATAATAGCAGTTGGGTAGTACAACACTTTATTTTCAACACTGGAAAGATGAATGTAGAAAAGCAAAATTAACATAGAACCATTAGATTTAAATTACTTTAAAGACCAATGTGATGTAATACATGTTTACAGAACATTTCATTCAATAGGTACAGCATACACATTTTTTCTCATCAGTAAATAGAACATTCTCCAGGAAAGACCATATGCCAAGCCACAAAACCAATCTGAATGAAAATTTTAAAATATGAAAATTATATCAAGTATCTTCTCAGATCATAATAAAATAAAACTAGAAATCAATAGCAAGAGGAGCTTTGACAACCATACAAATACATAAGAAATAAACAATATGGTCCTAAACAACCAATGGATCAATAAAAAAATTAAGAAGAAAATTTAAAAATGAGGCATAGAAGAAAAAATATATTGACACAAAAAACCAAATTCACAGCTAACATTATACTGAATGAGAGATAGTGAAAACCTTTTCTCTAATAACTTGAACAAAACAAGGAGGCCCACTTTCACCAATTCTATTCACCATTTTACTGTAAATTCTAGCCATGGCAATTAACAACAGAAACAATTAATGGGCATTCATATTGGTAAAGAGGAAGTCAAATTGTCCCTCTTTGAAGACAATACGATCTTGTAGATAGAAAAACCTAAAGATTCTACCAAAAAACTCTTAGAACTGATAAACGAATTCAGTAATTTTGTAGTATACAAAATCAACATGGAAAACCAACGATGTTTTTATCCATCAATAACAAACTGAGAAATAAATCAAGAAACTGTGAAGGGAAAATATCTTGGGCCCCCAAAATTACTAAGCTAAAGGGAAAATTCAACCTGGGAACTGCTTAGGGCAAACCTGCCTCACATTCTATTCAAAGTTATCCTCTGCTCGGGGAGATAAATGTACATCTGATTGCCTCCTTTGGAAAGGCTAATCAGAAATTCAAAAGATTGCCACCATTTGTCTCTCACCTGTCTGTGACCTGGAAGCTCCCTTCCAGCTTTGAGTCTCCCTGTGTATGCTTTGAGTTGTCCGGTATTTCCAGACCAAACCAATGGAATTCTTACACATATTGATTGATGTCTCATGTCTTCCTAAAATGTTTAAAACCAAGCTGTGCCCGGATCATCTTGGGCACATGTTGTCAGGACTTCCTAAGGCTGTGTCACAGGTGCACATCCTCAACTTTGGCAAAATAAACATTTTAAATTAACTGAGACCTGTCTCCAATTTTCTGGGTCCACAAAAGCAAGACCATTTTCAATAGTTACTAAAAAGTAAATATCTAGTAATAAATTTAATTAAGAAGGTGAAATATCTCTACCATGAATACTACAAAACACTGATGAAAGAAATTGTAAATGGAATAAACAAATGGAACGACATTCCATGTTCCTGAATTGGAACACTTAATATTGCTAAAATAGCCATGCTACCGAGAGTAGTCTATAAATCCTACCAAAATACCAATAACACTTCTTATAAAAATAGAGAAAATAATCTTAAAATTCATTCGGAACCACAAAAGACCCTGAATAGCCAAAGCAATACTGAGGAGAAAAAAAGAAAAAAAGTCTGGATGGATCACCCTACCTGACCTAACTTCAGAATATACTACAAAGCAAGAGTAACCCAACAGCATGATATTGGTATAAAAACAGATATGTAGACAAAAGAAACAAAATTGAAAGCCCAGAAGAATTTCACGTACTTACAGTCAACTCCTGTTTTATAAAAGTGCTAAAGACACACAATCGGAAATAGACACCCTCTTCATTAACTGGTGCTGAGAAAACTGGATATCCATATGCAGGAGAATGAAACTAGACCCTTATCTCTCACAAAATTAAAAAAAAAACAACTCAAAATGGATAAGAATGGAAACTGTGAAACTACAAGATGAAAACAGAGGGGAAATGCTTTAGGACAATGCTTGAGGAAAATGTTTTTATGAGTAAGACTACAGAAGCACAGGCAACCAAAACAAAAATAGACAAACCGACTGCATCAAACTAAAAGCTTCTGCACAACAAAGGAAACAATCAACAGGGTGAAAAGACAACCTATAGAATGGGAGAAAATATTTGCAAATTATTAGGTTAACAAGGCACTAATATCTAGAGATACTAGTGGAACTCAAATGACTCAACAGGAAACAAACTAATATCTGATTAAATAAATAAGCAAATAATCTGGTAGATATTTATCAAAAGAAGACATACAAATGGCCAACAAGTAAATGAAAAAATGTTCACCATCACTAATCGTGGGGAAATGTAAATCAAATGTAAATCAAAATTACAATCATCTCACCCCAGTAGAATGACTATTATCAAAAAGACAAAAACAAACAAACAAACAAAAATGCTATGGAGGTTGCAGAGAAAACACTTAACACATTTGGTGGGAATGTAAGTTAGTACATCCATTATGGAAAACATTTTGGAGGTTTCCAAAAATCTAAAGATATTAATAGGACTTTTATATAATCTAGCAATCCCATTACTGGATACTTACACAAGGAAAAGTCAGTCACGTTATTGAAGAGATATGAGCACTCTCATGTTTACTGCAGCACTATTCACAATAGCCAAGATAAGGAATCAAGCTGAAGGGTAATCAACAGATGAATGGATATAGAAAATGTGGTATATATACACAATGGAATATTATTTAGCCATAAAAACAATGGGCTCATGTCATGAATGGCAGCATGTATAAACCTGACAGACATTATATTAAATGAAATGTCAGACACTGAAAGAGAAATGCCTCAACTTCTCACTCAAATGTGAGATGTTAAAAAAGAGAGCTCATAGAAATAGAGAATAGAATTACAATTATTGCCACCTAGGAAGGTAGAAGGGAGGAGAGGATAGAGGTTGGTTAGTGGGTACAGCTAGATAGGAAGAATTAGTCCTAGCATTCTATAGCACTGTAGGGTGACTACAGTTAACAGTAATTTACTGTATGTGTTCAAAAAGTTAGAAGAGAGAATTTTAATGTGCCCAATGCAAAGAAATGATCAATGTTTGAGGATGGATATCCTGATTAACCTTATTTGATCATTACACAGCATATACATGTATTGAAATATCATGCTGTGGCCCCCAAATAAGTACACTCATTACATGTCTACTAAAAATAAAATAAGAAATATATAAAAAATTAAAAAGGGGCCGGGCGCGGTGGCTCACGCCTGTAATCCCAGCACTTTGGGAGGCCGAGGCCCGAGCCCGAGATCCCTAAGAGTCAGAAGATGAGACCATAGGTAGAAACCAAATCTCTACTAAAATAAATGCCAGAGAGAGCGCAGTGAAGATGAGCCTGTAGTCCCAGCTACTTTCGGAGGCTGAGGCGGAATGGAAAGGTGAACCGAGGCGGGCTTGCAGTGAGCCGGTGCGCCACTGCACTCCAGCCTGGGCGACCGAAGTATCCGTGCAAAAAAATTAAAAAGGATGTTTTTGATCACTCATTTGCCCTGCCTGCAGATAGCAAATAATAATAAACACCATCATGTAGCTTCATATTCGGCATTACCTAAAGAGTGCAATACTAAAAGACATTATAATCATTTTAAAAGATGCTAAGAAAACAAACATCCAAAACTAGACCTTGTTTGATGTGTGATGTTAATCATTATTTTTATCTCTGTCAGTTTTGCATTTTGCGAAGTCCCTTTATAAATCTTGACCCAGAGAATACTTATAATCCTCTAATTTGAGTACGGGAGGAGGTACCTGAATTAGTATTCTTACTTAATGAAGGATGACTTGCCTGAACTTCACAGCTAGTATGTGATGGGTCTAGATCTAATACCAGGTCCATCTGAGTTCAAGTGAATTACACTTTCTAATGAACTACAATGTATAGATTTATCTGTTTGGGGAATTGAAAGACAGTATCTATGAGACTCTGTCTCATCTACCTGTCTTACAGGATCTGTAAAGATCCCTCAGCCTCTTCCACCACACCAAAATGCCCCTAAAAGTATGAAGCACAAATAAGAGAATGATCAAATTAAACCAATATGAGCACATTAGAATACACAGGGATAATTTTGTTTCTATAGGAACTTCTGTGATTTCAACGATGCAGAATAAAATTTCCATAGACTTTGCTGGCATTAGTAAAGTTTTCCACTTAGAAGTTAGAATGCCTAACACGTTGATCAAAATTATGCATTCAATTATTTATTCATTCATTCTTGCATTTATTCATTTAATAAATATTGAATGAAAACTACTCATACATAGGACATTAGGAAGGTATATAAAGATAAAAATGGTATAGATCTTCCTCTCTGAGGAACTGAATTACACAGAAAATAAGCAAGCAATAAAAAAATATTTACAATTTAAATGTTTTTGGCAGTTTCTTAAAAAGTTGAATATAAATTTACCATATTACCTGACAATTTGACTTCTAGATGTCTGTCTAATGGAAATGAAAACATTAGTTCACACTTGCATAAGTATCTTAATAGCAGCATTGTTCACAGTAGCAAAAACGGTAGAAATAATAAAAATGTCCATTAACTGTTAAATGAATAAACAAGATGTGATATATTCAGAAAACTTTTACAACCAATACGTTCTTTTAGAAGCACAATTCTTCTAATTGTTATAATCTTACCATAAATGTAGGAAAATTATTAATTTTCTAGTTTTATGTACAACAAAAACTGAGGCTCTTACAAAATGGGTTCCATGTAAGACCCAATGGACAGTAACAGAGCTGAGAATACCAACATCATTTTTTCTTTTTCAGGTAGTGTCTTGCTCTGCCACCCAGGCTGCAGTGTAGTGGTGCGATCATGGCTCACTACAGCCTTCAACTCCTGAGCTCATATGATCCACTGGTCTCAGCCTCCCAAGTGGCTGGGACTACCGTAGGTACATACCATCATACTTGGTTCATTTGTTGTTGTTGTTGTTTTTCGTACAGATATGTTCTCACTATGTCTCCCAGGCTGGTCTTGAACTCCTGAGCTCAAGCAGTTCTTTCCCTTCGGCCTCCCAAAGTGTCGGTATTACTGGTGTGACTCACTATGTCTGGCCCCAACAAAATTTTTCAATGCCAAGAATTTTGACATTATACCATACAGTGTTACGTAAACAGTATACATAAGGATCTCAGTCACTTGCAAAGTGATAAATTCTTCCTCTCCCTAATTAAGCTACACTGTTCAGGTTATCTATTAATTCAGACAAAGCAGACTTGGTAGAAATGAAATATATTTAATGACTTTACTGTACATGATTTTGTTTATCGTTCCAGATTCAACCTATTAATTCCTTATTTCATTCTATTGCCATCTATAAATAAGGCCTTAAATATTTAAGTGAACAATAGTTAGAAATGTAGTTAATATTCACCATATGGATGCCAACTCATTTCTCTTCTTGTCAGCACTGGATTAAACACCAAAGTAATGTATTATTTATAGCTTAAGGGAAAATACTGTACCGCTGTAACTTTTAGCAATGTTTCTATTAACCAGCTAGCTGCTCTGTGGGATAACATTATGTACAAACTCAACACCGTCACACCTCCCCTGACACATTTTTATTTTCAAGATTATGAGATCATATTTTTAAAAAAAGCAAATATGTTCTAGGAAGGAATGTACTGTTTTTTTCAAGAACACAGTGATTAATTTCATAAAGTAGGCATAGAAAACATTAAATGAAAATCTTATTTCAAGAATTTTTTAGTTATGTGGACTTCATTTCCAGTAAAATACTTTTAAGATGTTATTATCAAGATTCATATACAACATCATTGTATGTGTTAATCTTTCTAGTTAGTCTAAGAACTATGCCATGATTTAGATATTAGCAAAATGATTTTCAGTAATAATCAATGGCGTCACATACTTCCAGAAATAATTATAATCACACTAGTAAAATGGTGTCACAATTTCTGAGGACCTATGCCACATGTCATCAAGTGCTGGGTGAGTCTCCAAGAGGAATTGTAAACTGTTTTTAGTGATTGCTGACCACAGAGCCATAGATAAATTAGCAAAGCTCTTTCTAGGTATCTTTTCTCCTCTCTTTTTTTGTCCCTTACTCTCTATGATCTAAGTTTCCTTCCTACTATCCTCAATTTTTCTTTCCCTCGTTGCCAGGTTACTTTTTCGCCAGGCTACTACTCTATGGGAACTGAAAATTTCTGCTTTAGTACCATCCCAAATGTATTTCTATTCATACCACTCTTCCTCTTTTAATCATAACTTGTATCTGTACACACTTATTTGCCCTATTAATAACTTAATTTTTTAAAGTTGAGTTGGGTATCTAATCCCAGGTGCTAAATACTCTGCTTAGTACCAAGGGAAAAACAAATAAAAACCAGAAAAGTCATATGGATTAGAGACTAAGAAATACAGTATATAATTAATTGAACAAATATACTTAATTATTATTTGATAAGTTTATAATGAGTGTCATGATCCTCTGCAGGGGAATAAATGATTCGTGTTATTTGATTAAATGAATGTATCCAAACCAGGTTTTGTAAAACTAAATAAAATCATTGTTTAATGGATAAAGCATTACCACTTCCTCCCCCTACTCAGCATCTTTAGTATTTAACGATTCTTTTTCAGTTATTCATTTACATGATTATCAAGATTACTATGGGCCATACACAGTAGTGCCTGGCTACTGATACTTAATAGTAAATAAATTATTTTTACTCTATGATAAAAATGCTAAGTTGTATTTTTAGGTGGTTCTATAGGCATGTTGATTTAAAAGTGTATTGATCTCAACAGATAATCTCCAAATAATTTGTACTTTATTGTAAAATCTCCCAAATTGTTTGACTACAGTTATTCAACACAATCCACAAAACATGAGAAAGAAAACAAAACATGTTTTTCTGAGAAAACTTTTAAAGACATACTAATATAATATTTCTTTTAAGCAGACACATTCAATACCCGGTCCAGTATCACTTAAATACATCTTATAATTGTTTTCTAGTAAGGATCAGAAGATGATTATATAGAATAAAATTTCTTTCAGATGTTTTCTTTTATCACACACTATTTTTTATTTTGTTTTGAGTTCACTGTAGGTATGCTCTCTGCTTATGAAACCACAACAATTATAGCAATTTAAAGTGTAATGAAACCAGGCACACTATAATAAAATGCAAAAGTGTCACGAATTTGAACTATGAAATTACAGAGAGTTTTTGTTTTCATGTGTTTTCTCAGTGAAACACCTTTGAATATAAAGCATTTTTTTTTATGATGGATGAATCAAGAGTCTCCCAGTTAACCCTCAAGTAAATATATAATTTCATGAATTATTTCCTACAATGAGTGTTTACCTGAGTACACACCAGCACTAAAATCTAGTCTAGGTTTCGGGGCTATCTACGTGAATAAAACAGGGAAAATTCTTCTTGCCTTCAATGTTCATCACTAGGAAGGAAAAAGGAAATAGGAGATTTAATTAAAGCATTATATAGTGTTCATTCAGTAACAGGTGCTTTGAGAACAAAGTGCAAGAAAGAGAAGTGAGGACTAGGGAAAGACTAGACCCCACTAGTCTTCTACAATTTTTAAATGAAATTCCCAGGGTGAGTGCCATAAGTAAAGAATCAAGAAAGCAAGGGAGACACTCAGTGGATATGTGGTAAGAATACCCTATAAGGAGAGACCAACAAATGCAAAACCACCAAAAGGGATCATGCTTTCCTGCCCAAGGCACAACAAGGAGGCCAGTCTGACCAGATTGGAGCAAGCAAGTAGGTGATGAGCTTAGAGAGGGGATGCAGGGGACATTTATTCTAAGGTGCTTGTTGACATTTCACAGATATTTCTTGTTTCTTAGTGATAAGAAAAGGTAGTAGAAAGTTGGAGCAGGGAAATTGCACAAGTGGTTTTAATTTTCAATTAGAATCAGTCTGGATGCTATAAGGGGAGCCATAGCAGAATGAGACAGACCAGATAGAAGATCATTGACATATTCTAGCTCAGAAAAGGTGGTAGCCAAGGAAAAAGTGAGCAGTGAGGAGTTAAGGGGGATGTGTCTATATAGAAAAGACTACAGGATATGCTGGTAGCTTAGATGGGGTGGAGTGTCAAAGAATGAGAAGATTCAGGAAGGACTGCAGTGTTTTTTAACCTAAGCAATCCCAAGGCTGGAAGTACCTTTTTTGTGAAATGAGGAAAAGTGCGAAGGAATACATTTAGAATGTGTGTGTAGACCAGGAGTTTCCCAATAACCATACTCCTTTTGAGATGTCTAGCGGAATTCTTAGTTGGAGAGGTCAAGTGGGCATTTGCATATACAGGTCAGGAGTTTAAAGAAATTACTGGCTTGGTGAAAGAATGTGGAGAAGGCATGGGGTTATTGATGTCCCACCCATCTCACCTTATATTTACTATTTCTTTACATAGTCTCTCAATTTTGGATTACCAGCCTTTCCCAAAGGGTTCTCACTTATTGACAGATCAGGGTGGGTAAATATTCCTGTTTCTCTAACCTTTCTGATGGGACAACCGAAGCATATGTTTTTCTCCCATTATCCTGGATCCCTAGTAGGATTTGAAACTCAATTTTTCACTGGTAACTAGTTTATTAACAAATTTATTTTTAGTCTTTAGTTTACTCACTAACTTTCCTACTTGTGTAATGGTATTTTCTAGGTTTATTCCTCCCCCTAAATAAACTACTTACACTTAAGTCTTGATCCCAATGTCTCTTTCTTAAAGAGCCAATATTAATAAAGGTAGTGTCCAATGTATAGATGGTATTTAATGACAGAAGTCTGGATGAATTATTAATCAGTAAATGTAGGCAAAATGTTGGACATGTTGGCTTGTGCCTGGTCATCCCAGCTACTTGTGAGTCAGGCAAGAGAATCTCTTGAGCTCAGGAGTTTGAGACCAGCCTTGGCAACATAGTGAATCCGTGTCTCTAAAAAAATAAAATTAAATAAATTAACTAAATTTCGACAAAAAAATAAACCAATGCGTGAACTTTAAGAAACTCTGAAATCAAATAATTGGTAACATAAGAAAGAACTAACAAAGGAGAGAGAAAAACCTGTATCTGGAGATAAAGAAATTGCATCAGGAAACCGTAAGATACTGCAAGCCAAGCCAAGCAAATACCTCAATGTGAATGGACTAATCAACACCGAGGAAGATTGCTGGTAAGTCAAGGCCTGTTAGTTATTGGATTTAACAATGTGAGTATTGAGAACAATCAGATTTTTTAGCATCTTTTGGGCAAAATACAGACATTTAGAGAGTTCTGGAGAAAATAGGAGGAGGAAATTAAAAACAGGAAATAAAAACAACTTTTAAAAATTTTTTTATTATACTTTAAGTTCTAGGGTACATATGCACAACGTACAGGTTTGTTACATAGGTATACATGTGCCATCCTGGTTTGCTGCACCCATTAACTCGTCATTTACATTAAGTATTTTTCCTAATGCTCTCTCTCCCCCTGCCCCCTACCCCATGACAGGCCCCAGTGTGTGATGTTCCCCACCTTGTGTCCAAGTGTTCTCATTATTCAATTTCCAGCTATGAGTGAGAACATGTGGTGTTTAGTTTACTGTCCTTGTGATAGTTTGCTCAGAATGATGGTTTCCAGCTTCATCCATGTCACTGCAAAGGACAAGAACGCATCCTTTTTATGGCTGCATAGTATTCAATAGTGTATATATGCCGCATTTTCTTAATTCAGTCTATCACTGATGGACATTTGAGTTGGTTTCAAGTCTTTGCTATTGTGAATAGTGCTGCAATAAACATATGTGTGCATGTGTCTTTATAGTAGTATGATTTATAATCCTTTGGGTATATACCCAGTAAAGGGATTGCTTGGTCAAATGGTATTTCTAGCTCTAGATCCTTGAGGAATTGCCACACTGTCTTCCACAATGGTTGAACTAGTTTACAGTCCCAACAACAGTGTAAGAGTGTTCATATTTCTCCACATCCTCTCCAGCACCTGTTGTTTCCTGACTTTTTAATGATCACCATTCTAACTGGTGTGAGATGGTATCTCATTGTGATTTTGATTTGCATTTCTCTGGTGACCAGTGATGATGAGCATTTTTTCAAGTGTCTGTTGGCTGCATAACTGTCTTCTTTTGAAAAGTGTCTGTTCATATGCTTTGCCCACTTTGTGATGGGGTTGTTTGACTTTTTTTCTTGTAAATTTGTTTAAGTTATTTGTAGATTCTGGATATTAGCCCTTTGTCAGATGGGTAGATTGCAAAAATTTTCTCTCATTCTGTAGGTTGCCTGTTCACTCTGACCGTTGTTTCTTTTGCTGTGCAGAAGCTCTTTAGTTTAATTAGATCCTATTTGTTTATTTTGGCTTTTGTTGCCATTGCTTTTGGTGATAAAAACAATTTTTTAAGAACTCTGTCTGCTAAAGGGAGCAAAGAAACCATGTGATAGCTATAGGGGTAGTGGACACAAGAGAGGCTTTTGTTTAATATAAGACAATCATATTATGATTTTATGCTGATATAAACAAATAAGTCAAAAGGAAAATATGCATAATGAAATATGGATCACCCTAGCAAATATTCTTCAGCAGTTCAGAGAGCCTGAGGCCCACTGTCCAGGTAAATAATTTAACCTTAGACAGGAACCGCATATCTATTATTGTAACAGAGGCAAAGACAAATACATGGGTATAGGTGTTCATTGATGGGTAGATTAACGGCAACTTCAAAATATTCTCTTCTGAACTCACATTATTTGGAGGCCTCTTGTTAAAGACAGAAAAATTATGACATTTCCAAATAAAAAGAGTCTAATTTCTTCCTTTGTAAATTGAATGCCTTTTATCTCTTTTTTTTGGCCAAATGCTGAAACTTGAACTTCTAGTACTACGTTGAATAAGAATGGTGAAGTGGACATACAGAATTACCTCATCAATAATACAGATTCAGTTCTATACCACTGGAGTAACACAAATTTTCTGGTTTCCCAGTGCATATAACAGTTACATTTACACTCTATGGTAGCATTTTAAGTATGCAATAGCAGTATGTGTCAAAAAACAATGTATATACCTTAAGTTAAAAAATATTTTAACGCTGAAAAATGCTAATGATCATTTGAATCTTCACCAGGTCATGATTTTTTTGCTCTTGAGTGCTGCTGACCGATAAGGGTGGTGGTTGACAAAGTGTGCGTGTCTGTGGCAATTTCTTAAAATAAGGCAATGCTGAAGTTTGTCACATTGATTGACTCTTCCTTTCACAAAACATTTCTCTGTAGCATTTGATCATTCTTGATAGCATTTTATATGCCATAAAACTTCTGTCAAAATTGAAGTCAGTCCTCTCCATCTCTGCTGTTGTTTTATCAACTAATTTTATGTAATATTCTGAATTTTTTGTTCTTATTTCAACAATGTTACAGCGTCTTCACCAGGGGTAAAGTTTCTTTCTAAGAAACTACTTTCTTTCATCATCCATAAGTAGTAGCTCCTCATCTGCTCAAGTTTTACCATGAGATTACAGCAATTCAGTCATATCTTCAGAATCCATTTCTAAGCCTTGGTCTCTTGCTATTTCCACTACATCTGTAGTTACTTCCTCCACTGAAGTCTTATATTCTTCAAAAGTCATTCATGAGGGTTAGAATCAACTTCTTCCAAATTTCTGTTAATGTTGATAGTTTGCCCTCCTTCTAAGAATCATGAATGTTCCTAATGGCATCTAGAATGGTGAATCCTACCCGGAATCAATTCACTTTGCTCAGATTCATCAGAAGAATCACTCTCTATGGGAGCTATAGCTTTACAAAATGTATTTCTTAAATAATGAGACTTGAAATTCAAAATTACTCTTTGACCCACAGGCTGCAGAATGGGTGTTGTGTTAGCAGGCATGTAAACAACATTAATCTCCATGTACATCTTCAACAGAGCTCTTGGATGACTGGGCGCATTGTCAATGAGCAGGAATATTTTGAAAGGATTTTTTTTTTTTTTTTTTTTCTGAGCAGTAGATCTCATCAGTGGAGTTAAAATACTCCATAAATCAAACTTTAAGCAAATATCCTGTCATCTAGGCTTTATCGTTCCATTTATAGAGCACAGGTGGAGTAGATTTTGCATCATGCTTAAGAAACCCTAGGATTTTCAAGATAATAACTGAACATTGACTTCAACTTAAAGTCAGCAACTGCATTATCCCCTAACAAGAGAGTCAGCTTGGTCTTTTTAAAGCTTTGAAGCCAGGCATTGACTTCTCTGTAGCTTGGAAAGTCCTAGATGGCATCTTTTTCAAATAGAAGGCTGTTTTGTCTATATTGAAAATCTGTTTAGTGTTATCAACTTCATTATTCTCTCAGCTTGATTTTCTGAATAACTTGTTCCAGCTTCCACATTAGCACTTGCTTCTCCACCTAGCACTTGTGTGTTAAGAAGATGGCTTCTTTCCTTAAACCCCATGAACCAGCATCTGCCAGCTTCAATCTTTTCTTTTGGAGCTTCTTCATTTCTCTCAGCCTTCATAACATTGAAGAGAGTTAAGGCCTTACTCTGGATTATCCTTTAGCTTAAGGAAATGCGATGGCTAGTTTGATCTTTCCTCCAGATCACTACAACTTTCTCAGTATCAGCAATAAGGCTATTTCACTTTCTTATCATTCCCTGGAATAGCACTTTTAATTTCTTTCGATAACTACCTTCACATTTCCAACTCGCCTGTTTGCTACAAGAGGCTTAGCCTTCAGTCTGTCTCAGCTTCTGACATGCGCAAGCCTTCCTCACGAAGCTTAGTTATTTCTAGTTTTTGATTTAAAGTGAGAGGTTTGTGACTCTTTCTTTCACCTGAATGCCTAGAGGCCATTCCAAGGTTACTAACTGGCCTGATGTCAATATTTTTGTGTCTCAGGTACTAGGGTGGTATGGGGAGATGGGGAGAGAAGGGGGAATGACCAGTTGGTGGAACAGTCAGACCACACACAGAATTTACTAGATCATTGTCCCTTATGGACAAGATTTGTGGTGTTCCAAAACAGTTACAATAGTAACAGCAAAGTTCACTCATCATATATTAACATAACAGATAAAATGATGATGAAAAATTTTGAAATATTGCTAGAATTACCAAATGAGACTCAAAGACACAAAGCGAATATGTGCTGTTGAAAAATATGGCACTGATGGACTTGTTCAACTCAGTTGCTATAAACCTTCTTTTTTTTTTTTTTTTTTGAGATGGAGTCTCACTCTGTTGCCCAGACTGGAGTGCAGTGGTGTGATCTCGGCTCACTGCAACCTCTGCCTTGTGGGTTCGAGCGATTCTCCTGCCTTATCCCTCAGCCTCTTGAGTAGTTGGGATTACAGGCATCTGTCACCACGCCAGGTCCTTTTTTTTTTTTTTTTTTTTTTTTGGTTTTTTAGTAGAGACGGGGGTTTCACTGTGTTAGCCAGGGTGGTCTTGATCTCCTGACCTCGTGATCCACCCACCTCAAACTCCCAAAGTGCTGGGATTACAGGTGTGAGCCACCAAGCCCGGCCTTTGATTTGCATTTTTAAAAATCTGTGAAGTGCAAAGAAAAGAAATTCCACAAAACAAAGTATGCCTGTATTGTAGTTATTTTCTAATGTTGTTTAGAGATTTTTTTTTATTAAGAGATGTGGTCTCATTGTGTTGTACAAGCTGCAGTGTGGTCTTCGTAGACACACTCAACAGTGCATGACATATTTGAACTCCTGGGCAAGAGATCCTCCTGCTTTAGTTTTCTCAGTAGCTGGCACTACGTGTGCCTACCTGTCCATCTGACTTAGATATTTTATGTTTGATCCCTTTTTATACTTAGGTTTATTTTGTGGTTTTATTTCTGCATCTCTAATTTGAATTATTTGTTTCATTTTGTAGTTTCTTGTTTTAAATTTTTGGAAATTGATAATGTAAATTTTATTCTGAGTAGCATTTCAAATAAATCTTGTCAGTTTAGTTAATGTAAATTATTTGTTTGATATTATATTCTTGAAAGAATTTGAATTAGTTATTGGTTTATTTGCATTTATTATGCTAGTTTCAATGATGTGATTTAGCTTTACAAGTAAGGAGATTTGTTGTTTGTTTTTAATTTCAAGTTTAATTTACTTATGATCAGAGTGTAAAATCATATACATATACATACATTTATAGACTTTTATTGATATTTTATTGTAGTACACTTATACTTAACTGCTGTCAGTGTTCACAGGCACATTAAAATGAAGCAAATTAAACATTTCAAGTTGATTTGGAAATGTATATACATTTATTCGCCAAATTCTATGGAAATATATCACATATATTTGTGTAATATGAGTACGTGATGTGCCTCATCACTTAGATCATTTATACCTTGTCTGTCATCCCATGTGATTGTCATATCATGAGAAAAGTGAACTAAAGTACTCTACTACTGTGCTTCTTTGAAGTTATCTCTTAATAATTCCAGTGTTTGATTTACTACTTTGGTAACTACGTTTTTGGGTGAAGACGGTTTTTAAAAATCAGTATGGTGAAACTGGCCATACTGCCCAAAGTAATTTATAAATTCAGTGCTATCCCCATAAAGCTCTCATTGACTTTCTTCACAGAATTAGAAAAAATCTACTTTAAATTTCATATAGAACCACAAAAGAGCCCAGAGAGCCAAGACAATCCTAAGCAAAAAGAACAAAGCTGGTGGCATCATGCTACCTGACTTCAAACTACACTACAAGACTACAGTAACAAAAACAGCATGGTGCTGGTACAAAAACAGATATATAGACCAATGGAACAGAGCAGAAGCCTCAGAAATAATGCCACACATCTCCATCCACCTGATCTTTGACAAACCTGACAAAAACAAGAAATGGGTACAGGATTCCCTATTTAATAAATGGTGTTGGGAAAACTGGCTAACCATATGTAGAAAACTGAAATTGGACCCCTTCCTTACACCTTATACAAAAATTAACTCAAGATGGATTAAAGACTTAAATATAAGACCTAAAACCATAAAAACCCTAGAAGAAAACCTAGACAATACCATTCAGGACATAGGCATGAGCAAGGATTTCATGACTAAAACATGAAAAGCAATGGCAACAAAAGCCAAAATTGACAAATGGGATATAATTAAACTAAAAAGCTTCTGCACAGCAAAATAAACTATCAGCAGAGTGGACAGGTAACCTACAGAATGGGGGAAAATTTTTTCAATCTATCCATCTGACAAAGGGCTAATATCCAGAATACACAAGGAATTTAAACTAATTTACAAGGAAAAAACAAACAGCCGCAGAAAAAGTGGGTGAAGGATATGAATGGATACTTCTCAAAAGAAGACATTTATGTGGCCAACAAACATATTAAAAAAAGCTTATCATCACTGATCATTAGAGAAATGCAAATCAAATAATAATGGGATATTATCTCACACCAGTTAGAATGGTGATCATTAAAAAGTCAGGAAACAACAGATGCTGGAGATGATGTGGAGTAATAGGAACGCTCTTACAGTGTTGGTAGGAGTGTAAATTAGTTCAGTCACTGTGGAAGACAGTGTGACAATTCCTCAAGGATCTAGAACCAGAAATACCATTTGACCCAGAAATCTCATTACTGGGTATATACCCAAAGAAATGTAAATCATTTTACTGTAAAGACACATTCACATGTATGTTTATGCATCACTGTTCACAATAGCAAAAACTTGGAACCAACCCAACTGCCCATCAATGACAGACTGGATAAAGAAAATGTGGTATATATACACCATGGAATACTATGCAGCCATAAAAAATTATGAGTTTGTGTCCTTTGCAGGGACAAGGATGAAGCTGGAAACGATCATTTTCAGCAAACACACACAAGAACAGAAAAATAAAATCTCACAATTTTTTTATACAGCCTAATGCAAAAATAATTTAATATTAAGTTATTTCTATCTCTAAAGAGATGAAATTACAAAAGATTATTTTGTTTTTGTTTAGACTACTATATTTTTTCAAAATATATATGCATTTGCTTATATTACTGTATTTTAAAAAACAGAAAACCAAGCCCTGCATGTTCTCACTCATAAGTGGGAGTTGAGCAATGAGAACATATGGACACAGGGAGGGGAACATTGCACACCAGGGCCTGTCAGGGGATAGGAGGCTAGGCGAGGGATAGCATTAGGAGAAATTCCTGATGTAGAGACAGGTTGATGGGTGCCGCAAAGCACCATGGCACATGTATACTTATGCAACAAACCTTCACATTCTGCCATGTATACCATAACCTAAAGTATAATAGCAATGATAATAATAATAACAATAATAATAACAATAAAATCATTTGCTTTTTTACCATTAGGAATGTCTAGATATTTCAATATTTTTATCTTTTACACTATTTCCTTCAAGTTCTTGAAACATACGACATTTCTGGTAATATTTTACTATCTTCGGGCTAAACTCTGAATTTACTCACATTCACCAGCTCAGATCTCAAGTGTTTTCCCTAGTCTGCTGTGTGGGCATAATTTTTGAATGTCTCATGTGGTGGTGGGCTGGTAGACAAGAGAGGACTAACACAGAAACGCTGGTCTGAGCCATTAAGCATCCAAATTGGCCGCCTTCTCTGTCCTCCAAAGAAGTGCATGGTGAATCTGCCTCTGAAAGAACCTCTTGCCTGAATCATCTCTACAATAACCATAAATTATTAGTACATGAAAGGGCTGCAACTATATGTTAAATGCTATCCCCATAAACTGACTGTTAATGGAACTGATGAATCATCCTAGCAGAAATGTAGAAGACAGAGAGAGTTGGTGAATTTAAGCTATCATCTTCCACAGGATTTCTAGTAGTGGCTTTAAGTTAGCTTCTTGTCCATTGGAAGAATGTCAACCTAGAATTGCAATAGGAAAAATGACTACATTTTAAAATCAGCAGAAACACATGCATTAGAACAATGTCAACTAATATTAACCTTCCTATTGTTCTATCACATTCTGGAATTTATTTTATTTCAACATTAAAACTCCCAGTTCTATAATTTACATCTTTTGTTTTGCAATGCTGCTTCCACTGGAAAATAGAAAGCTTTAATAAATAGAAGAATGCAGTATTTACATGTATTAAGCTATTTATTGAAAATATACTTAAGAAAATCCAAAGTATCAACAGTGCTTTTAATTTTGACTTAATAATTTTAATAATATAAATCTAAAACTCATGTAAATAACCAGACTAAAAAATTATTTTGAAAACGATGATCTATCTGCGTTCGTAAGTCTTTGGGTTGTAACAATGAATGTTAAAAATTGATTTTACTCTTATTCTCTCTCTCAGAAAGAAATGTCATCTATGTATCTAGCCAGTTTATAACAGCATGAGCAACTTTGGTCAAATGTGATACTTTATTAAGAGTAGAAAAAGAAAAATCTATATTCTTGTCTCTTTTCTTATAACCAAATCCACATGAGTCAAATATTTAAATCCAAAAATTTGTAAACACAGAAATTCTAAAAGGGAAGTAATTGAGAATTTTTAGAATATTGAAGATATGAACTTTCTAAGCATTAACGCCAAAGACACAACCAAAGACTAAATACGTGGATACATACCTGCATTGTTCAACTAAGCTACCTTATTGAAAACAAAAATTTTCAGTATGACAATAATACATAAACAGAATGTTAAAAGGCAAATTATAAAATAATCCGAAGACATATAGATTAAAATCCATAATGAAGAGCTATTATTATCTCTATGAAAAAAGTAAACATTTTAATTAGAAGATGTTTCAGATGGTGCCCCTTAAGTTTTAGCTCAGCATATAGACACCAGATGGAGTATGTAGTTTTGGCATCCCTTACTGCTGGGTGTGGCCATATAATGATTATCTGGACAATTGAAAGCAAGCAAAAATTTTTCCAGATTATGACACTATAAATTCACATTTGTCCTGTCCACTTCTTCTTCCCGACTTCCTGCTTCCTGGGAAATGGGAGAGAATGGAACAGTGCCTTGAATTTTGAGGGTGGTCATATTTGGCAATAGAGGCATTGACTATTTCTTTGACTATTTCTTCATCTTTTGTATATGAGAAACATAAACTCTTCTTTAAGCTATGGCATTTTGAGTCCTCATTATCACACCGTCTTAGAAATCCTCTCTTCTGAGGATTCATTCTTCTCCTCTTGAGTTGTATACCTCCTGTTTCTAGAGTCTTTGGAAAACGTAAACAGCTTACAAATTTCTCAGGAGCAAAATTGAAGAATTACTGCTTAATTAGATTATAGATCAATACAGTCTACTTTAAACTTTAAAATGTATCTAATTTTTGGTTCGGCTTTTAAAAAGACAACTATAAAAACTATCACTTTTACTGAATTTCATGATGATTGGTTTGGACTTTCCTCCTTTAATAATTAAATAATTTAGTACAAGCTATAGAAACTAGAGTTGCTTCTGACACACAATATTTTCAATGCTATCTGAATTACCAGAAAGATAATTTTAACCTTTTCTTGTACAGAATCTTTTTCTAAATTTTACCTTTCAACAAGTGATACTGATCAAGGATTACAAGTATATTCAAAGGAGAGATATATTTTTCCATTTGGGACACTTTTGTGTCAATTAGGTTTCTAATTAAAGAAACATTGATAATAATGATGACCTCAGATCAGTTTGTCATAGACTAAGAAAGATGTTTTGTTTCTCTTTTTAAAGTAGGCTCTAAATTTCCTGCTAATACTACTAAGGATTTTCCCCATGTTCTTATTTGAAAGGAAATGGTACTTTTTCCATAGATACCCAAGGGAGTCTGTGAACTGTGAATAAAGAACTCCTGACACAGTGAAGATGAGACCATCAAGGAAAACACAATGTAGTACTTTCCTGCTATTTACTTTTCCAAAGTAAAATTTAATTTTCACAGGACTTTTTAAAAACCACAATTAAATGTTTTTAAAGACAAATCATAGGACTAGATAGAATATTTGTACCAAATTCACTGGAATATATTTTCAAGAGAATTTCAGAAGAAAAAATGTCTTGCAATCATTGCATTTTATCAGTACACCATATTTGATCAATGTATAAATTAAAAAAATAAAGATTTTTTTTCTATTTGAATACCTCTAAAATAGGGATGTGTTTTGGAAGTTATTTTGTCTTATCCTTACTGTTAGCAGTCATAATAAAGATGTCATTTCCTGAGTATATACAGATATGGCCATAACTATTCAAGTTGTTGTTTATACAGTTTAGTTATTTGCATTATTGACACCACATATGTGAAATTAATTACCTCTCATTCTCTTCAAAATATTAGAATATAATTTGAAAATGAAACTAAAACTGACTTTTATATACCTCCAGTTGGGGACTAGAGGACAGGGTCACAGCACTGGAAACAAAAATAATGGTATAAATTTGACATTATTGAAACAAATATAGTTAGAGGAAAGACTGCCATCCTTATTTCCTTGCAAAGCACAAACTGAGATTTATGAAGCATAAGAATGCAAAATACGTATATGTAAATGAAGCTGGGTTACAAAAAGATTGATTGTAACACAATATGAAAAGCAACTGAGGACACAGAAAATCAAAGGATCTTTCTTTTTTTTTTTTTTTTTTTTTTTTTTTTTTTTTTTTTTGAGACGGAGTCTCGCTCTGTCACCCAGGCTGGAGTGCAGTGGCGCGATCTTGGCTCACTGCAAGCTCCGCCTCCCGGGCTTACGCCATTCTCCTGCCTCAGCCTCCCGAGTAGCTGGGACCACAGGCGCCCGCCACCTCGCCCGGCTAGTTTTTTGTATTTTTTTAGTAGAGACGGGGTTTCACCGTGTTCGCCAGGATGGTCTCGATCTCCTGACCTCGTGATCCGCCCGTCTCGGCCTCCCAAAGTGCTGGGATTACAGGCTTGAGCCACCGCGCCCGGCCAGGATCTTTCATATCAATGCCTTTCACAACTATAATGGGCCAGGAAGATAATTGAAATAAATCATTGCATTAGAATTTAATTAGAAATGTTTTTAAATAAGTAGTATAAGAAAAAATGGGGCAACTTATGGGAGTACTGTCTTAGGTTTTCTAAAATATAACGTTTAAACTACAAAACATAAAAATGAACAATATATGAAGAAAAATTCCAAACAATTTCAATAGTTTCCCTAATTCCTTTCTAGTTTCAAGTCTTTCTTTATGCACTCAGCACTTCAAAACAGATTTTTTAAATTAATACACATATATACTCATTTTGTTTATATAAATAGATACAAAATACACTCTCTACATGCACTCAATATACACATTTAGTATGTATATATTCTTATACACACAAGTTAATTAACTTTATTTTTCCAGATGACAATTTGTTGGTTTATTTAAGAATAAATTTTCAATAACTCTAACTAATAGGAAATTTTCAAAGTAGAAAATGAAAATAATAATAGTTCCAAAGCTGAAGACTATAGTAAAACATTTTGTTTAAGGGACTCCCTTTACTGTTCGCTGTACAATAAATGTAAGCCTTGTATTTCCACATTAAGATGAGAGAAAATGAGTTAATTTTGTACTAGTTTTAATAGTTTAACATTTTAACTAATTTAATTGTTTGCTGTGTTTACGTTAGTGAAAGAGAATGCTTAGGAGTTTATTTTATGCACAACACATACTGTGACACACATGTGTACCTGAATGCTTATAAGCAGAAAACAGACTGAGTTCAATATTCTCAACCTATTAGAAGTGATGGATCCTTGGCAGAGCTCATATTTTCATAAGTGGATAAGTAATATGCTGCTGTGAAATAAACAAGAGTTCAGTATTGAATCCATCTGAGGAACATGTGCTCACTTAACAAAAATTAATATTTTATGTTCATTCCCAATGTAATTTTTTTAGATTTTAAATATTAAACGTACTTTATTATCTTAATTTGCCAATCTGTCAAAGGCTCTGAATAAATTATTTTATTAAGATTTATAGTCTATCCGTAGTCTATTTAACACATTATTTTTAAGTGCTTTGTATATAATAAACATGTTCTATTTATATATCATTTTAAGGAGAAATAAATAAAATTCAGTTCTCCTAACTTATTCTTTTAGAAACAGTCTTAGAGTGATAATTATAGGTTCTACATGGTATTTTCCTTGATAGTCCCCTCTTCATTGTATCAGGAGTTCTTTTTTTTTTTTTTTTTGAGACAGAGTCACACTCTGTCGCCCAGGCTGGAGTGCAGTGGCTTGATCTCGGCTCGCTGCAAGCTCCGCCTCCAGGGTTCACACCATTCTCCTGCTTCAGCCTCCCAAGCAGCTGGGACTACAGGCGCCCACCACCATGCCTGGCTAATTTTCTGTATTTTTGGTAGAGACGGGGTTTCACCATGTTAGCCAGCATGGTCTCAATCTCATCAAGAGTTTTTTATTTGCAGTCCACAGACTCTCTTCGGTATCTATGGAATCTATGGGTAAAATTCAAATTTCCTTCAAATTTGGATGAGAAAAATTCATTTCCTTGGTTTTATTGACCTCTTACTGCAAAGTACCATTTTCTTTCGAGCAAGAACATGGGGAAAACCCTTAATAGTATTACCAGTATCTGTGAGTCTGTTATTAATAAGAATATTTATTATATATATATATAGCTTGTAAATGTCATTGCATTAAATTAGAGTAGTTATTAAGCCTGCCATTAAATTTTATTATTCCATGTTAATAAAACAGCAAAAGAGCATATAGATGAAACAAAATCATAAATGCTTCCTATCTTTTAGTAATGGTATACCTATATAATGTTTCATCTTATTCTGCATATTTTATAAATTATAAAACATTATTCTGATATATACATGTACATATATATGGAGAGAGATATAATGTAAATAAAAATCTCAAATTGATTGCATTTTCTTCAAAATAGTATCTTCCAAATAGTGTTAGAGCAAAAAACAAGAGTAAAATAAATAGATAATATATTAACTGTTGTCTTTGTCAGCATAGGCTAGCCGTTATGAGGCAACAAGTGAGCTATATATCAGTGATTCACAAGTACTTATTTCTCTCAGGCTACATTTTCATCATTGTCTCATTTTGTTTTACAGTTTCAAACAAATGAAGCAGCTTCCATCTGTAATACATCTAGTGGGGAGAACACAAAAATGAGCATGGCTACACATCGCTTTACCACACTCACCTCCTCAAGAGTGTGACCATAGAATTCATGCCCAATTTCGCTGACAAGTTATATGGCCAAGCTGGATTCTGCAGGAAAGATTAATGGATAATAATGGACCCTCATATAACCTACCACACTCAGAGAAAAGAAGGTGTGTCTGGAGAGATGTAGCGCTAGTGAAACTATGTTCATTCATTTATTTAACAAATACTAATCACCTATGGCATTTGAGACAATGTGATAAGTTCTGGTGATAGATTAGTAAAGATAATACTTGTGGCCCCCACCTTAAAAGAACTCACATAGTCACAGAAAAATATGCATATGAAATAAACATTACAATAATACACAATGAATATAATAATAGATTACACCACACAGATGGGGATGGAGTCAAGTGGATGAAATCAAGAGAAACTCAAAAATAGAATATTAAAACCCAAAGGATAGATTGGATTTTTAACATTAATGAGAGAAAGTGTTCAAGGTGATTTCTCAGTTTTTAGCTTGGTAATTGGATATATCGTGAAACCATTTGGTATGACAGAACACAGAGGACGAGGGCAATGACTGTGGACAAAAGATTAATTCTACTTTGTCTATATTGAATCTTAAATATGTTTAAAACACTAAAGTGGCAATGGAAATTGAAACTCAGACTGGCATTCTATTATTGAGATGGAATTGATATTTTGATATTCTAATAGAATATTTTTGAATGAAGAATTGGAGATTGCTGCCTGAGTTATTTAAACAGCTGTGATATGGCTGACAGAAGAAACAGGAATTTCTAGGAAAAAGTAGTGTGACAGATATTGAATATAGATTTTAAGGTGCTCTTTTTAACTGTGCAAATATGGAAGATTCAAGTGGAGTTATGCAGCTGAAAATATTATATAGTTGAAAATAGAAGATATTTAAAATTTGAAACCATGATTTAGAGAAGTGATATCTCCAAAGGTAGTTGCTCTCATTTCTAGGCACTGAATGTTTATATCCCTCTAAAACTTATATTAGGAAATCTAACTTCCAATGTGATGGTCTTAGGACGGGGAGAGGGTTGGGTTGGGTGATAAGTTGGTGAAGTTAGAATCCTCTTGAGTTGATTAATGCCCTTTTCAAGACACACCATAGAGCTTCTTCCTCTCTCTCTCTGCTCTCTTTCGTGTGGGGATAAAATGAGATGACAGCTGTCTGAAAACCAGGAAAAGGACCTTCACCAGACAGATCTACTAGCACCTTGATCTTAGACTTGACAGACTCCAGACTGTAAGAAATAAATGTTTGTTATACAAGTCACTCAGTCTATAGTATTTTATTATGGCAACTGGACTAAGACATTCTTGTAAGAGTAGAAAGATCTGAGAACCAAGGTGTGAATTTTGATTCATATTTTTATGTAGGATTAAGATGAGTCAATGCTAGAAAGCAATCAGAAATTGACAAAGATCAAACAAAAGAAGAACCACGTTAATAGACATAGACAATTAATATAATCAGTGACATTAACTATGAAAATTCCTATTTATTCCTCAAAATCCCGTCAGTCATTAAAGCATTAAAAAATGACATATTTAAGGTTGCACAAAAAATCACCTTTAATGAATAAGCCTTAGATTACTTTTAAAATTGAATCAGGTACAATTAAAACCCAAAGCCAAAGCATAATGGGACCTAAGAAGCACCTTAAGTAAAACAAATTGAGATTAATGTGGAAAGCTCTGTAGTAGTAACAGAGTCTGTTGGTCACAGATTGTTTGATAGCCATGGGTATGTATGTGCCTGTGTATGTACAAATGTATGTATAAATAAACAAAACCTAATTCCTAGTACAAATAAAGAGAAAAGTGTACAACCAGAGAAGTAAACCACCTGACACATATATAGTTGCCAAAATAGGAGGATATCATAGCAAAATGCAGTCTCTCAAAGCTGCGGAACTGGGATTTAACAGCTAAAAAGGAAGATACGTGGTCTTCTGCCATCGCCAGGGAAGGAGTTGAAATTGAAAGTCTAGCATGACAGAATAACAGAAACACAAACAAAACTACTCATTAGTTAGTAAAACATTTGATGCAGAAGTAAATTTCAAAAATTGGTTATGAGGAATACATTCATATCTTAAACAGCAGAAGAATGCTGCCAGAGACTAGAATTCATTTTAGCCAATGGTTAGATTACAACTAAAGCTTACAAATTCTTAAGAGAAATAATCTATCAAGGAAAGACAGCGAACTCCAAAAGAAGAAAATCGCCAACCTGAAAATTTGGATATTAGAACAAGGTGATATAGATTATAAATTGATTTGTTTAAAATGTGTGAAATGACAAAAGAAAGACGAATCAAGAGGAAAAAGAATAACATTGTGAAAAGTGAAGATGAAGATGAGAAAACTTATCAAATGGAAACTTGATGAATAGAAAGTATAGTGAAGGACACAAAAAGGCAATGGACAGGTTAAGTAGCAAGTTTGATACAGTTGGAGAGAGAACTAGTGAATAAGAAAAAGAACATAGAGATAGTTCCAAAGAATGAAATAAAGAATGAAAAAATAATGATTAAATATAAAAGCGAGCATGAGGGACAAGGAGGAAAAGTTTGAACTAACAAAAAATATCCAATGAGCCTTCCAGGAGGAGAAAATATAGAATATGTAGAAGGGTAATATCCAAAGGAAAGTCTAGAATGGAAATTTTTTTTCCCAAAACAGTGTATTTGAAGCAGTGTAAGAGCAGACAAACATACACAAAATACACATACACACACATGCACACCCACTCCCCCACACAGTGAGAGAGAGAGAGAGCTCCCCCACACAGCAAGAGAGAAAGAGAGAGACAGACAGAGAGAGAGAGAGAGACAATATACACATGGAAAATGGCCATTCTGTATATTAAAACAACTCTGACTCACAGCCTGAAGCAACCAGCTAAGAAGCCAAACCAAAACCTCTGTAGCAATTGGCCCCAAACAAGACTTAATCAATAGCTGCCAGTTTCCATAATTCCACTTACTCCCTTCTGCTTCCAACTTATGACCAACCAGAAAAAGGCAAATACATTCCCCGAACCAATCATGGAGGATTCCCCAGTTCTAGTTAACAGGTCTCTAGTTTACAGATGCCAACAGCATCTAATCAAGGACATACCAGAATCCTTCCCACTTTGTCCACTCTAAAGCTCTCCCACTCCTCTGTTTTGTGTCTCTACCAAATGCAAATGATGGTAGCTTGCTACGGCATGCTATAAATAAATAGCCTGTGCTTGTTCTCATTTGGGTAGTCTTTACTTACTTCCATAACACACACCCCAGACATACTGAAGTAATTCTTAACACTAAAGACAAGTAGACTTCGACCATCAAGTTTGCCATTCATAGAGGCAATTCTACTGACTATATCATGATGAATTTAGATTTAGATAGCAGGTCCTACAAAAACATTAAAACGTCCAGAGAAAATAATAATGTACCGAAATATTTTTAGATGTGAATTTGCATGCTTTTAAAATATTAACCATCTCTAGCTAACCTTTTAAATATTTTATATTGATGAAATGGAAGAGGCTGTTAACTGTACTATGCATTCAGAAGTCTGATTTCTCTATATTCAATTCCCCTCCACATTCTGAAACCCATTCTAGAAACACCTAAATAATAATAACAAATTATAATAATAAGGCTTTGAGATAGGCAGACCTGGCTACAAATTTTATCTTCACAGTTTAAAAGCTATGAGATGCAGAAAAAACTTATCTTAGTTTATTCTTCTACAAAATATTAATGATAGATACCGTGTAGGGTGGTTGTAATAATTAGCAAATGGTCAAAGAAATTTATCTTTGCATAATAAGTATTAGGTCACTTAATCTGTCGAAGCAAATTCATAGATATTGCTCTTGAATATAGTGTTAGTAACAATGTATTTTAATATTTTTATAATATAAAGTAATGCTTTCTCTGGAATTTCAGTTGTGCTACATGTGGTCCTATTCAAAGCTTTCATATATTTATGATTCTCTGTGTAGTGGTTCCTGTAATGACAATTTATACACCATTAATATGTTTATTAATGCATTCTAGAAGATAGTGTGGGAAAAATGTTCAAGTTTATTTTGTCAACTAATACAGCAGTCTCCACCCTTTTTGGCACCAGGGACCAGTTTCGTGGAAGAAAATTTTTCCATGGATCACGGATAGAGGCAGTTTCAGGATGATTCAAATGCATTACATTTATTGTACACTTTATTTCTATTATCATTACATTGTAATATATAATGAAATAATTATACAACTCATCATAATGTAGAATCAATGGCAGCCGTCATCTGATTTTCCTGCAACTAGGCAGTCCCATCTGGGAGCGATGGGAGACAGTAACAGATCATCAAGCATTTGATTCTCATAAGGAGCCTGCAACCTAGATCTCTTGCATTCACAGTTCACAATAGGATTTGTTTTCCTATGAGAATCTAATGCTGCTGCTGATCTGAGAGGAGGCTGAGCTTAGGCAGTAATGCTCACTCTCTGGCCGCTCACTCACCCCGTGTGCAGCCTGGTCCCTAACAGGCCACAGACCAGTATTCAACTATGGCCGATGGGCGAATTAAGGACCCCTGAACTGTATGGTCTTTTTTATGTAAAATATTTACGTCTTAGACAGTAGAGTGGAGACAATCCGAAGTAGAATTCCTTAGGCTCTTGTATAAGAGTAAGGCTGATTGGTCTTCAGCAAATCCATCACTTAGTCTCTCTGCATCTTGCTTTTCTTATCAGTGAAATTAGAAGGTCTTGGAGAGCTTTCCAATTACGTTTTGAGAAAAAGATTATTGTGTTAATTTGTATTGTTGAACAGTTTAGAGACTTCCATGCATACTCTCACAGAAAGTTGGCATGAAATCCGTTAGGAAATAGACTATTCATATTGTGTATAATAGGGCAAGAGAAAGAAACTAAATAATGGACTCACAGATGTTTGTCTAATAAAATGTTCATGAGAATAAAGGCTATTTATTCAACTTAAGTACAAAGTAGAATGTGTGAGGAATGGATAACAGCTTCTCAAGCTCATGCAATATACATAGCTTTTCTCACTAAGAATATGTAGCTCAAAGGTGAGAGAAACAGCCCTATTTAGATAATGATAGTTGTATCTGCATATTTCACATGAAACAATGCAAGTGCATTTTCAAAGAGGTTATATAAAGAAGTACATACACACAAAAAATAAATTATAACACTAATTACCTTCAGTGACCAAGAAATAATTTAAATATTTTTAAAAGGCTCAATATCTGATATACTACTTATTTTAGGAATTAATGATATTTATAAAACTAATTCATTCAACATAATTTACTTTTACATTAAAAAATAATCATCAGTGTGTTCTGTTAAAACCACATTTTACTTTGCAAATTGTCAGCTTTTACCTGATTTCCATTTTAAAAAATCTAGTGAGCTTTCTAGCTAATGAGTTTATATACAAAATTAAGCTACTTTCACATAAAATCACCCCATTGAAACAACAGTTATAATTAATTAAAAAAACCCTCTGTACTATCTTGTATAATAAAGTAGATAAATTCAAGTAATAAATATCTATTCAAAATATATGATCTTTCAGTCTTCTTTGGCCCCACAGAACATTTGTAAAAGTGTTCAATTTTTTAATTACTGCCACAGTGTAGAATATGAACATACAAATTCTCTGTTAAAACATGTTTTCATGAAAAAGAACAAAAAAGAAAAAAATTCTAAAATTGCTTTTTTTACTTAAACACTTCCCTTGAGTAAAAACTCTTCTATAACAGGGTGTGTTGGGGCCTGTGATGAGTGGGGGGCTAGGGGAGGGATAGCGTTGGGAAAAATACCAAATGTAGATGACAGACTGATGGGTGCAGCAAACCACAATGGCACGTGTATACTTATGTAACAAACCTGCATGTTCTGCACATGTATCCCAGAACTTAAAGTTTAATAAAAAAATTTTTTTAAAGGCTTGAGCTAATGGTTTCCACACATGTTAATGAACTCCCTTCTGTCAAATTTCTGAAGACATCACTCTACTAGTTATCCCAGTTCTAATTTTTCTGTGGTAACAGAGGTGAGAAACCAACTCAAGTAACATCAGAGAGACCAGTTGACTTCCTTATTGCATGTAAGTCAACCACATGGAGTAAGGAAAATTAAAACTATTTATTTTTGCTAGAGTAGAAACTCTTGGATTCCTCAGTCATTTATTACTTAAGTATCCCTGCACCATACATCTGAATCATCTGCAGGTTTCTTAGACATGCCAGAAGCTCTGATTCAGTATGTCTAGGGCTGGGCCTATAAATGCATGTTGATGAGGTTCCAGGTAATGTGGATGCTGAAGTTGAGAGGAACACACACCCTATTGTAGAAAGTCATTGGTAGCTTGATGGGGATAGCATTGAATCTATAAATTACTTTGAGCAGTATGGCCCTGTTGACGATATTGATTCTTCCTATCCAGGAGCATGAAATGTTTTCCTATTTGTTTGTGTCCTCTCTTATTTCCTTGGGCAGTGGTTTGTAGTTCTCCTTGAAGAGGTCCTTCACATCCCTTCTAAGTTGGATTCTTAGGTATTTGATTCATTTCATAGCAATTGTGAATGGGAGTTCACTCATGATTTGACTCTCTGATTGTCTACTATTGGTGTATAGGAATGCTTGTTATTTTTGGACTGTGATTTTGTATCCTGAGACCGCTGAAGTTGCTTATCAACTTAAGGAGATTTTGGGCTGAGCAATCATGTCATCTGCAAACAGAGACCACTTGACTTCTTCTTTTCGTAATTGAATACCCTTTATTTTTTTTCTCTTGCCTGATCGCCCTGACCAGAACTTCCAATACTATGTTGAATAGGAATGGTGAGAGAGGGCATCCTTGTCTTGTGCCGGTTTTCAAAGGAAATGCTTCGAGGTTTTGCTCATTCAGTATGATATTGGCTGTGGGTTTGTAATAAATAGCTTTTATTATTTTGAGATGCATTCTATCAATACCTAGTTTATTGAGAGTTTTAGCATGAAGGGCTGTTGAATTTTGTCGAAGGCCTTTTCTCCATTTATTGAGCTAATCATGTGGTTTTTGTCATTGGTTCTGTTTATGTGATAGATTATGTTTATTGATTTGCATTTGTTGAAGTCTTGCATTCCAGGGATGAAGGGAACTTGATTGTGGTGGATAAGCTTTTTGATATGCTGCAGTTTGTCAGTATTTTACTGAGAATTTTCACATCCATGTTCATCAGGTATATTGGCCTGAAATTTTCTTTTTTATTGTTGTGTCTTTGCCAAGTTTTGGTATCAGGATGATGCTGGCCTCATAAAATGAAGGAGGACTCCTTTTTCTGTTGATTGGAATAGTTTCAGAAGGAATGGTACCAGCTCCTCTTTGTCTCTCTGGTTGAATTTGCATCTGATCCTGGAGTTTTTCTGGTTGGTAGTCCACTAATTGCTGCCTCAATTTCAGAACCTATTATTGGTCTATTCGGGGATTCAACTTCTTCCTGGTTTAGTCTTGGGAGGGTGTATGTGTCCAGGAATGCATCCATTTCTTCTAGATTTTCTAGTTTATTTGTGTAGAGGTGTTTATAGTTTTCTCTGATGGTAGTTTGTATTTCTGTAAGATCGGTGGTGATATCCCCTTTATTATTTTTTATTGCATCTATTTGATTCTTCTCTCATTTCTTCTTTGTTAGTCTGGCTAGTGTTCTCTCTATTTTGTTGATCATTTCAAAATACCAGCTCCTGGATTCATTGATCCTTTCAAGGATTTTTTTGTGTCTCTATTTCCTTCAGTTCTATTCTGATTTTAGTTATTTCTTGTCTTCTACTAGCTTTTGAATTTGTTTGCTCTTGCTTCTCTAGTTCTTTTAATTGGGATGTTAGCATGTCGAGTATAGATCTTTCCTGCTTTCACCTGTGGGCATTTAGTGCTATCAATTTCCCTCTACACAGTAGGTGCAGTCCAAGGAGGGAGAGCCGAAGCAGGGTGGGGCGTCTCCTCACCTGGGAAGCACAAGGGGTCGAGGGACTCCCTCTCCTGGCCAAGGGAAGCCACTAGGGACTGTACTATGCACTCCAGCCCAGGTACTGTACTTTTCCCATGGTCTTCACAACCCACAGACCAGGAGACTCTTTCTGGTGCCTATACCACCAGGGCCCTGAGTCTCCAACACAAAACTGGGTGGCTGTTGGGCAGACACAGAGCTAGCCACAGGAGTTTTTTTTTCATACCCCAGTGGCACCTGGAATGCCAATGAGACAGAACCGTTCACTCCTCTGGAAAAGGGACTGAAGCCAGGGAGCCAAGTGGTCTGGCTCAGTGGGTCCTACCCATACACAGCCCAGCAAACTAAGATCCACTGGCTTGAAATTCTCACTGCCAGCACAGCAGTCTGAACTCGACCTGGGACACTCGAGCTTGATGGGAGGAGTGGCATCCACCACTGCTGAGACTTGAGTAGATGGTTTCACCCTCGCAGTGTAAACAAAGCCGCTGGGAATTTCGAACTGCGGGGAGCCCACAGCAAGGCTGCTGTGGCCAGACTGCCTCCTCTCTGGGCAGAGCATCTCTGAAACAAAGGCCGCAGCCCTAGGCACGGATGTATAGATAAAACCCCTACCTCCATGGGACAGAGCACCTGGGGGAAGTGGGGGTTGTGGGTACAGCTTCAGCAGACTTAAACATCCCTACCTAGCAGCTCTGAAGAGAGCAGCGGATCTACCAGCACAGCGTTTGAGCTCTGATAAGGGACAGACTGCCTCCTCAAGTAGGTTCCTGACCCCTGGGTATCCTGACTAGGAGACATCTCCCAGTCGGGGTCAACAGACACTTCATAAAGGAAAGCTCTGGCTGGCATCTAACAGGTGCCCCTCTGGCATGAAGCTTCCAGAGGAAGGAACAGGCAGCAATCTTTGTTGGTCTGCAGCCTCCACTGGTGATACCTGGGCAAATAGGGTCTGGAGTGGACCTCCAGCAAACTCCAGCAGTCCTGAAGCAGAGGGGCCTGACTATCAGAAGGAAAACTAACAAACAGAAAGGAATAGTATCAACATCAACTAAAACGACATCCACTCAGATCCCATCCAAAAGTCATCGCCTTCAAAGACCAAAGGTAGATAATTCCACCAAGATGGGGAGAAATCAGGGCAAAAAGGCTGAAAGTTTCAAAAACCAGAACTCCTCTTCTCCTCCAAAGGATCATAACTCCTCACTAGCAAGGGAACAAAACTGGATGGAGAATAAGTTTGATGAATTAATAGAAGTAGGCTTCAGAAGATGGGTAATAACAAACTCCTCCAAGCTAAAGGAGCATGTTCTAAGTCAATTCAGGGAAGCTAAGAACCTTGAAGAAAGGTTAAACAAATTGCTAACTAAAATAACCAGTTTAAAGAAGAACATAAATGACCTGATGGAGCTGAAAAACACAGCATGAGAACTTCGTGAAGCATACACAAGTATCAATAGCTGAATCAATCAAGCAGAAGAAAGGATATCAGAGATTGAAGATCAAGTCAAAATGAAATAAAGTGAGAAGACAAGATGAGAGAAAAAAGAGTGAAAAGAAATGAACAAAGCCTCCAAAAAATATGGGACTATGTGAAAAGACCAAATCTACATTTGATTAGTGTACCTGAAAGCCATGGAGAGAATGGAACCAAGTTCAAAAACACTCTCCAGAATATTATCCAGGAGAACTTCCCTAACCTAGCAAGGCAGGCCAACATTCAAACTCAGGAAATACAGAGAACACCACTAGGATACTCCTCGAGAAGGGCAACCCCAAGACACGTAATTGTCAGATTCACCAAGGTTGAAATGAAGGAAACAATGTTAAAGACAGCCAGAGAGAAAGGTCAGGTTACCCACAAAGGGAAGCCCGTAAGATTAACAGTGGATCTCTCAGCAGAAACCCTACAAGCCAGAAGAGAGTAGGGGCCAATATTCAACTTTCTTAAAGGAAAGGATTTTTAACCCAGAATTTCATATCCAGCCAAATTAAGCTTCATAAGCAAAGGAGAAATAAAGTCCTTTACAGACAAGGAAATGCTGAGAGATTTTGTCACCACCAGGCCTGCTCTACAAGAACTCCTGAAGGAAGCACTAAACATGGAAAGGAACAACCAGTACCAGCCACTGCAAAAACATACCAAATTGTAAAGCCCATCGATGCTATGAAGAAACTGCATAATCTAATGGGCAAAATAACCAACTAGCATCATAATGGCAAGATCAAGTTCACACATAACAATATTAACATTAAATGTAAATGGGCTAAATGACCCAATTAAAAGGCACAGACTGTGAAACTGGATAAAGAGTCAAGACCCATCAGTGTGCTGTATTCAGGAGATCCATCTCACATGCAAAGACACACATAGGCTCAAAATAAAGAGATGGAGGAATATTTACCAAGAAAATGAAAAGAAAGAAAAAAAAAAAAAGCAGGGGTTGCAACCCTGGTCTCTGAGAAAACAGACTTGAAAGCAACAAAGATCAAAAGAGACAAACAAGGGCATTACATAATGGTAATTGGATCAATGCAACAAGAAGAGCTAACGAGCTAACTATCCTAAATATATATGCACCCAATACAGGATCACCCAGATTTATAAAGTAAGTTCTTAGAGACTTACAAAGAGACTTAGACTCCCACACAATAACAGTGGGAGACTTTAACACCCCTCTGTCAATACTAGACAGATCAGTGATACAGAAAATTAACAAGGATATCCAGCACTTAAATTCAGCTCTGGACTAAGTGGACCTAATAGACCTCCACAGAACTCTCCACCTCAAATCAACAGAATATACATTCGTCTCAGCACCACATCGCACTTATTCTAAAACTGACCACATAATTGGAAGTAAAACACTCCTCAGCAAATGCAAAAGAACGGAAATTATAACAAAGTCTCTCAGACCACAGTGCAATCAAATTAGTACTCAGGATTAGGAATCTCACTCAAAACCGCACAACTGCATGGAAGCTGAGCAACCCGCTCCTGAATGACTGCTGGGTAAATAACGAAATGAAGGCAGAAATAAAAATGTTTTCTGAAACCAATGAGAACAAAGACCAGCTCAAGCCTTTATTAAAAATACTGCAGCATAAGAGTAGCTTAAGATGACAGCTCTTGGGAGTGGAAAGCCCAAGGGATTTCTATGTTAGACTGAAGAAGGTCAGTAAAGTTTACTATTAATTGTTTTAATTCCATAAGGTATAGATAACTTGGGTTGTCCTCATTGAAAAGGGTCTGTGAGACCTGGGCTATGCTCTTAACACAAGCTAGTTGGTCTAATTAGGTTTAACAAGAAGGAGGAACAGCTCGAGGGTCAAGAATTTTCAAGGGTCATTGCAAACAGCAACTACTGTGAAAGGTAGGTCCCACAGTAGGTCCTTTAGCATCTACTGTGAAAGACAGTTGTAAGAATAAGTTCCCTCACTACAGTAACATGAGTTAATTTTTAGATATCTCATATAATTATTATCCATTCATAAATACAGTGTGTCACAAGCATATTCTGTATCTAGTTCATCTTAGTTAACTTTTGAAGTTCTTGTGATAAGTGTCTTATCTCATATTTTACAAATAGAAGCTGCTTGGCCACAAAGGCAAAGCTTTCAAAGTGAAGTCTCAGGCCAGAGCATTTTCTCTTAGCAGTTTAGCTAAACTGCTTCTAAAAGTTATAGCAAAGATAATTTTAAACATATTTAGAATAGCTTTATTATAAAAGACAGAAATTAAATAAAAGAATTTTATATTATTTAACTTTTTATTTTTACAATTTCTTTTAAGTTTTAGTTTTTTTTAATTTTAATAGATTTTGGGGGAACAGGAGGTGTTTAGTTACGTGAATAATTTCTTTAGTGGCAATTTTTGAGATTTTGGTGCACCCATCATCTGAACAGCATATACTATATCCAATGTGGCATCTTTTATCCCTTGCCACCCCCCCACTCTTTCCCCTAGAGTCTCCAAAGCCCAATGGATCATGGTTATGACTTTATATCCTCATATCTTAGCCCTCACATGTAAGTGAGAACATACGATGTTTGGTTTTACACTCCTGATTTACTTCACTTAGAATAATAGTCTCCAATTCCATCCAGGTTGCTGTGAATGCCATTATTTTGTTCCTTTTGGTGGTTGAGTGGTATTGCATGGCATATACATACCACATTTTCTTTATCCACTTGTTGATTGATGGACATTTGGACTGGTTCCATATTTTAGCAATTGCAAGTTGTGCTGCTATAAACATGAGTGTACAAGTATCTTTTTTGTATAATGACTTCTTTTCCTCTGGGTAGACACCTAGTAGTAGGATTGCTGGATCAAACAGTAGATCTACTTTTAGTTCTTTAAGGAATATCCACACTCTTTTCCATAGTGGTTGTATGAGTTTGCATTCTCACTAACAGTGTAAAAGTGTTCCCTTTTCACCTCATCCACATGAGCATCTATTATTTTTTGATTTGGCCATTTTTTAAGGAGTGAGATGCTATTGCATTATCATTTTAATTTGCATTTCCCTGATACTTAGTGATGTTGAGTATTTTTCCATATGTTTGTTGGCCATTTGTATATCTTCTTTTGAGAATTGTGTATTCATGCCCTTAGGTCACTTTTTTGGGGATTGTTTGGAGGTTTTTTTGCTGATTTGTCTAAGTTCTTTGTAGATTCTCAACATTATTCCTTTGTCAGATGTATAGATTGTGAAGATGTGCTCCCACTCTGTGGGTTGTCTGTTAACTCTGTTGATTATTTTGCTGTGCAGAAGCTTTTTAGTTTAATTAAATCTTGTCTATTTATATTTGTTTCTGTTGCATTTGCTTTTGGGCTGTTGGTCATGAAGTCTTTGTCTAAGTCAATGTCTAGAAAACTTTTTCCAATGCTATCTTCTAGAATCGTTACAGTTTCAGGTCTTAGATTTCCTTGATCCATCTTGATTTGATTTTTTTATTAAGTGAGAGATGAAGATCCAGTTTCATTCTTCTACAATTGGCTTTCCAATGATCCCATCACCATTTTTTGAATAGGGTGTTCTTTCCCAACTTTATATCTTTGCTTTGTCAAAGATCAGTTGGCTGTAAGTATTTGACTTTACTTCTGGATTTGTTCCATTGGTCTAGGTAGCTATTTTTATACCAGTACCATGCTGTTTTGGTGACTATGGCCTTATAGTATAGTTTGAAGTCAGATAGTATAATGCCTCCAGAATTGTTCTTTTTGCTTAGTATTGCTTTGGCTATGCAGGCTCTTTTTTTGGTTCCATATACATTTTAGGACTTTTTTTTTTTTTTTTTTTTTTAGTTCTGTGAAGAATGATGGTGGTATTTATGGGCATTGAATTAAATTTGTAGATTGCTTTTCACAGTATGGTCATTTTCACAATGTTGATTCTACCCATCCATGAGCATAGGATGTATTTCCATTTGTTCGTTTCATCTATGATTTCTTTTGGCAGTGTTTTGTAGTTTCTTTGTAAAGTTTTCATGTCCTTGGTTAAGTATATTTCTGTATTTTATTTTATTTGCAGCTATTGTGAAAAGTGTTGAGTTCTTGATTGATTCTCAGCTTTGTCTCTATTTTTGTATAGCAAAGCTACTGATCTGTGTACATTTTGTATCCTGAAGCTTTGCTGAATTTATTTACCAGTTCTAGAATCTTTTTGAATGAATCTTTAGGGTTTTCTTGATATATGATTATATCATCATCAAAAAGCAACAGTTTAATTTTCTCTTTACCAATTTAGATACACTCTATTTCTTTCTTTTGTCTGATTGCTCTGGCTAGGACTTCCGGTAATATGTTGAATAGAAGTGATGACAGTGGGTGTCTTTGTCTTATTCCAATTCTCAAAAGGAATGCTTTTAACATTTTCTTATTCAGTATAATGTGGGCTGTGAGTTTGTCATAGATGGTTTTTATTTCCTTAAGGTATGTCCCTTCTATGCCCATTTGCTATGGGTTTTAATTATTAAGGGATGTTGGATTTTGTCAAATGCTTTTTCTGCACCTGTTGGGATAATCATGTGATTTTTGTTTTTAATTCTGTTTATGTGGCATACCACATTTATTGACTTACTTATGTTAAACCATCCTTGCATCCCTGATATGAAACCCACTTGATCATGGTGAATTATCTTTTGGATATGCTGTTGGCTTCAGTTAGTATTATCTTGAGGCTTTTTACTTCTATGTTCATTAAGGATATTGGTCTGTAGTTTTCTATTTTTTAAGCCCTGGTTTTGGTATTAGGGTGATATTGGCTTCAAACAGTGACTTAGGGAGGATTCCCTTTCTCTGTCATGTGGAATAGTGTTAATAGGATTGGTATCAATTCTTCTTTAAATGTCTGATGGCATTCAGCTGTGACTCCATCTGGTCCTGGACTTTCTTTGTTGACAATTTTTAAAATTATCATTTTAATCTTGCTACTTCTTAATGATCTGTTCAGAGATTCTATAGCATCCTGGTTTTATCTGTCTTCCAGGAATTTATCCATCTTCTCTAGGTTTTCTAGTTTATGCACATAAAGTTGTTCATAGTAGCCTTGAATAATCTTTTGTATTTCTGTGGCAACAGTTGTAATATCTACTATTTCGTTTCTAATTGAGCTTATTTGGATCTTTTGTCTTCTTGGTTACTCTCTCTAATGGTCTATCAATTTTTTTTTTAATCTTTTCATGGAACTTGCTTTTTGTTTCATTCATCTTTTGTATTGTTTTTTGTTTGTTTATTTCAATTTCTTTTAGTTCTCTTAACTTGGTTATTTCTTTTCTTCTCCTAGGTTTGGGTTTGGATTGTTCTTGTTTCTCTAGTTCCATGAATTGTGGATTACACCTTAGATTGTCTGTTTGTGCTCTTTCAGACTTTTAGATGTAGTCATTTAATGCTATGGACTTTCTTCTCAGCACCGCTTTCGTTGTATCCCAGTGTTCACGTTTCTCAGGCAGTGGGCAGGGCCATGCAGCTCCCGAGAGATTATAACCTTTGTCTTTGGCTACCAGGGCTGGTAGAGAAAGACCACCAGGTGGGATCAGGGGTAAGTGTGTCTGAACTCAGGCTTTCCTTGGGCAAGGCTTGCTGTGGCTGCTGTGAGTGATGAGGGTGTTTTTCCTAGTCCAGTGGAGTTATATTTTCAGGCGTATTATGGCTGCCTCTGCTGAGTCATACAGGTTGCCAGGGAAGTGGGGGAAAGCCAGCGGTCACATGCCTCATCCTGCTCCCATGCAACCCGCAGTCCTAAAGGCTGGTCTCCTCCTCAGACAGAGAGCAGCATGTGAAGCACTGTGCCCCCACAGCAGCACCCAGTCTTATTTCCAGGCAGCCAGTGACCAGGGCTGAGAACTTGCCCCAAACCAGGAGCCTCCTCGTTGAGAAAACAAATAGATTGACAGTTTTTCTACATCTTGGGGAGTCTGCAGTGATTCTCAAGTTCCCTCAAAAGGTCTGTGTATTTTCTAGATTTTTTCCTGGTATGTTCCTGCGTAGTTCTTGGAGCAAAAGTTCACGATATGAGTCTCCACAACACTGCCCTTTGTGTCTGAGCAAGAGATGGAAGCTAGTCCTGGCTCTGTTCACCATCTTAATCCTAATTTAATTATTCTTTATGTATGTCTACTTCTATATATCATCCATAGTAATTTTAAATAAAAATCAATAACACCAGGCTAAAAGACTATGATATATTAAAAATATCTGATTATTATGTGAGGAGAAAAAATACTTTGGTTGTCTATATCTGCAAGTTTGTCAATAATCAATGTGTATCCCAGCCTTTTCTAACCATATAGGATGCATAAAATTGATCATAAGCTATTCCTTAATTTTATTTTTAAATACACATACATATATGTGCATATGACTGAATTTTTTAGGAAATTTCTTAAAATGTGATGTTATATTGGATTATAGATGAGCAGTAATTAGAATCCAATGCTATGAAATTGCTACATTTAGAGGCAATTTAAGTAGCAAGTATTTTTCACAAGATTGACTCAAAGAATGTAATTTATTAACTACAAACAGCAAGTTTCAAAATAATAATAATACCTTAGATAGGATATACTTGATATTCTATTGCTTCTCTGCCAGGTCAGTGTAGATTAATGTAATCTCAAGCCTATCAGTAATTTGACAGTTTGTTGATTGAGCAGCTCTGAGTATGACGTTTTTCATCATATTTTCCCTGGGGCAGCTAGAAAGCAGTAAAGCTCTCTTGATTCTCTCGGCCCTTCACTGGACCAATACTAAGGTAGCAAGATACAAACCAACCTCTCTTGGAGAGCTGAAATGAAACTGTTTCTTTTAGTCCCTCTCTTAAGTTCGTGGTGGACAGTATGATTAATATTTTGGCCATAGGGGACACCCAAGTTTAAATCAAAGTGTTATGGCCAAACATGTTAGCAAAAGCTTTATACTTCCAGAAATTAATTAAATTTGTCTTAGGGAGCATTTTCAGGTTTCTTGACTATGTAAGGTCTTTCATTGCTGCTCAGAAATTCTCCTAGTAATTAATACAGTAAAAGAGAAGGAATTTGTTTTTTAATACACTGTCATCTTATTTTTAAAAAATTATTTAATCTTATATGTGGCAGAGAATTTAATTCCTTCTTTTTCATTCCTCCTCCTGTTTCGTTAGCCAAGGTATGGATTTCATAGCCATCACAAAGAATCTGCTCTATTGTGTTACTCTAAATTAATCTTGGAGTCACACTCAGTCTCTTTATTGGGGACCTCAAAATACTCTATATTTTA
The DNA here is from genome assembly GCF_008728515.1 of Papio anubis. Taxonomy (NCBI): domain Eukaryota; kingdom Metazoa; phylum Chordata; class Mammalia; order Primates; family Cercopithecidae; genus Papio; species Papio anubis. The sequence goes on along the minus strand of NC_044980.1, from coordinate 18,284,881 downwards.
GCACTGTCACTCATTTGCAGGAACAGTGCTTTGAAAAACATTTATTCCTCTGCTGTTTAACTGCATTGCAGTTGCTTTCCTCAACCATACTTGGGGACATCGACCTAGCCCTTTGAAGCTCTTTGTTTTCGGAGTTGGTGTGTCCTAATGTATGCTCCATAAAATTATTTCTGATTACTGTTCGTATCTTCTTCTTCCTCCGGTTAATAATATTATGATTAATAACATATTTGAGCTCTTTCTAAGTTATAGGTCATGAGCTGTTTTTTTTATGCACACCATAATAAAAGATACAAAGTGTATATATATTATATTACATATATATATATAATTTTTGCTTGTGGAACTGTCCATTTTCTATTGACTCGCATAGCTGAACCTCTTCTGATATTAAGAAGTTCAGTCATTTAAACAGTGGAATGAAACTTTAGTTTGTACCATCTCAGCAAGTATTTAGACGAAACAAAAAACTACAAAGAACTACAAAGAAAAATGTGTTTAAAAAGTCAGTATAAACAAATAAATAGATAATTCAAAAATTCTAGAGAATTTTTAAGCATATTTTTGTCTTGATATACACAGCCAGTTTGTGGTATAGGTGGAATATTTTTAAGTTACAAAGTTCAGCTGGACGCGGTGACTCACATCTGTAATCCCAGCACTTTGGGAGGCCGAGGTGGGCCGATCACGAGGTCAGGAGATCGAGACCATCCTGGCCAACATGGTGAAACCTCGTTTCTACTAAAAATACAAAAAAAAAAATAGCCAGGCTTGGTGGCATGTGCCTGTAATCCCAGCCACTCGGGAGGCTGACGCAGGAGAATCGCTTGAACCAGGGAGTCGGAGGCTGCAGTGAGCTGAGATTGTGCCACTGTACTTCAGCCTGGCAACAGAGCAAAACTCTGTCTCAAAAAAAAAAAAAAATTATAAAGTTCATTTAACTAATATGAAAATTGTTGAGAACTAAATCCAAGCTTACTATATTCTGAATGAGGTTTCATTCTTTTAGCTGTCTTCCTTGGAAATAATGCTAAAATATATGTTTTCTAAAGCTCACCATGAATCTAATTACTGAGCACAAATATGAACTCATACTAATATTAAGACTTCAATAGAATCTCCAAAGGGCTTTTTCAAATCTCAAACTATTCCTATTTTACTGATATCATTAAGATTGTAAGAGAAAGAGAATGCATAGTTCCAGTCCTTACTTTAAATATGTAATGCTTTATAGCACTGAGAAAGCGACTCAGTCTCCTTAGACCTTAGTTTTCACATTTTTGTAACAGCCCATGATTCTCAAGAAATGAAATCTTTAATACTCCACTTAGCTGGAAGGACATGGTATGGTGAGTGGGGTGACGGCAAAAAAAAAGTGTGAATTAGAAGATTCTGACTTCACATGATATGCTTAAGGTCAAAAACGCACAGAAAACTTGGTAAAACTGAAGATACTCTTTCCTTGTTTGTAAAAATATGAGCGGCAACCAGAGAGACTCACAAACGTATGCTTGTCCTTTGTAAATTTGCACTCATTTTTTTTCACTATGGGAGTTAAAAGTTACACTGCTGAATAATTAAAATTAGCATACAATTACATGGCATTTCGAAACAATGTACAAAATGAATTGAGAAATTGAGAAATAAATAAGCCACGAGTACTAAAGATTATGTTTTCTAACCTTTTTGTTGGATGCTTTTTTGGGCTACATATTTTTCTTTTTACAAAAGGATATTACATTAAGAATGTAAATCCCTGTAAATATGAAAACATGGAGAAAACTACTTTTAAATAAATTATTCAATTTCTTCAAATATTTATTCCTTTTTTTTTTTTTTTTTTTTTTTGAGACAGAGTCTTGCTCTGTCTCCCAGTCTGGAGTGCAGTGGCACGATCTCGGCTCACTACAAGCTCCACCTCCCGAGTTCATGCCATTCTCCTGCCTCAGCCTCCCAAGTAGCTGGGACGACAGGCGCCTGCCACTACACCTAGCTAATTTTTTGTACTTTTAGTAGAGGCGGGGTTTCACTATATTAAGTCAGGATGGTCTCGATCTCCTGACCTCGTGATCCACCCGCCTCAGCCTCCCAAAGTGCTGGGATTACGGGCATGAGCCACCGCACCCAGCCTATTTATTCTTAATTTTTACATAATAGAGTTGGTAAGGAGACTCATCTTTAAAAATTTCTAATTCTAAAAAACATTTATTTTTTAAAATATACAGAAATGTATATCTGTTTTCTTTAACTGGTCTTGAATCATTATAAAAATCTATCTTTGTCATATATAATAATTGTGATAAATTATAATTTCTGTAACAAATTATATTCAATGTTTTTAAATCTTCTACATGTAATATAATTTACATACTTCTTAGCTAATAAGCAAACACATTACCTAGAGCACCTGTAATGATAATTTTAATGCTACATATCTGGGAAAGAATTTCACACTAAAGATTTTATCATTCTCTAAAATAATTTCCAAACTAAAAGACCATATGGCATTTTTTGGAATACCTGTTAAAACTCACTACATGTAAGAGACATGTGAAAGCAAATTCCATTACATTTAGTCTTACCTTACAAGGAACAGAATAAGAAAAGAAGATGAACACAAACTCAGAAACCACTTTGATATTGACGGGTGACAGAATATGCCACCCCAAGATACACCCCTTTGTCATAAGGATTATTTTGAGCCAAATGCAGTTTAAAAAGTTAACAACCAGCAGGTGCAAAAAGAATGTTCTGACACCATCCTACCACACACACAGTTTTTGTTTTTGTTTGTTTTTCTGAAAGCAGAAGATAAAACCCCCATACAGAAGATGTTCCTGGTATACCAGAAGGAATGCAACATTCTAATCATCAAGAATGGGTAGTTGAAATTGAGAAAATTTTATACAAAGAGGCCTTGCTAAAATAATTTTTATCTTCTCTTAGCCTAACCCTCATAATTTAGTTACTTTTCCACAATTGCCCCTCTTTGTTCAGCATAAGAGCAGTTAGATTTTGCCACTTTTTTGGGCCTTCACTTTTTTATGAGGGCTCCCATGCCATGCAAAACTTGTATTTAATAAACTTGTATGCTTTTTTCCTGTTAATCTGTCTTATGTCAGTTTATGTCAATTCTCAAGTCCACCCCAGAAAATTCCAAAAGGTGGAGGGTAAAATTTGGCCTGCAATATCCACATGAATGTCAATTAATATTGAAAACAATGAAAATGTCCTACTAAGTAATTCATTTCAAATAGAAGTATCAAAATATAATAATAGAAGGTGTCAGTAGTTCTTACTTCAACTGATGACTTTATTTTCATAGTATTAGCATTAATGATAGAATTGAATACTGTAATATTACTTTAAATCAAATTATATATAATTTGATACACATTGTAATAGCACTTTAAATCAAATTATATATAATGTAATTTAATAATGCACATATTTGATGTGTGTATGTATATATACATATATATACATATATATATATATATCTCTCTCCTGACACTTTAGCATCAGGATTGTAAAAGAAAGAAAACTTACAGCAAAATTCAGGAACAATTTAGAGCAGTAAGCACATTTGGCAAGCTAACAATTTATCTGAAGATTTGAAACTTGATTAATGTGAAATACCTTCAAAACAAAGACTGTATTCTGAAAAAAGATGACTAATTACTTTCTTTTCTCTGTCACTTGAATCCATTCAATTATGATTATAATGCAAAACAAAAAGATTGAAAATAAAGATAGTTTAAAATAATAACTGCAGGAAATGTATGGCTAGCAACAGTTTGCTATACATTTTATGGATTAGAAAATAAAGCCCTAAATCTAAATTGATACATTTATACAAGACTGAACAGAAATTGTCAAGAGTCAAATCTAAAATCCTGTTCTTGAGATCAGTGTTTTTCTAACTATATATGGTTACTTTCTACACAAGCTATTTAATAGAAATATAATTTCTATAATATAATAATATATAATAATTTCTATAATATAATAAGGATTTTTTTTTTACCCCAATGACAATAGGTCTCACAGCAGTGTCTATAAATCTTGAGAATAGATTACCTACATAAACATTATTTGAAGGTGGGTATATCATGTCTTTGAGTTTCTGGGTCTCACCAATAGTGGTTCGATTCAGAAAATCAAACATCTAGCACTAGCATCTTAATCCTTAACAGGTTTCTCAGGTGCTGCCTTTTAGAAATGATGAGAGCCATTATTCTGGAAGACCACTCAGTGGAGTTCAAAACTAACCATAATAAGGAATTTTTTTTAAAGATATAAAATTTGACTTAGGCTTTCACAGAAACAAATCTTGAGATGAAAATTTGAATGTAAATAAAGTATTGAGAATCCAGAGAATGTTACTCTGGTAAGGGAGAGTTAGGGAAATCAGTAACCAAAAGGAAAGAAGACAAAATAGAGGATGCAGTGGCCCTTGTGGTCAATTGGAGCAAAGCCCCTGTCTTTCCTCCCTCTCTGTAACACAAACACACATCCCTGGCTTACTCTATACTGAAAGGGTTTTCATAGTCACACAGAAAAGAGTCATAGGTGTTAGAAGTAAACATTTTTTGTCACGTGCAAGTGTGTGCTGAATTTACAAGAGTGGGGCATTGACAGTGTTTGCGGCATAGAACCCACAGTGATTAGATTGGTGAGTCACATAACAGAATCATTGTGATTTACATGTGTGTGTGTTTGTGCGTTTGGACTGAAATAATCTATAATACAGTGACTATGTCTTTGATATTGTGTTGAGAGATTTAGCAAAATACAAAGACAGAATACTCAGTTAAATTTAAATTTAAAATAAACAATAAGTTTTTACTATAAATATGGTCCAAATATGGAACAGGGAATATTTGTTTAAACAAATATCATTTATTGTTTATCTTAAATTCTAATTTACTTGTACATCCTTTGTTTTACCTGGTAACACTACTTTGGTAGTAATTTTAGTAAGAAACTGACTTCGCAGGATTATAAGAACTTATTGTTACCTCATGAAAATTCTGAAAGTTCTCCAGCCCATAAGCGATTTTTACCAAAATAGTTTAAGTGAAGATTATGCCAAAATTTCTCATACATTTTAAAGATTAAAAGGAAGGTATTTTTTTTGGTAATGACTAACTGTATAATAAATACAAATTAGAAATATACTTATAAAGCTTAACATTTCAGAAATACATGAATCATAGTTCATTCTTTGTTTTCTGGCATTGTTCAGATAGATTTTTGCCAACTTTTAGGTAGCTGATTCATTTTTTTTTTTGCATTAAAAGTAAAGAATAGCCTCTGAAGTTAAATTTCAAATTCACAAATTTTAAAATTTACATCTGCCTACTATGAAAATGCATGCCCATTCAGCTAATAGAAATAGACATTTCTTAAGTCAGTATACAGAAGTGTGAGATAATTTTACAAATAACTCATTTCATGCATATTTCAAGTATATTTGAATTTATTTCACAGAACAAATTTTATCAACATCTTACAAGTAAAGTAGAAACAAGTCTGGTATGGAGATAAGAATCTGCCCATCAAACTGATAGAAGCCTATGTTTGCAACAAAGTTGCTACGTGCAGTAGTAAAGAAAAATCCAGGCGATAGATTAAACCCTTTATCACCGTGGACAAGCTTGCTTGGACCACAGTTTCTGCCTCATGTGTTCACTGCATTTTTCAACCAACTTACTTTTCCCTTATGTATAAGAATATCTTAAATTTGACTAGCTTTCACAGAACACCCAGCTCTATCTTCCCTAAACCACTCAACTAAGTAGATAAACTCAATTTCCTACTGACAGGGAAAATAGAACTTCAGATGGAGTTTAATTCAAGCTTCCTTCCACCAGATCTGTTAGCCAACCTGTGTTCAAGTGCGCTCTTTCCCAGTACCTCCACTTGAATTCTAAATTTAGGCATGCCATTTCCTATGAAGAACTTACCCAAGAATTGTCCTCTCCTCTGTCTTCCCTATAGAGACATTGAAGAGGTCTGTGTATGGAAGAGCTATGTATTGAAGATATATGTGTAATGGATTAAACATATTCATATTGACAAATCAGGTTACTGCATCTTTATAATCTATTTTTAAATAAATACTTCTCCTTTGATTCCTTATTTCCATCAAAGGGACACCTTAATTCTCTCCTTTTCATTATCTAAATTTTCTTGAATTGTCTGTATTCATACGAATGTTCTAATTTAACTCTCATTTTGATTCCCTTTTAACCTGACTTCCTTACTCACTTATGCCATAGGTTCTCTTTGGTTTCATTTTACTTTCACTAATTCACTAATGACCTTTAACTGATTCAATTCAATTAAAACCTAACGGACTTTATTTACCAGTAATCATTCTGTTGATGGCAACTTGTTACACTTGTTTGTTTGGTTGCTGGTTATTTTTAACTATCAATCCTTGATTTCCATGATCATACAAACCTGAATCTTGTTTTATTTCTGAACCCTTGTTTTGAGCCCCATATGTCATCGTTTCATGCTTCTACACATCATTAGATGTTGCAGTTACACAGAAGATATTATAGAGTCTCTTTCTAATTCTACACTTCCTTGCTAGATGATTGAATTTTATACTACAATTCAAACCAATATTAACTTACTTAGAGTTGCCAAAGCAATATCTCCATCAAAGATTGTCTTCTGAGCTCCAAGCTTCCATATCTACAGGTACACTTTACAAAATTCTTTGGGTATCTCGCAGGCAGTTCAATCTCAACATATTCATCCATGCATTCATTCACTCATTAGAAAGTATCCATTGAGTGCCTAGTATGTGTATAGGGGATGTAACAGCCAGTGAACAAAACAGAAAGAAAACAATATAAAATAAAATTTTATCTTCTATGTAGTTAAGGTACTATTTCGAAGGATAAAACAGATTAAATAGCTGTTATGTCCTTATTAATAATTTATCATTGGCTCAATATTAACTGAGGAAAGGATGAAGAGGTTAAAGAAAGCTTGTAATTTTTAATGGAGTAGCCAAGGAAGGCACTTCTGTGTAAAAAGTTTGAAGAAGGTGAAACAAATAGCTTTGGGGTCACCTTAGGAAAGACCTGTTCAGTCAAAATATACAAGTACAAAAGATACAAGTACAAAGGCCCAGAGGCAGACAAGTGATTATCGAAGGATATTACTAGAAGACTAAGGAGATAGAAGAGAATGATAACATCAAGGGAGTAATGGGAGCCCTGATTAGGAGGACTTTATGTATCATTATAAGTGGTTTGATTTTTACTGTGAATAAGATTGGAAGTTATTGAGCAGAGGAATTACAATGACTGCCTTACATTTTACCAAGATATATTTCGAGTTACTCTTTGTGACTGAAGGCATCACAGAAGGAGGTAGAATAGCTAGAATGCCACTGCAATAAATTAAGCAAGAGATGAAGTGCTTTAAACAATCTGTGAGCAGTGGAGTTGCTGATATGTTTTAGGATGCTAATATTGATGAAGGTTGAAATGGTGGTTCTGCCTTAATATATGAGAAAAACTAGAGTCAAGGATGATTCCAAGATTATTTATGTAGTTATGTATAACTGAACAATTGGAAAACTTTATTTGATTCTTACTGACTTGAGTAAAACTGGAAACTGACATGAAATATTCACTGAAACTTCATCCTTGCCTATGATGTCTCTTCTCAGTATGTGACACTGATCCGATGCTTAATACAGAAAATTAAAAATCATGGATGTATCTCTCTTTTTGAGAGAAATATATATATATATACACACACACACTACACAAACACACACATATATATAATAAACATACATATATAATAAGCATACATATATATGTGTGTATGTGTAGAACATATTTTTAAAATTCAAAATATAAAGACCATATATTGACACCCTTAAACCACTCCCTTGTTATCCTCTCTAGTCCAGTCTATTGCAAAACTAACTTAATCAGATCCCCCACATTCATTTTTGTCCCCTTCAAATTCATTTTTTAAACTAGAGAAAAAATGATTTAAAAGTTAAGAAAACTTAAGATACTTAGCTTAAAATCATTTGATTATCTTTTTAGTTTCCCTTAAATTCGAAAGCCTTAATCTTATTATCAAAATCCTGAATAGTCTAATTCTCATCTGCCTCTCCAACTTTGCATGGAGCCAAACTATATTTTAATCCATATAGTATAACTGCCATAGTCTTCTCAATGGACTCTCAGTGTTCCTCAATGTACTCCACTCTCTTTTTCATGATATGATCTCTAGATATGCAATTTTCTCATAGAGTTCATAGACTATTTAATTTCTATACCTACAATGTACGGCTCATTTGTTTTTGTTTTTTTTTTGTTTTTTTTTTTTTGAGACGGAGTCACGCTCTGTCGCCCAGGCTGGAGTGCAGTGGCCGGATCTCTGCTCACTGCAAGCTCCGCCTCCCGGGTTTACGCCATTCTCCTGCCTCAGCCTCCCAAGTAGCTGGGACTACAGGCGCCCGCCACTTCGCCTGGCTAGTTTTTTGTATTTTTCAGTAGAGACGGGGTTTCACCGTGTTAGCCAGGATGGTCTCGATCTCCTGACCTCGTGATCCACCCGTCTCGGCCTCCCAAAGTGCTGGGATTACAGGCTTGAGCCACCGCGCCTGCCCGTACGGCTCATTTGTTAATAAAGGCATAGATTTTGTATTAATACTGATTTGTCTCTTCCGTCAATCAAGTATAAATGCTTTCATTTGGTTATAATGTGTCAAAATACATATACATATACATTAATTTAATGTAAATATGTATTAACTGATAATTCATTTGTATATTAATGTAATGTTTAGTTTTCTGAATTTATATGGGTTTTGATTATAATGTGGAGGCATTTCTCAAGTTGAATATAGAAAACCATTAGAAGACTAAGTTTTAGTATGTTTTCCATTGCAAATAAATTAAGAAAACACTGGATTAAATAGGTTTTAAGATATATACCTTCAGGACAAAAAGTATCATTGTTATAATATCATAAAATTCATTGTGAATCTCTAAGAAGTAAATAAAATATAAAAAAATTAAACATATGACTATGAATTTTCTAATACTAAGATCTTGGTAGACAGTAACTCACAGTGAAATCTAGAATGGCTAATATGTGAACATCAAAAACAACTTATTAATTCATATTGATTGATCAAGTAAATTAATGACCAGAATATATCCAGTAACAAACGTTCATTCAATGACTTATAAACTCATGTTGATATAGTCTGAAAGTAAAATAGAAAGAATTGGAACAAAGACATACAGTGGCTAAGAAATAAGGCTACAGCTATAATGAAGTCTCATTTTTACTTTCAACACGAATGGCTCTAACGTAGCTTTCCCCTCATCCATAGGAGATAAATTGTAAAATCCCCAGTGAATGTCTAAAACGATAGATAGTACTGAACTTTATATATACTAAGATTTTTTCCTGTACATACATACCTATGATAATGTTTAACTTATAACCTAGACACAGTAAGAGATTAACAGCAATAACTAATAACAGAGTAATTATAACAATATTTCAGCATCTCTACTCTTGTGCTTTGGGGGCCCTTATTAAGTAAAATGAAGGTTACTTGAACACAGACACTATGTTACCACAACAGTCAATCTGATAAGTGGGACAGCTACCAAGTGACTAACTGGTGGGTAGTTAGATGATGTGGATACCCTGGACTGAGGGATGCTTCATGTACTGGGTCTGATGGAGCAGGACTGCACAAGATTCCATCCCACCACTCAGAATGGCATGCAATTTAAAACTCATGAATTGCTTATTTCTGAAAATTTCAATGGAATATTTTCAGACAGCCTTGACTGTGGATAACTGTGAAACCATGGAAAGTAAAACTGCAGATATGGGGGGGGATAATTGTAGATGAAATTTCATAATAATCTATAATTTTAACGCATGATAATTTTATCTGATTAAGAAGTTACATTCCTTTGCAAAAATTTAAAACAGAAAAGACTGGAGGACTATTTCAGGTTTTGTGGATATCAATAAAAGGAAGGTAATTTCAAAAGACATGTATTCTTTGATTACGAGCTGAATTCAAAATAAGAAAATGGCCTGGGAATATCAACCCATTAAAGTGTATATGTCAGCATATTTTCTCACAATGTATTTTAAAATACTTTTGCCATTCTACAGGATATTTTATATTTTTTATATCAGGTGGTAGAGGAAACTTAAGTATGCATCTGGTAGTGGCATAATGTGTTATATATACGTATTTTGTAAATCAATAAAAATAAATACCCCAAGACTATAAAAAAGAAAAGCATTGTAGATTTACCACACCATGCTCAGCATCTTATAAGACATCTGAAAAATTCAACTGACATCTTGATAGGTATTTTAAAATACTTTGTGCACCGCCTTTGAATTTTACTTTGAAGTGAATTGATCCTAAGGGAGTTAAGAGTTGGACTTGAATGTGAACCAACAGACACTCTATAAATATCCAAAAGCAAGGTCGCCTTTGAATTTTTTTAAGAAATGAAAATCACAGGAATCCAGACCTTCTGAAATGTTTTCCTTGCTCTTAGTTTATCTTATTTCCACCTTGTATTGTACGTAGGATTAACTTTGCTTTATAAATTCTTAAATGCATTTAACTTACACCTACAGCCTAATGATTTAGCCTTCTCTTATGGAGAGCAGGTCATCAGAACAAGTGCATAGTATTTTGGGTTTCTGGACCTTTCATAAGATTATTCTAGAAGTTAGCTTTTTTTGTGTGTGGGTGGCCTGAAATGTCAATTAGGATCAGTCCTGGGTCTCCTGCTGACTGTCCTCTATTTCTACCTGCAGGAGTTTTCCTCGGAGAACGTTCATTTTCAGAAGTTTGTGTCTCACTACTTCATCTGAGCCTTGGTTTGCTTACGTTTGCAAAATGTATAAGACTCATATGTCTTTTTTTAACTGAGTTTTTCTTAAAAGCTTGTTGTTTTGTAACATCTATTTTAAAGTGTTTTTAAATGCTAAAACATGATTCCAGAATGTTGATTATTGCTTATTTCACTATTCCTTGACTCAACAATTTTATGATTGTCCTTGGTACCCAAAGCTGTTTTGGTGACAAGTCCAAAACCACTACCATAAATGTTGTGATGTGTTGCTTCTTTTTCTGAAGTGCTCCAAATATTGGGCACGTAGGTTTATATTATTTGTTCTGCAAGAATAGGATTATGAGAATGAAGGTTGACTTCAAATGCAAATAAATTTCATATATGGGAAATAAAGATAATAGAAGACTCAAAGGTAGAACTTAAAGAGAAGATTAAGCCTTAATATATGGAAAATTTTGAAACATTCATATTCCACCATGACACAGGATGTGTCTCATGGTATTTAAGCAGATGACAGATAATTATCTGGCAGAGGCATTACAGAATGAACTCTGGCACTGAGAGAAAAGTTATTCCAATTAATTTTTGAGGACATTTTGACTAATATTTAGTAATTTCAATATTCTACTGTGGAAAATTAACAGGGAAAATTCTATTCCTGGATATCCAATATCCTAAAACACAAAAGCAAAAACTTGTCACTAAAAAAAAAAGTAAAAATACATATTAAATATAAAACTTTTAAAGTTTTTTTCTGACAAAAAGAAAAGTAAAAGCAACAACCAAGATTGAAAAAGATAGATGGAAATCAAACTTTCAAGCTGAAATATACATTTGAGCTGCTCTAGAGGATTTTGTTTATTTCAGTACACTCGAGGGTAACATATTTAAAGCTACCCTAGAAAATGCGAGAAGATGTGGACCTGTAAAAGTTAGTATTTTGAATGGGAAACACCATCACAGGCAGTCACAGAACCAAAAGAACCAAAAGGACAGTCTTAAAAAGAACAGGCTGCAGAAACAAAGCAGACAATAAAGGAAGAAATCTTTGTACACCTAAGCAATGTATAACAAAAAGGTACCCTGGGAAATTTATAATCATAGAAGTACCCTTTAATACATCTAATTTCTGCATTTTCAATAACTGCTATCCCCAAACTCAGAAAAACATGATTAACTGAAATTAGCCCTAAGTATCTAGCAACCTCAGAACCTGTAATAAAAAATGCAATATTCTCTGAAGAATATACTGTCAAGTTTCACAGGGTCTACTAAGCTCAACTGAAAATGAGCTCACAAAATGAAATTATAAAACAAAGGAGAAATTTTTGTATTTCAATAAATGGTATCATTGCTGCTCCAGGACATTATCAGTAATTTAGGTATCAGTAACACAAGAAAAAATAAAAAGAGTGTTTGAAATTATTCAACACAGTGATAACTTATGAATGGAAGAATATTAAAATTAGAAATATGTTAGAATTAGAAAATAGTAAGAGTAATGAAAATATAATGCCTGAGTAATGTTTGGATATGATTGCTTGAAAAATCTTTACTTGTTTAAATTAGAAAATAATACTAAAAATTCGTGTAATTGTTGATACTGAAGAAGCTAAGCAAATAAACTAAATGGGTTTTAAACAAGGCAATGAAAGAACAGAAATTAGGGAAATATGAAACAAATATATATTTTAAAAAGCCAGTTGTCAAAGCCTAGTTCTTATAAAAGACTAATACTATATACAAAATATTTTACGGCAGGTAAATTGAATTATTTTTTCAAAATATTTGTGGGGTTTTTCATACTAAGCCCATTCCAACCTAGTTATATAAAAATAAATAAATTTTTACTATTATAAGATTTATTTTTTTACCACATTATTAACTACCTGGTATAGAAATGGACAATTGTATACATGGACTTGCTACAACAAATATGTATGTATGACATTTGTCTCAGGGATACACAGTAGAAGTTGGAAAGATGCTTACTTATATTATGGAACAATAAAATAATTGACAAAATATTGCTTGCCATTATATGGAAAGAATATAGTATGTCTAGTGAATCCTATCGTTAGGCCACTTATTCACAACTCTGAATATTAGTAGTGTGTCTTGGTTACTATTTCCTGTTATTGGTTCAAAAGATGGGCCCAGGAAAAATGAGACAATATATAAAAAGAATGAAAAGAAACCAAGAGACACCTGAAATGTCCACAATTATAACCATTTTGAGATGGCCAGATGGGAAGGCATTCCTGGCAAAACTCCAGCAGGCCTATGCACTGGGAGGAGCGAGCACTGGGGTGGAGCCACAGAAAGTCTTGGGGGAGGAGTCTGGCCTCTCCTCTTCCTGGGTGGAACCTAGGATTCAACCTGCGCGGCAGGAAGCACGCTAGCAGGACCCTGGCCTTGCAGAGGGCAGAGGGTCCCTGTTTCCTTTTTCCTTTTCACCCAATAAAACCTGTCCTCCTCACCCTTCAAATTGTCTGTGAGCCTAATTTTTCATGGCCTTGTGACAAGGACCCCATTTTTAGGTGAACTAAGGAGAAAGGGTCCTGCAACAGTTTCTCATTTCCAACTGGAGAAAGGGTAAGTCTAGAAGACTGGTGTGTACATGTATGTGTGTTTGTGTGTGTTTGTGTTTGTAAGGGCAAATGACATGTAGCAAAATAATTTTTAACAAGTAAACAATAAGTGAAACCCTTTTGTTACTTGGATTGGTAAGTGCAAGAATTTTAAGTACAGTATGGTTTAGACTGGGCTTTAACTCTAATGTAATATTTTATTTTTCTTTAGATGTGTGTAGGTAGTTACATTGATTTTAATATTTATTACATATTTCTGTACGCATAAAATAGTTTAAATGCTTTAAGAGGGAACAATTTGAAAACACTTTCTAGAACAGAGAATAATAAAAGTGAGCAGGATAATTTATTGTTATTAAAATGGTAACAAACATCATTTTTAAGGGACTACAATGGGATTTCTAAAATTCCCTTGAAAATTCGGAAAGATACCAAACAAACGTTTATAAATTTGATTAAAGTAAATTACATGTGGAATATTAGAAAATAAAAATAACTAAAGAAATAGATGTAAAAACATTAAAATGATTATTTTTAAAGAAAATCTAAGAAGCAAACATTAAAAATAGAATAAATTAATTGTGATATTTTGGAAATTCAGTGATTTAAAGTGAGGCAATTTATTAAAATGAAAATATCATTAGTTAAGGAAGTGGGTCTTACAGTAGCCTCCTAATTATGTTGTTTATACACTTTTTACTCTATTATTAATTTGGTATATTTATACTTATAGAATTATCACTACTATTATTATGTACACAATTAACATTTATTGAAAACCTACTCCATAACAAATACTGTACTAAATACTGTGATCACAGTGGTTAGTAAAGAGTCATTAAAATTTAAAGAGAATATAACCTTCTTCCCCACCCACACATGTGAACACAAGTTAACAAGTAAGTAATTGCTATGTGAATACATGTTATGAAATGACTTATTAAGGCACAGTGTTCAGGAGTAACCAGTAGAACCTGACTAATGAAGAATATTGTTTGCAAAAGATATTTCTGAGAAAGTTACTTTTGAGTAGAAATCTTGAAAGGCAGTGTAGTCAGCCATTAGGTTTGTGTGGTGGTATGAAGATGGCTTCTACAGCAGATCAAGCTGGGGAATGACAGAAACATTTGATCACTAGTTAAGAGTTTGGATCATATTGTAGTTCTACTTCCATTTTTTTTGAGCAACCTCCATATTCTTCTCCATGGCCACACCATTCTAAGTCCCCACTAGTCGTGTGTAAGGGTTCCAATGTACATAAACAAAATATGGCATATACATACAACGGAATATTATTCTGCCTTACAAAAGGAGATCCTGCTGTTTGCGGTAATGTGAATGAATCTACAGGCCATTAGGCTAAGGGAAATAAGCCAGTTGCGGAAAGACAAATGCTTCATGATTTCACTTAGATGAGGTATCTGAAATTGACAAACTGATAGAACCAGACAATACAATGGTGGGTAGCAGAGGGCTGGAGGGAGTGAGCCATAGGGAATAGTTTTTTAATTGTTGTAAAGTTTCTATTATGCAAGATGAGTAAGTTCTAGAGATCTGCTGTACAATTTAGTATCTACACTTAACAAGATGGTGTCTAACACTTTAAAATATGTTAGGATAGATCTCATATTAGGTGTTCTTAATGATAACAGCAGCAGCAGCAACAACAACAAAAACGACAACAAAATATCACCAAAGGAAAAAACACAAGGACATTTTTAGGGGTGGTGGGTATGATTAGCACTTTGGTTGTGATGATAGTATTATGAGTGTATGTATATGTACAAACTCATGAAAATGTACACATTAAATGAGTGCAATTTTTATATACCTCAATAAAGCTAAAAAGAAACAAAAATCTAGAGTTGCCATTTTCAAATTGGAAGAAGGACCGTAGACCCAGAGCACAGTGGTGAATTGAGTGCCTGAAGGGAGACTGCAGAAATAGGAGAGCCCAGGGAATCAGAGCCTCCTGGTCTAGTTCAGAAATGTTGGCTCTATTCTTAGTAAAAGGAAAGCATTGGCTACACTAAGCATGAAAGTGACATGTTTGATTTTCTGGCTTATAAGCCTCTGCTGTGCATGAAGATGAGAAATAGAAGCTTAGAATAGGGCAGGGACAGTATGAATTTGAAAAGTGGATAATTTGAGCTATATTTTGGAGTTATAAATGACATACTCACTGACAAATTATCTGTGACAATGAAGAAAATAAAGAATCAAAACACTAGAAAACGTTATATCTCTAATAACAGTGTATAGTAGTGTTGTTTATGCAGAAAGACGACTGGGAATATCAAGTTTGTAGGGAGGGATTCTGTGTTTTTGTTTATGTTTTGCTTTTGAAAAGCATTTAAATGTGAAATAGTTTTATGACAGCAACATAGAGATTTTAAGTGATAAACTGAAAATTAGTCCCACTGGCAACTGAGTTATGAGATGGAAAACTGAAATTAAAACAGATATCACAACTTGCAAAATGTCTTCTGACTCACAAGACAGATAAACTATTCCAGACAGGACACGTTGTGCATCACAAACTAAGCTCAAACGTGTTGATATCATGTTTCTTTCGTTAAACCCATCGCTTGCAAAATAAGACCTGGGACAAAATGATCTAAGTGTGACACTTAATGGACTCAAAAGACAAAACTGCTATTTCAGCAACTCTCCAGTTTACAAATTTTGACCATTCTCTGCTTGAACCACGCTGTGACAAACTCCAGCAAATCCCATCCTTATCAGTTGCCTTTGTTTAGAAGTTCCGTGGTTTCCCATGTTGTTTGTTTTCTCTTGATGGAACAAGTTAAGGAACACCACACTCTCTCATTACGGATGTGTGTAAGTCATTGGCCAGTGAGCTTTATCAAACCATGTAGTTTTGTTCATAAGCCTGGAGCAAAGAGGAGGCATTTTGCCTGGTGATGACTATAGCTTTATCAGGCATATGGTCTTTAATGAGGACAGCACCATGAAGAAGAGCATAAAGAATAAAGAATGTTGAGTCATGATAGATGAATGGGAGACTATTTCAATCAGGAGAAAGAGGTCAAGTGTTGCATGCTGGTGGGAGGGTGGCAGATATGAAGGGAGGGAAAAAGACACTCAAGATATTTTGGCTGAGTGTATGCCTGAGGACCAAACTAAAGGTACAGCTAGTGAATGCAGTTGAGGTGGTACAGACATAGTATGTAGATGATATTTTCCAAGATACTTTGTTGAGAAATGGAAGAGTAGCCTTATGGGGATGAAGAGTCATGTGGAATTTTAGCGATTTGAGTCTATTTGTATGCTAAAAGGGATGGTTCAAGATGCAGAAGACTAAAAAGATTATAAAAGTAGCTAAGTTTCTGTAAAAGGTAAAAGTATGCAATCCAGGACACAAAACTGGGGTTCTCTCTCTGTGGGAATAAGGACACTTCTTTAATTGTAAGAAAAGGAAAGGAGGGGCCAGGCATAGTGGCTCACGCCTGTAATCCCAGCACTTTGGGATGCTGAAGTGGGCAGATCACCTGAGGTCAGTAATTCAAGACCAGCCTGGCCAACATGGCGATACCCCATCTCTACTAAAAATACAAAAAAATTAGCTGGGTGTGGTGGCGGGTGCCTGTAATCCCAGCTACACAGGAGGCTGAGGCAGGAGAATTCCTTGAATCTGGGAGGTGGAGGTTGCAGTGAGCTGAGATGGCGCCATTGCACTCTAGCCTAGGCAACAAGAGAAACCTCATCTCAAAAAATAAATAAATGAATAAATAAAAGGAAAGGAGAACACAAGTTCAACTTCAGAGAGGCTTGCAGGTAGAGGGATCAGACAGGTTTGACACTTTTCCCTCCCTCCTTCCTTCCCTCTCTCCCTCCCTCCCCTCCCTCCCTCCCTCCCTCACTCGCTCCTTCCTTCCTTCCTTCCTTCCTTCCTTCCTTCCTTCCTTCCTTCCCACATCAATTTTATGTGTGGGGATAAAAGCCAAAAGATATAGGAAGTTTGAATAAAGATAACTATGTAATTGCTATCTACAAGAATATTTAAGCTTACTAGTAAAAGTAAGTAGTGTCCCTAGGCAGTGTAGAAAAAAATCTTGAAATTTGAGACTATGATATTAAAATGGAATAAATATATTTAACTTTTTGTCAGAATCATTCAGCCATCTGTAAACATTTACAGAGATAAAAGGAAATCAATTCAAGAAGAGAATATTAGTCTGGTGAGAGAGAATATACTATAGTGATTCTAATAGATATAGGAAAAGTAAAAGGCTTGAAAACTTGAGGCAGATTTAACAAGGCTTGATTATTGGTTGGCTGTATTATGGAGGAAGGAGTAAAGTTAGTCACGACACTAGATTTTCAGCTGAGCAACCTGCTTGGGTAGTGAGGCCATTTACCTTGATGGCAGATGGTGTAAATTCTTTCCCATTGTGTAGCGTATATTCTGGTAGCATTGGATTTTAAAAGAGAAGTCTGGATTGCAAATAAAATTGTGAGTGATACCAGAGCAAAATACTGAAAAATAGCCTTGTGAGAGAATGTGATGTCACAGAAAGAGACTGTAGAAGTAAAAACAGAGGATTTTAAATAGAATCCTGAAGGTTCCTAATACTTTAGAGTAAGAAAGATGAAGAGAAACCTTCAAAACAAGATTGAAACAGTGTTCAAGAAATAGCTAATTTAAAAATAGGTGGATTTTGTATGGCTAAATGCCATTACAAGTGTGTGTTTGACATCATGACATTCTGCTTATGGAGTACAGTGATTAAAATATAGATAATACTGCTTATGAAATATGTGAATTACTGTGGTGATTATCAATATTAATATCTTTCTAAGAGCAATTTTACAGTCATGGGAACAAATATCAGATTGGCATGCACAGGGAAATAATATGGCTGTGATTAAGGTTGAACTAGTCATTTATAGTAGGATGGATTAAGTTAATAAAAAAAGCTAAAGTGTTCTCACTGCTAGTCATGTAATGATAGTAAATCAGCAAAAAAAAAAAAAAAAAAAAGTGACAATAGGGAGTGACAAAGGAGAAAATCTTCTGAGAAGTGAATAGTAACCCGAAAGTTTAAAGGAAAAGAAATTCAGACAAAACAATTATAACTGAAAAGAAAGCAAAGATACTCCTTTCATTTTTAACAAAGGCAAGGAAGAAAAGTATGCACAGATGTAGACAGACATATGGATAGATCCTGGTGGAAGGAGGATGAGGGAATTCGTACTTTGATTCTGAAATTCTCAGGATGTTACAGGTCAAGTTAATATACTGCAGGCAAAGGAAAGGTGTGGATTTGAAAATTTCAGGCAAATGGAGATTTGAAGATTACTTATTTAAAAAATGAGACCATGTACAAACTAAAGATGCATGAAAATGTAGTAGTACTTAGGTTAAATTAGCCATTGGCTTCAGTTACAACAATCTGTCTAGGTGTATGATCCCTTCATCTTAAGATACTTTCAAGATAGTGGTTGAAATAGTGGACGATGGCATCTGTGGGGATGACTGGAATGTAAAAAACCAAAAGGGGTCATATTGGGAGTCAATTTCTCATTTAAAATAACTCCTAATATTGGACTTATATGCTTATACTAGTCAGGATAGGATAGACTATATTCAATGATAACAAAGTAACAACAAAATGTCACAAGTGTCAGCAACTTAAGGTTTATTGGACAGGGTGCGGTGGCTCACACCTGTAATCCCAGCACTTTGGGAGGCTGAGGTGGGCAGATCACTTGCGGTCAGGAGTTTGAGACCAGCCTGGGCAACATGGCAAAACCCCATCTCTACAAAAAAAATACAAAAATTAGCCAGGCAAGGTGGTGCACACCTGTATCCCAGCTACTTGGGAGGCTGACACAGGATAATTGCATGAACCCAGGAGGCAGAGGTTGCAGTGGGCCGAGATTGTGCCACCGCACTCCAGTCTGGGTTACAGAGCAAGACTCCCGTCTCAAAAATAAATACGTAAATAAATAAATAAAATAATATTTTTAAAATATTGATGGCTCTACTTCCCTAAGGTCCTACTCAAAATCCTCCATTAGATTCTCTGCATTCAGATCAATAGATTTAGAAAGAGTGAACCAAGTATCTTACGGAAGAATCTAGGATGGAAAATGGCATACCACACTTATGACCATATTCCATTAGCCAGAACAAGTCACATAACACCAACCCAGCTGCAATTCTCCTGGACACCCAGGAGGAGGCAATGGAAAGATGAGCATTCAGCCAGTTCCCAATAGTGCAGAATAAATTTTTTTTTTAATTTTATTTTTTTTAGACGGATTATCACTCTGTCGCCCAGGCCCGAGTGCAATGATGTGATCTCAACCCACTGCAACCTCCACCTCCTGGGTTTAAGCGATTCTCCTGCCTCAGCGTCCCGAGTAGCTGGGACTACAGGCACGTGCCCCCGCGCCGGGTTAATTTTTTGTATTTTTAGTACAGACGGGGTTTCACCGTGTTAGCCAGGATGGTCTCCATCTCCTGACTTCGGGATCTGCTCTCCTCGGCCTCTCAAAGTGCTGGGATTACAGGCATGAGCCACCATGGCCGACCCTAGCGCAGAGTAAATTTAAGGCACATGTGTGTCTCATGCCTTGAAAAGAACATTTCTAAGGTCAGGGATCATATCTATTTATTTTTAAGATGATAAATATATCAGAAGTTAGTGAAGAAAAACATGACTTTTTAACCACAATAGAGATATAATAAAAGTACAAACCGCTAAAGTAGCTGGACAGAAAAATGAAGAAGTAAGACAACATGCTCCATGGGTAATATAGCTTAAATTAAAGGAGAATTTTGATGAAATGTGGCCTCAGATAATCGTTTATTAGGGAAAGCCCATCTATTAATTAAGATAAAGGCCAAAGTTTAAAAGGTTGATTTTCTTAAATAATAGTTGATTCATAATAATAGAATTCCCCAAAATATAATTTAACTTAGAAGATACAGTATTAGTTAAAGAAGTTTTTGATTTTGATGTTTAAATACTTTTGTAAAATTTAAAAACATGTACATTCTTTATAAAATTAATACTACACATAAAATATATTTTAATGTAAAAATAATCATGACAGAAGGAAAAAGACCATTCTTTAGCCACTCATTCTATACTAGAATTCTTTTGAAATGAAATCTATGTTGTCCTAACTTTGAAGACCTGAACTTATTTTACCATTCTTACTGAGAAATAACAAATACATGTACCAAAGAATAATAAAATCAGAGAAAACAACATTTAATATTGGTATAAAAGCTATAGAATTGTAGGCACATAGTAGAAATTTTGAGACATGGAATTTTTCTTGCATCCTCAAAGAAGTAGTATTGTCTTTGATGAATCTAAAAATGCATTTATTTTCATGAAACATTGGAATTACTGTTCATGTCATGATGTGCTTTCATGTAGATAACAGCAAAACATATTGTATAAAGAACAAGAAAAACAGTTCTGTGATGCTGAGCTGTTATATTTAGTGGTTTCCTCAAAAATGCCAATATTGAGTTGAATATATATATATATGTATATATACATTTATACAAATCCATATATGAATAAAACCTCTATGACTACATTTAATCACATTCATAAAATGACTACTTAACCATAGAACAAAAATGTAAATATATTATTGATACAAATAAATATATGGAGGTTTACACTGTGGATCGTTAAGGTGTATTTTCAATTAAAAATTGACTAATCCAAGCTCTTTTGTGTCTGAAAAAGTATTTCCAACTTACTTCAAAGCGTTGCTCTTAAGTTCTATTGAGTTAATAGACACAAATCATTTACAGACTTCCAAAGGAAACATAATTATTTTATCTTCCAGTTCAACTATTTTATTCATACCTGCAATGCATGAATCTATCTGCTTAGTGCTTTCCTATATAACATCTTATTTATGATTTTAAAACTATTGTATATTTTTATTCCAATGTTAGAGGTATAAAACTAAAGCTCAGACTCAGACAAATGCACACTTTATTCAATTTTAAAAGGCAAGCAATAGGCACACTGAGGATTTCTACATTTCCAAGCTTAGTGCACATTTTTCTCCACCATGGTCCTCCTTGGATTCCTTTAACCAGACCTGCACACTCATACCTGAAGTTCTGAGCATGTTATTTTCAGCAGCTTCATCCCATATCCTTCTTCAGAAGCCTGCTGCTGGGCTTCTGTAGCTGTTTCACCAAGAACTCACAGAGAGCAGAGGGCCCAGGCAAGAGTACAGAGTGTCACCTTGGAAGAAAGTCAGGAAACAACAGGTGCTGGAGAGGATGTGGAGAAACAGGAACACTTTTACACTGTTGGTGGGACTGTAAACTAGTTCAACCATTGTGGGAGACAGTGTGGCGATTCCTCAAGGATCTAGAACTAGAAATACCATTTGACCCAGCCATCCCATTACTGGGGATATACCTAAAGGATTATAAATCATGCTGCTATAAAGACACATGCGCACATATGTTTATTGCGGCACTATTCACAATAGCAAAGACTTGGAACCAACCCAAATGTCCATCAATGACAGACTGGAATAAGAAAATGTGGCACACATACACCATGGAATACTATGTAGTCATAAAAAGGATGAGTTCATGTCCTTCTCAGGGACATGGATGAAACTGGAAACCATCATTCTAAGCAAACTATCACAAGAACAGAAAACCAAACACCGCATGTTCTCACTCATAGGTGGGAATTGAACAATGAGAACACATGGACACCGGAAGGGGAGCATCACACACTGGGGCCTGTTGTGGGGTGGGAGGAGGGGGGAGGGGGAGGGATAGCATTAGGAGATACACCTAATGTAAATGACCAGTTAATGGGTGCAGCACACCAGCTTGGCACATGTATACATATGTAACAAATCTGCACGTTGTGCACATGTACCCTAGAACATCAAGTATAAGAAAAAAAAAAAAAAAGAAAGCCTAGACGGACTAACAGTAAAGCATATTTCATACTCCAGAAGTCTTCCTAGGATAAGGCTGAGACTAAGATTTTACCTGAAACTGTGTTCTTGCCTTGAGTGTTCCACTTCCCTAGTCTGTCTTTCCAATCCCTTCTTGATTCTTCCTAGCAAAACTTCCACAAAATGTCACTTGCACCTTGACCCATATCCCAGGATCTACCTTAAGAGAATAAGGATCAGCCGAGGAAATTGTTATTAGAGATCCCTAAGCCCCAATCCCAGAGATTCAGATTCAGTAGGTCTGGAGGGTGGTCTGAGAACATGTAATTTTAACAAGCTCTGGGTTAATGTTGATCCTGACAGTTCATGGCCCACACTTTGATAGCTCCTTTGTAGAGTCTAAATCAAGAAAATGTCATATTCTGTCCATGTTGTGAAAATGACGCAATTTTTTTAAGGTTGAATAGTACGCCACCATTGTGTCCAAATCCCACATTTTCTGAATCTACTCATCTGTTGTTGGACACAGGTTGATTCCATTACTTGGCTATTATGAGAAGCTCTCCAATGACCACAGAATTGCAGATACCTCATCACAGTGCTGATTTAAAATCTTTTTTAGTAAATTTAGTAAACAATCCCAGGATTGGGATTGTTGGATCGAAAGTAATCCTATTTTTAGTTTTTTGCAGAACTTATACACTGTTTTCACTAATAGTTTTGCTAATTTACATTCCCACCAACCGTGTACAGGCATTCCCTTTTTTCTACATCCTGGCCAACACTTGCTATCTTTCATCTTTTTGATCATAGCCATTCTGATAGGTATGAGAAGATAGCTCATTGTGGTTTTAATTTGCATTTTCCTAATGAGTCGAGATATTGATAATTTTTTCATATATCCGTTGGTCATTTGTATGTCTTCTTTGTAAACCAGGCACAAAAACAGACAAATGCCACACGTTCTGGCTTACGTAGCAACAGAGAGTAGAACGGTAGTTCCCAGAGGCTAGGAAGGTGGG
Source organism: Papio anubis (assembly GCF_008728515.1). Taxonomy (NCBI): domain Eukaryota; kingdom Metazoa; phylum Chordata; class Mammalia; order Primates; family Cercopithecidae; genus Papio; species Papio anubis. The sequence goes on along the minus strand of NC_044980.1, from coordinate 18,261,442 downwards.
GGGGATGGGGAGGTAATGGCCGTAGGGCACAAAGCCTCAGTCAGACAAAAACAGTGTTTGTTTTTTTTTAAGATTAATTGCACATTGTGGTGAATATAGTTAATAATATTCTGTTGTATATTTCTAAGAGTAAGTTTCATATATTTTCAACACAAAAGAAGATAACTAATTGTGGTAATGATATGTTAATTAGCTTGATTTAATTATTCCACATTGTATTCAGAAATCATAAACTCACATTATTCCCCATAAATATATGCAACTATGTTTTGTCAATTTCCAATAGAAAAGACAATATTATAAAGAAGCGGTTTTCTACCTTTGCTGTGAATATGAATTCCCAGAGGGCTTGTTAAAACAGTGTCAGGCACCATTCTCATAGTTATAGATGTGACAAACAAACTGCTTTTGATTTCAAAGAAATTCAGCTTCAACTATTAAAATGAAAAGAATTACACTGATAATTATCTTGATAGTAGAGAAAATAATTTTATAAAATTTAAAATTTACAGTATTTTCTATTATATTATCCTAAGGGTATTTTTTTACTCCATTTTTAATTGCTACAAAGACAGATATCTTATTTCTCACTAACATTGCTATATTATCACATGATATCAGATAACATTAGGTTGGGAATATGGATTGTGTGAAGAACAATGAGGGAAAGGATTTGCTGAAATGAACCCATTGATGGCTCAGATGAGTGTCAACAGCAAAATAAATGTTACAACCATCTAAAGCATGATATCATTCTTGATCATTATATATATAGATATAGTTATTTTTATTCACATGACTATAAAAGTTGATATTAATATTTTTATATATTACTGATTATACGGTATTAATTTTCTTATTCTTGAACCACTAGATCTTTAGAAATGCATAGGAAAAGACAACACACACACTCATACAAGTATATGTGCACATTCACACACACACACACACACACACAAAAAAAACCAAAAATGATCATTAGTGACCTTGCTGTACAAAATCAGGCCAAATTTTGCACATTCATAGTTATTAATAAAATGCACAATTGAAGTTATTGACAAAATAGTCACTTTAATACCTACGACAAATAATTCTTCATTAAGTTATTGGATTAATACTGTACTATAAATATATTTGCATAAAAAGCTGTCAAATTATCTGTGTTGTTTATCCTTAAAGGCAATTTCAATACATAAAGCATTTCATTGTAGGTTGCTTTTGCCCTCTCTGTCAGTATAGAAGCAATACTATGAAAAAATGTTATGACAGCATAATAGCTTTTCTAAAAGAAATAATCAGTGAAAATAAAACTTCTGTGGAGAAACCTATTAGCTAGAAGATAGTCTATTGTAGCCAGTAATAAGGGTTTTGTTTGAATAAAAACAGATATTTCTGACATTAGGATTATAAATTTAAGATCAGATATATTAATATACTTGAAAATGTCAAGGTTAAGGATTATGTAAATGTTATTTGTTTAGGATAGACTTCATTAATTTATCAGTATTGTTTTTATCCATCTGCTATATTATCTCAACATGTGACATATTGGTAAAATTCAGGTGACTATACACACACAAATAACACATAAAATGAAACAGATAAAAAATAAATACTTCAAAATTTACCCTAGAATTTCAGTTTGTGTAGAGGTTCTTCCATATGACTCCTTTTCTTCTCCGTTTAGGCATTCAAAAGTGACATTGACATTTTACATCATAAAAAGCAGTATTTCATTTTTAGGACAGGTCAAGGGATAGTAATGATAGATTTATGACTATGCCAAGATCGTTAAATAGATAAAAATACAGCAGAATGTCAAGAAATCCTTAGTCAGCTCTTCACATACCCTGAACCTTATATCTTTGGAGGTGACTTTGATCTTAATTCCTACCCAGAGCATCTTATCTCACAGCTACATTTGTCAGATTTCTTACGGAACACTTCAACACTGGGAAATTTTGAAGATTCTATTTTTTAAAAATTGCCTTAAGTATTACACTAGCGACAGACAAATGAGCCATTTGTTCCCATGTCCCATTTAAAGGCAGAGAACATACTGAGTACATTAAGGGAGACATAAGCAGCCAGAATACCCAAGCTGGGAAAGACAATGCTATGAGGCAGTGATTGAAACCCATTTTACCCTGAATTGACTTAGTATTAATCATGCAGTTATAAGCCAGTTGTGATGAATATGTATATTTTTATTTGTATTACATTTACAGGCAATGTAAACATTTTTCATAATTATTAAATAACACATTCTCATTTTCCTAAATGCATGGTTTACAAATGGGTACATTTTATGGAAACAAGTATATATATTATATATATTGATCCATTAGCATGAAGTACAATGATAAATAAACTCTTATAAATTCACAGCAGAAAGCATTTCTGTTTACTTATATGCTGTTGTTGTTTACCTTACATTACTGTAAATGATTTCAATTTATGACATAAATATATTAGGAAATTATTTATTTAGTATATATATATATGTTCAATATAGACATAGTTCAATGAGCTGATTTATCAGTTTGCAAATATGAGAAGATATGTCAATAGAACATAATATTAATTTAAAGATAAAAAAATTTAACTTTAATTAAGAGTGATAATTGTCCTAAGATTTAAAAAAGTAAACTAGCATAAGTCTTTTTCCGTTTTATTTCAAGGGGTAATTTTTCTTATTTTTATCTAATATTCTGACATATGATGAGATTTTATGCTAGTGATAGTAAAAATTATTTGTATAATTAATACATACTACTTAGGATGGATATGTTGTTTGAGAGTAACAGGCATAGTATGGAAGTGACTTTAAGCATATCCTAAAGATTGACCACGGGAAGAGAAAGGGAGCAATCGGGCATTGTAGACAGGCTGGGTCATAGTCTGAGCAAAGGAAAGGAGTTAGGCACTGGTTTGAGGCTTATTAGAATCATGCCACCATATTTTTCAAGAATTGAGTCATATTTGTCCTGTTGCTATAGGAGTTATTAAGAAATTATTTTAGGCAGATAGAGAGGAAAAGGGGTCTTTGGGAAGATTTTGTCTCCTTTAAAGCAGCTCCAGAATCATTTCTCCTCTGGTAGGAAACCCTCAGGTCTTAGAGTCAGGCAGGCAACCTTTGATATGCAAATGCAGACCATTAGAAACTGGGTCCACCCAAACATGGCGATTACCGCCCTCTTCTTGCCCTTGCCCTCACAGGTTCCTGGCAACATGGCCGCCCCCACATATATCCACTTGTGTAGAACATCATGACGTCCTACATTTGCATATTAAAAGGCTAGTGTGGGAGGGCCAGTTTTTCACAGGCTACCCGTGAATGACATGCCTGGTCACACCAATCCCCTGAGCCCTATGCAAACCAGACACTACATCCTCTAGCCTCCTAGTATAACTGACTGGTTTCGGCACTGGAGTTTTCCTCTCTTGGCTTCGGAGTCCCACTCCCTATGTCTCTGGTGGAGCTTCTTCCTTCTTACTTGACTATTAAACTCTCTGCTCCTCAAGACCGCTCCACATGTGTCCACGTTGCTCTGTCCAATTTGACTCAACACAAAGAAGTGTTCCTCCACTAGTGTTCCTCCACTCATCAAAGCTATATCACTATCATTATTGCCTTCTGGGCCTGTTTCAAGTATTTCTAAAATGTGTGTGTATATGTTTGTGTGTACACGCATGTGTGAGTGTGTATGTACAGACTTGACTAATAGAGTAAATTGATCAAATGCAAAGTGGACTCTATTAGATAGGTTCCTTGATCATCAAATTTAGTTCTAGGTAGAAACTTTCAGATTGGAAGAATTTACTCATGGATTCTCCTTTGTAATGATAAAATATTAATCCAACATACAGAATGCTGATACCATTAAAAAGTGGTTTTTTCCATGTATGTATTTCATAAATATCATTGACATATAACCCAAGTAACTCAGTACAAATGAAGTACCTGTCTCTCCCCCCCTTTTTTGGAGAATTTTATTCTTGGTTACAATCTTATTAAAAGAAACTACTATGTGCTCAGAAATAAGTTCTGTAAATGCCTTTACTCAGACCATAAACAACATAAATTCAGTGATATTTCAAAGTTTTATTTTTGGTTACTAATATTGTATACTATTTGGATTTATTATCTATTATCTTTATTTCTCCATGCTATCTTGAAACTTTAAAAGAAGCGTACATTTTTCTAGAGGTTAAGAACAATATTTGTAAATTCTAAAGCAAATTTTTATTAATATTAACAATAAAAATGAACACAAAAAATAAAAATATCTATGACAGAATATATCTATGACATAGTATCTACATATATATCTATGACAATATTATTCAGCCATTACAAATAAGGTACTTCTGTCATTTGCAACAACATGGATGGAACTGGAGGACACTATGTTAAGAGAAGTAAGCCAGGCACAAAAAGACAAATATCACATCTTCTCACTCATGTGGATGCTAAAAATAGTTGATCTCATGGAGGTAGATAGTAGAATGATAGATACTAGAGTCTGGAAAGCATAGTAAGAAAGGGGTTGGTTAATGGGTGCAAAAATACAGTTAGAAGTTTTAAGATCTATTGTTTGGTAGTATAATACGTCAACTTTAGTCAACATTAATTTAATTATATATTTAGGAGTGGATTTGGAATGTTCTCCACACATCACAGTTTTAGAATATCTTATGTTATTATCTTACAAACCAACATAAATTTTCAGAAACAATTTGTAAAAAAAATTCCACACATCTCCTCTTTCCTTCATAAATTACCCAGCCTCACATACTTCTTTACAGCCGGGTGAAAATGGTGTAATACATCATTCTAAGGGGAATTGGTCGCTTGTTAGCCAACTGGAGCTCTCTGATGTCTCAGGCTATAGACAGGTCTGCAGGATATGCAGTGGCTTGCGCTCTGTTCTTAGCTCCAGATGGGTGTTCAGTGAAGCTGGACCAAGCTGAGTTGTCCTCTCATCTCCCAGCAGCGGGTACCAGCACCAGTTCTGATGAAAGTGTCAGGGGAGTGATGTAGACTCTGTAAGATTTTAAGGATATAAATAGCCTTAGTTTGCTGACTTTCTCAAATGCCAGCTGTGGTTGTAATGTACTGGGTGTGTGGACAGGCGCAAACCTCCTGGCTATCAGGGGTGATGTAGCCAATGATAATAGCTGAAGTTGCATACGGTTTCTTCTTCCTGAGCCCTGTTATTATGCCTGCAGGTGCCGTATGGGCTGTGCCATTTGGCCTGCAGCCACGACGTGGCACTTGCAAAAGAGCAGTAGCCACAGAGTAGCAGTAGGATTTGTGCTTGCTTTATGTTACACAGGGGAAGTGCTTCGGTGTCTCAGGCAATGAATGGGACCATGGAGCTCTCTAAAGTCCCTGTTCATTGTGAGAAGCCACCAGAGTGGGTGGAGGGGCAAAGCCAGGTCGGGGGTCAGTCAGTCAAGTTCATGCTCTGGCTCCCCATACTGCACAAGCAGCAGCCCCAATGGGGATCAGAGGGCAGTTATCCATGGCCACTGGGGTAACATTCCAGAGAGGAACACAACTCTCTGCTGCACAAAAGACTCCATTCAGGGAGAGGGGGAGCAGGTGGCAATAAGTCCCACCCAACCCCCATGCACTTGACAAGACAAGTCTCACACCTGCAGTGTTCTGTAGCAACAGCTAACTGAGTTCCAGGCAGCCTGCACTCAGAAGGCAAAACCACCCCAGGCCACAAGCCTTCCATAGGGAGACAAAAACTGCAGCTCTCAGGCCACTCCCCTCCCAGTTTACCCGTGAATTAAGGGTGCCCAACCCCCGCATCTATGGCTATAGCACACTTCCCACTTGCCCGTCAGTTCTGGCCAAGAAGGTTCATCCGCATGCAAGATTATACCACAAATTTTAGTTGGGAGATTCTCTCAACCTGTGACTGCTGCTTGAGTTAGCTGGCAGACTTCCCACAAGGCCCCTAGGAGGGAGGATTAGGAATGACTTCCCTCCATTTCTGAGAAGGTCTGGGAGTATATGCAAAGCACTTCCCAACAACACTCTTTCTCATATACTTCCCGCAGTTCACTAAATCAGCTCAAGGTAGAGTTAAGACACTTCTCCATGGCCTGGATTGCCCGGCTTCCCAGTGGGAGGGTGTGTCATGGAGAGAGTCTCTCCCCCTTTCACACTCTGGAGACTCACAATTTTCTGCCTGGCTCTTGGTGTGAGCTGCTGCCTGCTGCTACCTTCAAAGTGCCAGTGGTTTCTTTCAGTTTTTCTGTTGAGTTCCTGTGTTGCTTCCTGTATAAAAGTTCACAGTATGAATCTCTGCTCACAATTTTGTCTTTCCAAGTGGGAAAGGCATGTTAACAAGCCGGCCTTTTTGATGGAATTTGTATTTTCAGGGATATAGGGGGAATTGTAAGACAGTTTCAAAGCTGGATCGTATCTCCACAGGAGATTTACAGAAATTCCAAATTATTGGGGGAAAAAAACACAGAAATGAATTAGAGTCTTATGTTCATAAGGAAGATGTCTCAGTGGAATTTCTGATCCATCTACTGCCATGTCATGTGAAACTAACAAAACGTGGGTATTATGTCAGGGGAATGTTACCTTATTAGTGAAATAAACAGGTCTCTGATATGTCAAGAAGTTACCAGCAAAATATCAAAGGAAATGTTCAAACTCCACAGCACAATTGGAGCATGAACAAAATTAAATTTAAAAATAGGTAGTAGTGAATACACCAAAACATAAATGAAAGAAATGTAATAAGCAAACTGCAAACAAAAATCCAATCTAGAAGAATATATATAACCCAAAAACAGGAGGAAATTCCCCACAGTCGCACCAAAATACATGGGTCAAGTTAATAAGAACAATAGTTACATAAAACAAGAGAAGAAAGAAACTAACAGATAAAATGATATAATGGTAGATTTCATACCTCAGAAGGCATGTTCAGTAACCAAAACCTTAATTTTAGGAATCACACATATTAGAAACTTTAAGGAATAAATAGTTACAGTGGAAAAACAACGGTCAGATGGAGATATAGCTTGATATAAATGCAATTCATCCTCATAAAAAATAAAATATGAATGTTATAAATATGTATCTAATTATGGAAAAATATGATTAATCAAAAGACTAAATATTGCCCTAAATTGGAAAAGAAAACTATAAACCAAATTATAGGAAAAGAAGAATACTCTCCTGTCAGAAATGTTTGGTTAGAGCTGCTTTTCTTCCCCAGCATCTACTTGTAATAGATGGAAATTACAAGTTAATGAAAACAATAGATACCTAATCAGTCAGAAAAAAGACAAAGTCACATACAAGTTAGAAAAAACCAACCACATATCAGAATTTCTTCTACAATAAAAACAGAGAAAAAATTGCAACACTTAAAAAGTTAAAAAGAAGCTGTTTAACTCTAAGAATTAATATACTCAGACAAGACTATATATATATATTTATGTACATGTATAAATATATTGAAATATTTTATATATTTATATGTAAATATATATTAAAATGTTTTTATATATTTATATATGTTTATATGTACATTTTTTTATAAATGTTTAAATATTTATACATATATTTATGTATATTTCATACACATGTATAACATCTTTGGAAGATGCAGTAGGAGGAATCCAGATAAAAAACCTATAGTGAATGGTGAACACGTAATGTTCTGCTGATACCCAGTGTTCTTCCTTTTGAGCCCTAGTTGCAATATTAAATGCCATGTCAAAAACTAATGTATCAAATCACTTATGACAGCTGTGTGTTACCACATCGATTATAAAATTACATAAATAAATATAAATTCTTAGGACTTTGCTTTATTGCTGGGGAGACTGCCTGTCAGACTTTCAATTCAGAAATGCAATGACAACTTTTGATGGTGTGTGGGCACAGAAAGAATATTTTTCTGCAGTGGTTGAAAAAAGGTGTTAAAAAGAACCATATCCTCTGACTTTAACCTTTTCTTCTCTTGACTGACACTGTGCTAAACTTTTTTTCTTCACATTTCTGAGAGCTATTTTTTCTCTCCAGTTGCTAAAACCATAGACTTCTAATGAAACCTGGACCTATTTTCTTTCTGCTTGCAGCGCCTTTGGGAAAAAATAGATCCTAAACCTGATTCTCTAAGATTTTGAAATATTTTATAACACGGTAGATTATTACACAGATGTGCAATCTTAACAAAACCTCGATGTATTACAACAAGAAAATTATTTTTGATAGGAGATAGGCTATGAGAGTGGACAGAAAACACCTTAAAATGCTTCCAAAATTTTTTACAAGGGTACAATATTAATAATTTTTGCCACATTCACACATAAGTGAAGTACATTAAGTGCATTTGCTAAGAAAACTTCACTATTCTAAATAACTGGAAAATGGGAATTGTGTCATTTACAAAAAGTAACTATACAATTAATAAAAATTATACTTGGTTCTATGTCCACGAACCACTTAAATGATCTTACAAACAGTTAATGGTCCTACAGGATGGAAATTTGACTTAGAAAATTGGAATGTGGAGAATATCTTGTAGGTTACCTGTAGAGAGTATTTGACATCATTTCAATGAACTGAAGAGGGATTTATCTGTATATATTCTCATTCTGTATTTACTTCAGAAACAAACATAAAATGAATAGTGAAAGCAAATACTAAGAGAACACTGGCTTAGCTATTAAGGAGGAATTAGTCATGTTTTTCACTTCACTTCCATAAGAACAACAAAGTGTAGTGAATATCCCATTTTACAAGAGTGAAGAAATTGAAGCTAGAGATAGCTGCTTGTGAAGACTTGCAAGACTATTACATTTTTAAAGCTTACACACAAACCTTAAGCTTTTCCCTTCCTTCATCCCCCACACCTGATTGTAATGTCTAAGCATTTGAGAAAAGATGGACACTATTACCTTGGAGACTGGAGCAAACGACCTGTTTAGATCCTTTACAAACCAAAGATCTTATTGGATAGTTACAGGTCTATAAGGAGTTTTCACACAGAGCCAAAAGACTGAAGACTAAAAGGAAGAAAAAGTCATAGACAGCAGAAGTACTGTTTCATTTAACAGACATAAAATCTGCCAATCAAACCAAATATTGATTTTCTCTGGCCACTAATATGACACCAAAGAAGAAAAGACTATGTGAAAATAATTGAATAACTAAAAATAATAACCAGACAAGGTTAACCATGTTAAATTTGTGATGTTTAAGTACTGCATTCTTAGCTTTAAAAAAAGTATATATATGAATGTTTAAAAATACTTTATGATAGTGTATGTTTTAGACAAAAAAGTAAAAATAATTGAGTCTGTTGAGTATTTTCATATTACATCAGTAATATTTTATTGTTTTTCAACTAAAACTCAAGAAGTGGCTTGTTATGAAATATTTTTTATAATGGCCTAATAACATTTATATTTGTATCTATAAGTTTATTACATTTATTAAAAACAAAATAGAGTCTTCACAGTTGATCGAAGCTGACTAGACTCTTAGATTGAAAGTTTGTCTAACATCTTGATTAATATGGATTCTAGCTATTCATCACTTTTAATCTTTTCCTACTTTATTTCCACTTGGAAGAGGCTCATCATTATATTTTCCTGACAGTTAAAATTAGGCTATAAGACCCGAGATTTTGCGAAAAAGTTGAATATTCTCTCCTCCTTTGTCCTCAGAAGCAAATTGTATGTCATTAGAGCATTATTAAACGTGATTTTAGTTTTCTATCCAAGAACAGGGAATGCCCTGTTCATTTGTCTTCTTTCATGTTTTTCATTCAAGTTTTACAATTTTATGACATAAACTCTAAACAGTTCTCTAAATCTAAATACTGCGTATCTTCTATCTGTTGGTGGTGCAATGGACTTTTGTAGATTTGCCTTACCTTTATTTGGCAAATATAATTTTAATAATTTTAAATGCTTTTTTGTTAATTTGAAAATCTCTCATGTTTACCATGAAGACAGTCGTAATTTAATAGTCTTCAAATAATGAAAGTTTTATTACTTAATTTGCAGAAGTTATTTTTAATTTTTATTTTATTTTTTAAATTGTGTTATTTTAATGTTTAAATTTTGCACTGGCATGTATTTTCATTAGAAAGTTGTAGGGGTGGAAAAGGCAGGCTGCCTTGGCGTGTTCCCAATTTTAAAGAATTTTTAAAAATACAAATTCAACAACTCACCTTCACACATTATTTTTCCATACACATTAACTTCTATAATTATTGTAAATATAATTAATCAAGCTATAGAGTTTTTATCTTATTCTAAGATTTAATGATTATTATCATGAACCATTTTGAATTTTGAATGCATGAAAATTGTAATATTTTCTCCCTTATACGAAAATAGATGAAAAGATACCTTACTGGAGACAAAATTTGCAATCTGAAATGTCTAACAATTAGGATTTTTTTTAATCTGCTGAAGATTATTGCATCGAAGTTTATAAGCTAGTCTTTGGATAGTTCTAACTGACACCAGAAACTCATGTTTTCCATTATTGCTTATCGTGCCTCACTATGATCCAAAGAGTACCGTGGTATGTGTTCACCAGCAGGTATTCCTATGTTATATAATTAATTTAAATTAACTGTACACAAAGAGAGTAATGATAAATTCAATGCTCATTATAAATATACATCATAATATTGTGTACTTATTGAAAAAACCCACTGCTGTATACATGTTCATTTATGTCTCCATCTATCTCTATACCTATATCTTTATCCATCATCTACGTCTCTGTCATCTAGCATCTATCATCTATCTATCTATCTATCTATCTATCTATCTATCTATCTATCTATCTATTGATCTATGAATGCACCTACCATTTATCTATGTATATATTTATGTCTACAGTATGATGAGTATAACTGAAGCACGTAATGCTGAATGCTACAGAGAAAATCACATGGAGAATAACACTAATGGGCATGTAAACACACATCGATAAATACAACACAATTGGCCCTCCAGGTCAGTGAATCCACATTGTGTATTCAACCAACCATGTGTGGGAATTTTTTTCTTTTAAATTAGCTCTTTACTAAACCCATATAGATTTTTTCTAGACATTATTTGCTAAACAATACAATATACCAACTATTTACATAGTATTTACATTGCATTAGTTATAATAGTATAAGTAATCTAGAGATGATTAAGGTATATGAGGCAATATGCATAAGTTATATATAAATACTACGCCATTTTATGCAAGGGACTCGGGCATCTGTGGATTTTGGTGTCTGTGGGGATCCCCCACAAATACAAGGGATGACAATCATTTTTCATACATATATAAATGCACAGGGAAACAGTTAGAACCCTGTTGTTTGCCCCTGGAGACAGAGTAATGAAGTGAAACAGGAAAAGCCAACACGGGGCCTCTAATTTTATATGTGTTTCTATTGTATATGCATATATGTGTATCAATACATAAATAAGATGAATGTCAACAATTGTCAATATATAGACAGTAGGTATACAGGTACATTTACTAAAGTTTAAACATGTTTGCATTATAATACAAATAAAAAATAATGTTATGAAACCTGAACTCTTGAGACGGTTAATGTAGTTTTGTCTGTTAGCCATTCCTTAATAACCTCTTAGTTGGGATTTCATATCAATGTCAGGAGATGAAAGGTTATTAATTTAGAGTTCTTAAAAATTAGTGACACTAATTATTTAATTGTTTTAAGTGTACTGTGTATAAATAAACAAAACTGTTCAATTTCACTTTAACCTGCTTTATATTTATTGGATTCTTGTACAATACTTTTAAAACAGAAAATAATGTCTCAAAATTAATTTAATCATAATTCCTTTCCTGACTCAACATATCCTTGTTTCTCATGGATATGTTATAGGTTTATCTAAGATTTAATTGATACACTTGATATTAGGGGATTTGTTTTGATTTTAGAACTGATGGAAAGAACATAGCAGAGGAGCTTTTCTGTATACATGAAACTATTCTCATTCTGTATATTAGAATCCAACTCCTTGGCAAAAACTAAACAGCCTCCAAAAAGCCTGCTGGATTGGCTCTGTCCATTCCTCATACTATGACAAAGAACTGTGGAGCATCTATAGGGAAAAGAAAAGGGCATGGGGGCACTGCGGGTGAGAATTAGGATTAACAGCTGAGTCCCTGAAGCTGAAATAAGTGATGAATTTTTTGTCTCACGTCACATCCATTTTAATCTGTCTGAATACAAATCAAACACTGAAGTAGAATATGTTCTACGGAATATACATTTGGATATTTTACTTCTAGTTAGTTGAATTTAATGCTATTTATAATTTTTAAATTTCCACTGAAATATAAAGGGAGGTGATAATAGCAAAGTGGTCACTAACTTGCTGATGAGGTACATTCTCACATTCTTCTGCTTCATTTGCAAACCTTGTAAAATGAGTTCTGTTGTTTGACAGGTCACTTGTCATTCTTTCCCATTTTATTAGAATGCAGATCATTTCAACTCAGCACTAGGAATAAAAGCAGCCATCTTATTCTGCTACTTCTTGGGATTGGGTATTTTATGTGATAAGAATCTAATGTATAATAAATTTTAATATGTCACTATTGTAATGAAAAAAGCCTATCTCAAGAGCGTTAATGTAGCTGCAGCTAGTAATCATGGGGCACTAGGGTTAAATGGAGAGTCAAGAGATCTGAAGTGAAGCCATTACATCACTACAGATTGGTAATCACATATGGTGCATGCTATTCATCCTCAGATTTAATTTAAATCAGCAAGTGCGGAGCTTCAAAAAGTCACACTTTAGAGATAAGCTAGCTCCTATAATAAAATCATATAAATGCTTCACTTAATAAATGGGAATATTAACATTTCTATAAAAGGTTATTAACTTTCTCAAGATCATTCTCATAACCATCCATGCTAATTTACTGTAATGAATAATAGATTTTTAAATTTTATAATATCTATATTTATATACCAATATACTTAACAATAAAGTCAATTTATTTGTGTAATGCATTTGTTTCCTTAGGTCTTTGAGAGACTCACTTTTTGGTGAGTTGTCTGTGTTATTCTCAGTACATGACCAGTAAATTTTAAAAAGGAAGAGTTGGTATAATATAAACTTAAATCCTTCCCTAGTATACTCTATTGGTTCCTTAAGAAAAAATAAGTCCACATATATTTTATTACTTTTCAAGTTGGATTTTATAAAATAGATATACACATTCAGGGAAATTTTCACTTTACTTTCTCTTTAAAACTAAGAGTCACTCCTTTTTTAATAACTTGTCTTAGAAGCAGCTATTTGCATGTCTTAATTGCATATCAATCTAATCATAGGTAGAAGAAAAGTAAAAACAGTCAAAATTATTTAAATATTTACAAGTCCATAGAGGTAGAAAAGAATACAGTTATAGTTTATTCTAATTTCAAAATTTAAGTACATCGACCTTAGTTATTATCAAAGTTATTTATCTTACTTATTGGATTTAGAGTTTACTGCTGTTATCTCTTTTCCAGTCTTCCTGCTTCTTGTTCTACTAAGTTTAGTCTCAATGGAGCAGCCACAGGTAAGCTTTTAAAACCTAAATCAAATTTTTGTACCCTCTCTGCAGGAAACTCTGCAAGGACTCTGCATTTCATATGGAGAATAATGGACTGGAAGACTACATAATCTCTCCCCTTCACATCAACACACAAGCACTGATATTTCTCTGATATTTGCTGCTGCAACTTCCCCAGCTGCAGCCACAACTTACTTTGTTGTTTCTTTACACTGAACACATACCTTAGCTGATCTTGCTTCCTGAAGTGCAAATTGCACAAATGTAATCTTTGCTAAATTCCTCATACTCCTCAAACATTTGCTCAAACTTCACTATTTTTGAACTCTGATCACCCTACAAATGCTACAGACATCTACCAACTCAGCATTCTATTCATTTAATTACTCCAATATTTTCATTTTTTCAAACATCCTTAACCTTTTAATGTATTATATAAATTATTTATTATTGTAGAAAATGAGAATTAGCTGGACAGCAAATATCTACCTAATCAAAAAAGATTTACATAAATTCAGCTGGAAAGTTAACAGGAAACACATTTCTTCCGAGGTTTGTGGCCATTGAAAATTGGTAAAAATAACTGCTTTCTTTGATTGACTGACTGACTTTCTTTCTTTCTTTCTTTCTTTCTTTCTTTCTTTCTTTCTTTCTTTCTTTCTTTCTTTCTTTCTCTTTCTTTCTTTTTCTTTTCCTTCCTTCCTTCCTTCCTTCCTTCCTTCCTTCCTTCCTTCCTTCCTTCCTTCCTTCCTTCCTTCCTTCCTTCCTTCCCTCCCTCCCTCCTTTCCTTCCTTCCTGCCCTCCCTTCCTCTTTCATCTTTTCTTTTCTTTGTTTCTTTCTTTCCTTCTTTCTTTTTCTTTTCTCTCTCTTTCTTTCTTTCTTTCCTTCTTTCTTTCGTTCTCTCTTTTTCTTTCTCTTTCCTTCTTTCTCTTTCTTTCTTCTTCTTTCTTTCTTTCTTTATCATAAATTGTGCTTTTTGAAATTATGCCAGTAAGAACAAAATATCCCACTCTTGCTTGGATAATGTGTCAATTTGAAAGAGAGAAGCAGCCCTTATATGCAATCTAAACTCAAAATTTCAGTTGGGAGTTTCTGAATAAAATATTAACTTTATTGTTTCCAAAGAATTAAAACTGAGTCCACTTTTCAGTTCAGACGAAAACCCGAAATTTTATTTGGAAAAAAAAAAATGGCCCAATTCAGTGAATATTGGAAGGGAATCAATATAGAGAATAGAACATCCTAGAGCAAATTATCCAGAAACTTTTTTTTGAGATATATACTGTAAGGTTGGGCACAGTGGTTCACGCCTGTAATCCGAGCACTTTGGGAGGCTGAGGTGGGCAGATCACCTGAGGTGAGCAATTTGAGACCAGCCTGGCCAACATGGCAAAACTCCATCTCTACCAAAAAAAAAAAAAAAAAAAAAAAGCAAAAATTAATGGGGCGTGGTGGCGTGTGCCTGTACTCCCAGCTACTCAGGAGGCTGAGGCAAGAGAATTGCTTGAACCTAGGAGGCAGAGGTTGCAGTGAGCCAAGATTGCACCACTGCATTCCAACCTGGGTGACAGAGCGAGACTTCATCTCAAAGAGAAAAAAAAAAAGAGGAGATATACTATAAAGAAACTATGCCATATATGAGTGTCATAAATAATGCCCATAAACATGAGGTGTGCAATAACCAGTATCTGAACATGATGTACGTTTTTATCAATTGCAATGGAACATATTTTCAGAGGATTTATAACTACTTGATAGTTAAAATGGATACACTAGCTCTATATATCAACATAGGAAGCTCTTGAAAAATTAATCCTTAGTAAAACTGGCAATTTCCATTATGTATAAAATTTGAAAACACAAAATAGCATTATGAATAATTTGGGAGCATATTGATATACAGCAAATGTATTAAATATAGATGGGAACGATTCAGAGTAATCCTCAGTCTAGGAAGGATTCTGATTGCCTCTGGGATGGTGTGCAAAATTGGTTTAAATGTCTTTAGATTTCTTAATAATATTTCTAAAGGAAACAGAACAAAATCTTCACATCTTTTGTAATCCCGACATTAGATATATGTACCTTTGTTGAATTATTATCTGATCTTTCTTAAATTTATATTAACAAATAAAAAATATAAACTAAAAAATAATTTAGCACTAAACTAAAAAACAATTTAGACAATGGTAAATAAACTGATTTAGGAATGTCTTTCATTATTCCGTCACTACGCAAAGCAGGCTTGCTATTTCTGTTCTGCTTAATATGATAGGCCCTGAGGATGGCGGTCATTCTGCATTGTTCCACATTTTTTCCTTTTACCTAGTGGAAATTATCTTTGAAGTTATTTTACTTGTTCTCCATCAATGCATACAAGGATTTCGAGAACTGGTTAGGACCATTTAAAATATTATATTTTCACACCTGGAAAAGCTGAATATAAAGTTAGGACTTACATCAAATGTCATAAATTCCCCAGAGATCCTGCTCTTTGACTGCAATAACAGGATAAAAATTCAGTAGTAGTCTACAGTGTCTACTGAACAAATAAATACTTGATGACTATGCATTTTACTGGCAACCCAGGGTCCACCTTCTTTCCTCTCTAATGACTTTTCTATTGGCCATTTCACAGTTTGTTACTTTCCTTGCCTAAGGTAAGAAAAGAAAAGAAATTCAGAGTTCAAAATTTAAATGAGCCTAGTAAGATAATTTATTTCCTTCTATCCACCAAAAACATCTAAAAATCTGAAAGTGAAATATATATACCGTATGTATATTAAAATATTGTAATACATAAATAGGTATATTTTTTACTCCCATTAGACAAATTATAAAACATACCTGCCAAATAACAATGAAATCTAAAAATTTTAAAATGCCTTTGGCAAAATACTGAGAGTTGCCTGATTCCTCCAAAAAAGAACTGAAGTAGGCTACATTTTTTCCTATTATTAAGCATCACACTCTTGAAAGACCTTTCCAATCATCCTTTCCTTAGAACGCTGGTATTTAGAAAGCTAGATGTATCTTAGGAGAATCAAGAATGGTTTCTCTAGAACACTCAAAGCAGTAGTAAGAGTGTTGCCACATAGAAACCTTTCTTAAATTTTATTTTAAATTTCTGATGCCTGTCTTCAACCAAGGAATCCTGCTGGCAGTGAAATACAATAAAGAGAAGAAAAAAAGCATTGTTCTGTCTTTCAGGAAAAACAAAGACACTTCCACATAACTGGGATTTTTTTAATTTTTCCTCTCACTATCTTACCCTCTCTTGCCACCTCCCCTCCCCAGTCTCTGGTAATTTAATGAACCAGATGAGCCATGAGAAAATTTAAAATTAAGGGAAGACTTTACCCAGGGGGAAAAAAAGGAATGATAAATATATAAGCAGGTAACGAACACCATCGCAACGGGAAGTTCTCAAGAAGTAAAGGAAATATTCAGTTTCTCTGATCTCAACCCAAAATAGTCTCCAGGAATTCCAGATCTCTCTTGTTATATTCCAAGTTATGAAAACAAATTCTGTATCAGTAAGGAATATTTCTGTTTCAAGTGATATACTTTTATATCAAATCAATTTAATTTAAAAAAATTAATCATTTACTCCCAAAATTGGAGATAATGCTGCCATCAAGTACATCTTTGTTATCAAAGAGATTGGATACGGGGTGGAGGGCAAGATATAACAATTTAAAAATATAAAGATCTAGCATTTAGAATAGTCAATAAGTTAATGTAAAAAGATCTCAAATAATAATAAGCAGACACAAAAATAAAATATTAAGTAGGAAATTTTTATGTTTGTAACTTATTTAGAACGAAGACACTGTAGTAAAAATCAGAAATCTTCATTTGTTGTATTTACTTATAAATATTTAGAAGAATTAGACAGTGAGTTTGGGCCTGATTTAAATGTTTTCTTACTTGTATTATCTTTTTTTTTTTTTTTTTGAGACATTTTTATAACTTTCTGTATTTTCTCCTCTTCTTTTTTTTTTTTTTTTTTTTTTTTTTTGAGACATATTCTTACTTCATTGCTCATGCTGGAGTGCAGTGGCACCATCATAAGTCACTGTAGTCTCGACCTCCTGGGCTCAAGTGATCCTCCCATCGAAGCCTCCCAAGTAGCTGAGACTACAAGCACATGCCACCACAACTGGATATGCATATATATTTTTAATTTATTACATTAGTAGAGATTCGTTTTCCAGGCTGATCTCGAACTCATGGCTTCAAGTGATCTTCCCACTTTGACCTCTCAAAGTCCTCGTATTACAGGCATGCGCCACTGCACCTGGCCCTTTAATTCTTTGTGTGGTTTTCTTTAATTCTCTGAACACATCTAAAATGAATGCATTGACGTTAATGTTTGTTAAATATTATATCTATAACACTTTAATGACATTTTCCATTGGCTGCTTTTTTTCCTGTGTGGGGGTCACATTTTCCGGTATCTGCATATCTCACACAATTTTTTTTTTTTTTTTTTTTTTTGGTGAAAACTGACATTTTAGATGATATATTTCAACAATTGTGGATTCTGATCCCTCTCTCTGTGGTCTCTGTGGCTTTTAATTATTTTTTTTTTTTTTTTTTCCAGGGTGTGACTTGACCTTAAAAGTGAAATCTATCACACCTGCAGTGTAAAGCCCCATGTACACAGGTTCATGCATTTGCACAGTGACTCTGGAATGACAGTGCTGTTAACTATTGTCTCTCTTTCTCTGTCTCTGATCACACCCAATCGCTAAGCTGCTATTGCCATCTGAGTCCTCTATTACTTTTGAAAATGCCTCAGAGAATAAATTGCTCCACATTAAATTCAGAGCCCTTTACTGGAGTCGTGTTTGAGCTCAGTGTTTGAGATTTGCTCTGACCCCTAAAGGGCTCCTCTTAGCTGTCTCTTCCCTGGTTCCCTCTATAAACCAAGTGGTCTATAGTTTAGCTTGTATCCCTCATAAAACTACCAGCCTCCTCTTAATTGCCTATGACCAAAACTTTCATTGTGTTTGAGAGTGCCCTCAGCCTTGAACTTTCTCATACCCTGTTTTAAATAAAGTCACTTCCTTAAGGAAGAACACTGGAGCTCCCTGTTTTACAACCTGCTTCTTCCCCATGGCAAAAATCTCTGAGCCACAACTCCCAATCTGGGGGTAGAGATGATGTTGCACTTCTCCATGAGTGACATCCCTGCTTTAGCAATAGGTCTCTGAGTAGAAATGGTACCCTTGTCTGCTCAGCTTGCCTCTCCTGGTTTGAAACTCCACCCTACAAATAAGCTGGAATGAGGGCAATCATGGCCACGTTGTTCTCAGGGTGCCACTTTTTTGGTAAATCCTCTACCCTGTAAGTGGGGATTGGGTAGAGGAAGGGAGCTCTTGGCCTTTTGGTCACACTTACCTGAAATTTTTTTCTGCAACAGGTAGGGAGGAGAGAGGAATGAGAAATGCTGATGGCCTGATCCTCACAGAAATAGCACTCAGGAAAGGTAAGGAGAAGGACCCCTCTGTTCTTCTGCACCCAACTGGAGTGAAGTTTCTACCACTCTGAGTTGTGAGGAGGAAGAAGGGAGAAGGCCATGATCCATATGCCACCGATTCTTGCTATTCTTATCAACTTGTAGATTTTCTTGAATGAATCTTTCTTAACTTGCTTTTCTCTCGCAGGACAATTTCCAGAGACTTTAAACATTTGTTTTTGTTTGTTTGTTTTATAGTTTTCACCAGTTTTTATAATTTTTCACCAGTTATGTTTGTTTTGCTGGAGAGCAGGTCCTCATACTGCCATTCCAGAAGTTACATTGCGCATCTGCTCCAGAGTTGAAAGGCACCTGGGGAAACTTCCAAGTGTTAGCTATTGATATGGGAGTGGGGATGGGAAGTGCTGGGTAGAGAAAGATAAGGTCCCCAGCAAGGGCTCCACCTTTGGGACTGTGCCCAGGGACATAGGTGGGGCCAGACATTTCTGTTTTCACAGTCACATGTTGCATTTTCCAAGACCACCCTGGCCCACCACGGACCCTATCCTTTGTCTATAAAAACCCCTGAGACCCGAGCGGGCACAGACACAGGAAGCTGGATCTCGACAGGAGCAGAGGAGCTGAAGAGCACACCAACAGGCACCAGCAAACGCCCATAGGCCATTGACCCAGGGAGGATGTGGGATTCAGCCAGGGGCAGTGCAGCCACTGGGCGGCCCCACTGCGGGGTAAGACCACCTTCCCATGCCATCGCTCTTCTGGCCTTCCCATTCACCTCACTGAAAGCTACCTCCACTCAATAAAACCTTGCACTCATTCTCCAAGCCCACGTGTGCTCTGATTTTTCCAGTAAACTAAGGCAAGAACCCGGGATACAGAAAGCCCTCTGTCTTTGCAATATGGCAGAGGGTCTAATTGAGCTGATTAACACAAGCTGCCTGCAGAGGGCAAAACTAAGAGTGCACTACACACGTCCACTGGGGCTTCAGCTGTAAACATTCACTCCTTTGTGCTGCCTGAGGTCAGCGGGTCCCATGACCTGCCTGTCTGCGTCCTCCCCCTAGGGTTATGAACATCAGGGTAAAGAAAAAGTGAGTCACCTCTGCATGGCACACCCTGCAAGAAGGATAAGGGAACTCTTCCCATTTCACTATGATGAACTGAGCTAAAGACAACTTCTGTATATGCCTCTGGCATAGATGGACAATGTAGAAGTTTCTCATGGGTGTATGTATATCAGGAAGTACAACTGCTGGACTCTGGATTATGTAAATGTTTATGCAAATGTTTAACTATTTAAAAATATGAAATTGTGTTTTTTTACACATAGTTATTTTATTTTGCACTCTGATTAGGAATAAATCAGATTCTGTGGATTAACATCCTCCTTCCACTCCCCCCCACAAAATACAGAGTCTTTATTCCTGAGAGATTCATGTCATACCAGAGGATAGTTTTCTGTTTTTGCTGACCACTGGTCAATATATATTTTTTCCTTTCATATTTGAGTCTGCAATCCTCCTGAAATGAATACCTGCATATGGTGCTGTAGTAAACTGAATAGTGGCTCCCAAAGACATCAGTTCCTAATCTGTAGAATCTGTGTATGTCATCCTTTTAGGAAAAAGGGTCATTACAGATGCGATTAAGATAAAAAAATCTTTAGGCAGATTATCCTGGATTATCCAGTTAGGTTCTAAAGGTCATTACATGCCTCTTTATAAGAGACAGGCAGAGAGAGATTTGACAAATATACCCAAAGGCAATGTGATGACAGGCAGACATTGGACTGATGGCAGCAACAAACTAAAGAATGCCGGTAACCGGCCGGGAGCGGTGACTCACGCCTGTAATCCCAGCACTTTGGGAGGCCAAGGCAGGCAGATCACGAGGTCAGGAGATCCATTGAGACCATCCTGGCTAACACGGTGATACCCCGTCTCTACCAAAAATACAAAAAATTAGCCAGGTGTAGTGGTGGGCGCCTGTAGTCCCAGCTACTCAGGAGGCTGAGGCAGGAGAATGGCCTGAACCCGGGAGGCGGGGCTTGCAGTGAGCCGAGATCGCGCCACTGCACTCCAGCCTGGGTGACAGAGCGAGACATCGTCTCAAAAAAAAAAGAAGAATGCTGGTAACTAACAGAAGCTGTACGAGGCCAGGAAGGACGATGGGTTCTTTCCTGTAAACTCCCTAGAAATTACAGCCCTGCTTTCACTGTACTTTTATTCCACTGACACTCATTTCAGACATCTGGCCCCCAGAACAGGTAGAAAACAAGTTTACGTTTTTGAACTATTTGGAACTAAGGCACAGTAGTAAGAATCAGAAATCTGTATCTTTTTGCTATTTCTTTATAAATGTTTAGAAGACTCAGTGAGTTTGGCCTGAATTTTTATTTTTGATAATGTTTATTTGTGAGAAGGTTTACTTACAGACTATATATCTTTAATATATGTGTATTGTTATTTAAATATTCCATTATTTTATTGTGACACTTCTAGCATGCTAATCTCTTTTTCTAGGACTTAGTCCAAATTTTCTACAGTTTTATATTTATTGAAAGCGTTGTTTATAACACCCTCTTGCTATCATTATAATATCTAGTTTCTATAGTAATGTCCCATTTATCATTCAGTACCTTCGGAACATTTTTATAATTTAATTGTTTTATTTTGGTGTTAGCTGACTTTGCTATGTGTTTATACATTTTACTAATCTCTTAATCTTTTAGATTTATGTATTTTCTTTCTTGTACATTTGCACTCATAACTATTTTTTTAAATGTTACTCTTTATGTTTATATTCTTTTTAAACTTTACCTCAGTTAATTTTTCACTATCTTTTAATTCATTTGCTTTTATTTTCTAACTTTTTAAGAGATATGTATATATATAATTGATTTATAGTGGTTCTCTTTTTTACTGTATGAACTTATGGCTATAGATTTCATTCTAAGTGCAGGGTTAACTACATTCCACAACTTTCAGTGTTTCTTTGCATTGCCACGTTGGTTAAAGTATTTTTTAATTCTATTTTTATTTTTATTTTTTTGATCCATGTGTAATTTGGAAGTGTCTTGTTTAATTTCAATATTTGAAACTTTTCTAGAAATATCTTTTGTTATTGACATCTAACTTCATTTTACTATGATCAGAAAAATATTCTGAATGAGTTCACTTCATTAATTTTCTTAAAGCTTGCTTTATAGTCCTGCATGTAATCAATTTTGGTACATGTTTTCTGTGCAGTTGAGAGATGGGTATAAGTTGGTATTGAAATCTCTATATAATCAGTTAGGTCAAGGTTATTTGTTTTAATCATCCCTTTCTCCATTGATTATTTGTCTCATATCATTTATTGATGAGGTCCTCTCCCTCTGATTTTGGAATTATTTATAAATTTTTTATTTCTGTAAATCTTGCTTTATATATTTTGAGTACAAGTTTTTATGTGCACACAAATTTCAAATATACTTCTGGTGAGTTGTTTCTTACTGTTAAGAAAATCTTTCTTAGTATAATAATTCTTGTTGCCTTAAGATCTATTTTTTTTCTGAAATTATGATAGCTAAAATATTTTATTTTTGTTGCTGTTGGCATATTTTCCTACCTTTTCTATTCAACCTTGTATATAAGTTGTGTCTGTTCTAAGCAGCGTGAAGATTCTCACCAGTTAGTTATTACTGTTTAACAAACTACTCCCAAACTTAGCAGCTTAAACCAATAAATATTTACTACTGATCACAAGTGTACTGGTCAAGTGGGCAGGTTTTCTGGTTCAAGATGTGTCCATTAATGCATCTGAGGTCAACTTGCAGGTTGATTACAAAGCTCTTC